>NC_048305.1:2641961-2691942 GCF_013100865.1 Trachemys scripta elegans
GCAAAAAGAAGAACAGGAGTACTTGTGGCACCTTAGAGACTAACAAATTTATTAGAGCATAAGCTTTCGTGGACACGAAAGCTTATGCTCTAATAAATTTGTTAGTCTCTAAGGTGCCACAAGTACTCCTGTTCTTCTTTTTGCTCAGCTGGGGCACCTCCTACCTGCAGGCAGGCTCCTTGTCAGGCTGCAGCAGCTCCCCTCCCAGCCCCAGAGCAGAGGGATCCCAGCTGGAGGGTGTAGGGGGAGATGGAGTCGATCCAGCAAGCGACAGGGGGAGAGGGGGAGAGGAATGAGCAATGGGGGCGGGGCATTGGGAGAAAGAGGCAGAGCAGGGCCTTAAGAGAAGAGGCAGGGCAGGGGGTGGGGCCTGGGGGAGCCTGTTCCCAGCAATTAAGCCACAGCCTGCAATCAAGCCAGAAGTTGAGCTAAAGAACTGCATCTCTGTAGCAAGGGGCTGAAACAATTCATATCACCTGTGCATGGGCACGAAGGGGGACCAGTGGGTAACACACACACGGCTGCCAGAGAAGACCAGAATCCAGCTATTGCCTGTGGGACTGGGCCCAAATAAATCTTCACGCAGTTAAATACTTAATAAAATTGCAACATAACCAACACCAGATATGGGTTAAAATTATTCCAGGGTAAACTGTGTCTCCTCTAAAACCCCATCCTGGGTTCTTGCTGATCTCCTATTGGGGGCGCTGTTGCCATCTCATTTATTTTAAATGAATAATTTCATAGAAGAAGCAGCATCATCCATGGAATTTAATACCCTGACTGGCTTTGACTCAACATTTATTTTCTATATAATCCGTCCCGTGGCAGAGAGACCATTAACCAGTCAAACCATGTTCAATCCATTGACATTATCGCTTAAAGGGAGCATGCTGAGGATTTGTACAAACTAGTGGGCAGTAAATTTACTCTTCTAATAGGTTCATTCTTTATTAGGTATTTATTTCAGAAGGTTAAACCATAGTTAGATTGAGCTAAGAAGCTGGAAAAGAAAGAAATGGAGATTCCAGCCTGAGAATTTGCTTTATTTGTTCCTTGGACGTCTAAAGAAATTCCTGGCACAATCTATATTCCTCCAAATAGGGGCTGCAAAACTAAACAGCTCCAATGTTTCTGCCAGGTGGTTGCATTTGTCTTTCCTGTACAAAAGTTATTGCCGTGCTGTAATCTTTCTCTGAAATACAGCGCACGGAGCCTAAGCTGAACCCAATTTACTGTGGCAGATGAATATAGCCAAGGTGGTGGTCTGAATGTTTGGCCTCAAGGCACAATCCAATTTTCAACTGTTTCAAAGCTATTATGTCAAAGGCTGTTTGCATAAACATAACAATAGCAGTGATCCCAGTCAGAGAGAGATGTGACTGGGAAAGCCTGCCCTCTGGTGCCTAAAGTACATATTTGTGTATGTGTATCTAGAGGTAGATCTATAGATCTCTCTGTGTGGAGAGACAGCTGTGTGTGTGTATAACCTACAGCTACCTATCGATTCTCTCTCTCTCTCTCCCTGTCTGAATGGGATATGGGGGTGCGGCAGGATCTCTGCAAACACACAAACACGTAGCTGTGTTTCCACACGCACACATCTTCTATGCTGACAAAAAGAAAAGAAAGTTCTGCCAATGCTGGAAATGGGAGAACGCTAATGACTTTTTAAACTTTTCTCAAGCTTTGAGGGAACAGATGTGATTATTCAATTCATTACAAGAAAAAATGTCTTGCAACCAAATGCTTGTGATGAACTGACTGATGATGTGGGAACCTATGAGAAAGCTGTTTCCCTTATTAGAATTGGAGAATTCTCAAGTCATTAACGTTCTATTCCTTTCCCTGCCCCACCCCATCCCTCTCTCTTTCTCTCACACACACACTTTATTTTATTTTATTTCAGAGATGAGTCCAGCCCAAACTCCATCTCTCTGCCATGGACAGACCCAAATATTACCAGAACCTTGCGTGCTTTACATTGGGATTGGGACTGTCTCCAACGTTCGCTAGGTTCAGACTGGATCCAATCCATATGCATGAACAGCAAACTCAGATCTGAATCTGGATCCAGGGTTCAGTCATGGGTCTTTGGTTCAGACCCCTCTGATTTAAAAGATGGGAAGAGGATAGGGTTTCCAGTTCTTTTGGAGGTAAGGGGCAGAAAATCATTAGAATATAGCACTGACTGGAAATAAATGTCCTTTAAAAAAAAATCATCCTATTTATACAGACCCATCAATGCACATGGTTTATTAAGGGACCTGGCAGGTTCTCTTCTTTTGTACAGACGTGGGTTTTTTTTCCCCCCTATTTTGATCAAACCTAGAACAACTGAGAGTTTCACAGCTAAATGGTGTGAAACTCATAGATTCGTGCAGCTACAAAGCCAGGTGTGACTCAGCCATTAAACCAGGATTCGTGTTTGCTCAAACTCAGAATTTAAAGGGGATTTTGGAGATGCAAAACCAAAGGAAATGCCCCCACAACCAGCTGTGAATCACAGACACATAGAGATGGTCAGACTGCATCAGACCCGTAATCCATCTAGCCCAATATCCTGCCTCCGACAGTGGCCAATGCTCGATGCTTCCGAGAAGGGTACAAGAAACCTCACATTAGGCAGATGTGGAATAATCTGCTCCACACATGAGGTCGCCTCCTAATCTCTAATGCTTAGAGACTCGTTTAAACCCTGAAGCATGAGGTTTTATGGCCCTTCCAAAACTTTTTTTTAAGCATTAACTATTATATTATTTATATTACTGTAGCACCTCAGAGTCCACTGTGCAAAACACTGTATATACACATGCTGAGCAAAGAGATGCTACCTTCCCCCAGGGGAATCACCCTCTGTGGATATTCTTATTATCCGTATAAATGGCCAGTCAGAGCCATGGTATTTTACACGGCTCTAACACACAGCATAGAATGTTATGCATTGATATGTTCAAATTGTTACTGCTCTATAATAAAATAGCACCCACCCAGGGCTGCGAACACCCTTAGACAATCTTTACAAAATAAACCCCCACCACCGTCAATGACCCCAGATAGAATTAAATAACCCAGTGACAACATGAATTTTACAATAATTAAACTCCTCACACCTCAATAGGAATAAAAATAATTACGGGCAGCTAAAGGCCCCAACCAAGATTAAGGCTGGTTTTCTACCTGCTATAAGTTGGTAGATGGTCCCTTCACCAAAGATCTAACTGTCTAATAAAGACATGACAGGCAGAGATATAGACAGCGGTAGGTTATAATTAAAGAAGAAACTAATTATTGTTATAACTAAATGAGTGAAATATATCTAGTATTTGCTTCCAGGATAGCGGTAGGAAAAATATAGCTTGTAAAAGCTTTTATTGCACTTAAAACAGGCAGGTTTATTGAGACCTGAGCAAAATACTGGTAGATTTCAGCAAAGGGGACTCTAATTTATCATCAGAGAGCCAATCTCATCCCTCAGTTTCCCCATCTGCAAACTGTGCTTCATATGACTAGATAATCTCCTCTCTCATAGCACAGCACAAAGATTAAGTTAATGTTTACAAAGCACTCTGTGCATATCCAGCACTTGATGGATGCTGAGAATTATTCATTATTAACAGTTAGTGTTATTTACTTTACAGTCATGCTTAGAGGCCTCAACTGAGATCAAAGTCCCATTGTGCTAGACATTGCAGGCACAAATAGCAAGAGACAGTCCCTGCCCCAAAGGGTTTACAATCAAAGGCACTGATCCTGCCAGCATGGATGCACATCCCTACCTTTATGTGCGCAAATAGTCCCATGACTGTCCGTTGGGGTACTCATGCATGTCGAGTGAAGGATGTACATGAGTGTTTGCAGGTTAGGGTCTGCAAGGACTGGCATGACAGGCCCACAGGGAGAAGGGAAACAGTTACCCAAAGGTAAAATGACTTGTCCACCATCAGTGGCAAAACTTGGAAGAGAATCAGATCTCCTGGATCCCAATCCAGTCCCCTAACCACTAAACCCCACTTCCTCCACAAAAGGGGCAGTTTTAGGCAATTGAAATCAGGTGCAAAGCAGTCAAATAAAAAAAAATTAATTCATAGACAGCAGCTTTGCTTCTCGCCTTTTAGCCTTTTAATGTTTTTAAAGATGCATTCCTGTTTACATTGTTCTAGTGGCTGCTTCGTCCTTGGCTTTTCTGGGCCCACAATTAGATTGTCTCATTTAGACCAGGATGTTTTGAATTGTCTTTCTGTTGCTATGACCTGGACGCGATGATCCACATAGGGATAAACAAAAGCAAAAATCTTCTAAATTACCCTCCCATACGGTACAACCATATGGAGCCAGCCAAGCACTCACGCACGTTCTCCACTTGCATCATGAACCCAAGTTCCATTGAAGTCAGTGGGACGTAGACGTGTGCGCAAGTGTATTAATAAATAAGGATGAGATTTCTCTCATGCTTAAAGTTAAGCATGCGCTTAAGTGTTTTGCTGAAACAAGTTTTGTATTAAAACACTCCTGTTATTTTTCTGGCAGGTAACAGGAAGCAACTGCCCCAAGGAAAAAGATTAAAACTCCCTACTGGGTTCAGAGCTTGGTCCTTGCATGTCCTTAGAGTCTCACAAGGCAGGGAGCTCTCTATGGGCTTGATCCTGCTCCCATTCAGGTCAATGGAAAAACTTTAATGGGGCAGGAGCAGAAATGTACCAGGAGCGGAACAGAAAGACTCCAGGGGTGGAAAGAAGGTCGAAGCAGAAGCCCAAGAGGCAGGACTCCTGTGTTATTACAATTCTGCTGCGGATTTGCTGCATGACATTGGTCAAGTCACTTGGGCCTAGGTTTGCAACACGCCCACTATTGTTAGGGGCCCAATTACTAGGTGTCTCAAGATGGACACCCAGAAATTCAGGAGCTCAAAATAAGTGGCCACATTTTTATTCCTCAGTTTTCCCATCTGAAAAATGTGAATCATGTCAGCTAATAAGACACAGACAGCTTAAGCATCCTGCCCAAAGCCAAAGAGGCCTGTCTTCCCAACACTGGGAAAGGGAGTTTATTTAATGTTTGTAAAATGCATTGAGATTCCAGGATGAAAGATAGTCTAGGGTGGCAAAGTAGGGGTCATTGTTGTCAGAATTAAGGCTGTGTGCTGACAGCAGAGGAGACAGGGAATGAAAAAATGTAAAAGGCTTGCATTTTTTTTTCAAACTTGAAGATGCATAAAGGGAATAGCCTGTTTCCTCCCCCTCCACCCATCACGCTCCGATGTAATAACTTTCCCTAGTTCCGCGGCTCTCACATAGCCAGTGCTGTATGCAGTTGGCAGAGTCTTTGCAGATGCAATGCATTAGCAAAGCCTGCAAGTCGGCATCCTGTTTTTCCAATCACTCTTCTGAAACTCCTCCACTTTTCTCAGAGGTTTTATCAGAAAGATGTTCCTCTGAAACATTTCAGCAAGAGGATCTGACAGCTCTTCAAACACCAGCTGAAATTCATTTGTTTTCCACTGCTTCCTGTTTTTACAAGTTCATTAATGTTTCATCAAGATAGACTGAAGATTAGAACTTTCACCAGTCACGCTGAATCTCTAATTTGAGACACAGCCTTCATATCATTATATACACATATACACATTACCCATACATACATGTGTCTATATACACCTATATACACATGCACATATATATGTGGGATGGGCGCGCAAATGGGCAGCTTTGAAAATCCCATTAGTAATGCGCGAATACGTCTGTGTACCTGTAGATGGACATATACATAGATATTTCTGTGTACCTGTGTATGTGCACATACATATAAACACACACAAAACAAATTAAAACCCTAACGTGGTTGCAGCCTGACATGAAGCCTTTTCCTTATGGAATGATTTCCGAAGCCAACAAAGTAACTCAGTGTGTACAGCATCTCAACGGTAGTACATAGTTCAGGGCCGCTCTTCAGACGAAGCATGAGGCAACGAGACATTCCTGCAGACTAGTGGGGGCTGAATGTCAGAGCTCAATGAAGAAGGGACTGGGAGTGCTCAACCATCCAGGCTTTTAGCGCTCTCTCTCTGGTGCATTAATATGCTAATTGTAACAGAAAAAATGTGGAACTAATTCCATGTACCATTCATGTAAGAGCACCCAGGTAGCACCAAGATATGGCAGTATCAAAACAGACATGATTGCATTACTTTGATGTATTATAGTACAAGACTATGCAATATGTTCTATTTAAATAGGTTAACAGGCTGTTTAGTTACAACAAAAATCTAGGTCTATTTCTAATTTTCACACTGAGGTTGCTTTCTCTTAAAGCCATGAAATATATCTGTGCAGCCTCATTTCATTTTCCTTACAACCATGACAACAAAAAGAAAGTGATAGTGACAGTTTTTATACTAGTAATTCTGTTGATTTCTGAAGGCACAAAACACCACTCTGCTAGTCTTTGCTGCTGGAAATACTGGTGCTTAAAGAACTGTCCATTTTGGCTTTCCTTTTCCTTTTCTTTCTCCCTCCTCCCCCCAAAATTTCTTTTAATTGGGCCATCTGGTAGGTACAAAAAAAGCAGCATCTGCATTGGTATAGTGATTTTAAACATGTTTGATGTGTCACCTGATGGAAAGTGCTGGTGACATAATCATGAAAGGCACCGGGTAACTTACTGTACTGTTGCATTAGACTAAATTTGTATGATCGCATTCTGGAAAATGGAGCTTTCTAGTTGACTGCAAAGAAATGTCAAGTAATGTCATACTTTTAGATTGTGTTGGGGGGTGGTATAGCATGAGGTTTATAATAGCACTAAGAACCCATCTTTCTGTCTTTATCAAGTATCTGCCTCTAAATTCTCTGCATTCTTTGTCATGTGGCTAACACCAACCACAAGCCACTCTGAAAATGTATCCCTGGGTCACCAAACAATATGAAGTTCCTTTAAAATTACCCCGGGCCCTTAACACCACTGTGAAGTGATTAACTAACTGCTAAAGATTGCAGAACAGAACATTCTTGTTTCATTATACATTGGTTTTGTTGATTTATCTGTTTGAGGTGAAATAAAGTAACTGATGCAACTCTGTCCACTTTGGGACCATTTGCTAGATGATGACAAATAATAATAATGAAATGTAGTGACTGATGAACATTAGACACGGGTTGGAATCAGGGCCGGCTCCAGGCACCAGCCCACCAAGCATGTGCTTGGGGCGGTGCCTGGAGGGGGGCGGCGCGGCGGGGCGCTCCGGCCCGAGAGTGGGGCCGCGACTGGGCTCGCCGCCCTCCCCCCGGCGCTCCGGCCAGTCGGGGAGAGCGGGGCCCCGGCCGGGCTCGCCGCCCTCCCCCCGGCACTCTGGCCGCCGGGGGCTCTCCACCCTCCCCCCGGCGCTCTGGCAGCCTGGGAGAGCGGAGAGCCCCAGCCGGGCTCTCCGCCCTGCTCCCGGCGCTCTGGCCGCTGGGGAGAGTGGAGCCGCGGCGGGCTCGCCACCCTCCCCCCGGCGCTCCGGCTAGTCGGGGATTGCGAGCCCACGGCCGGGCTCGGCACCCTCCCCTGCTGTGCTGGGGGGGGGGCAGCGGGTGGCTTTTTGCTTAGGGCGGCAAAAAAGCCAGAGCCGGCCCTGGTTGGAATATTCACATAAAGGTTTGGTTGCTTCTCCATACTTTCATCAAACCTGTCAGGTCTGCACATCTGAGCTGGAAACCTCACAAGAACAGGCCACTATGGCATTTTCATTGCTAGTCTATTCCCAGTTGCACCAAAAACAGCGCCCTACCACTCCCAGCTTTGGTCAGGACCACCATAAGAGGGCATGAGAAGGAAAAGAAATAAATACGTTAGCTGAGCTTTTTCGAGCTTTAGGAATAATGTTTGATTCATGAAAGTTCAGATAGACAGCAAGTTTGTAATACAATATTATTATTAATCATTTTTGCATCAGAACTGAGGGTCTTTCTCCCTGACATCCGTGATTATTTTATCTTAATTGGTTGGCCCAGCGATCCTATGAATAGATCTCAACATCTTTGGCTTAATACCTGCCATGTGATGGACTGATGTCTCGGACAATCATTTGTTCTGTGAAAATAAAAGCAAATAAGCAGCTTCAGGAGGATGTGGAGACCTTGACCTTCCTACCCCCCAGGCCCTGGCTAGTTCCAGCAATGCTTAATTATTATCTATTCCTTGCATCAGTAGAATGTTAGATGCTCTACAGAGGCAAGCTGGGTGAAGGAATATCTTTTTATTGGACCAACTTCTGGTGGTGAGAGAGACAAGCTTCCGAGCTACACAGAGCTCTTCTTCGGGTCTGAGAAAGGTATTCAGTGCGTCACAGGAAACAGGAATTGCCCTCTCAGATCAAACCCATGGCCCATCTACTTCAGTATTCTGCCTCCAAAAGTGGCCCTGCCCGGCGCTTCAGAAGAAGGTGTAAGAACTCTGCACCAGGCAGATGTGGGATAACCTGCCACCTCCTGAACTCTCCTAGGTAGAGACTGTCTTCAGATCTGAAGTGTGAGGTTTAATATCTCTCCCAAGGAGGCTGCGTGGAATTCTCACTGCTTAGATAGACAACACAGGGACAATGTACAAACACAGGAGGGCAGGACATGAAGAGAGAAAGCAGTGATGGTTTAGCACACAGCTTGGTTCTACAATTTTCATTGTTAAGGTAAAGAGTTTTAGTCCAGTTCATTAACAGTGTCTAAGGTGGAACGGCCTCATGGAAGTAGTAGAGTTTTAAGGAGGTACTTGGAGGAGGAGAAGTTTGGGGCCATGGAAGGCTGGATCAGGGAGGGAGAACCAAGCACAGTGGGGCTACAAGGAGGAAAGCATAGAGCTAAGAGTAGAAGAATTAATCATGCAGCTGGATCAGGCTGCAGAAAGCTAATGACTCAAGACGGGGAGACAAGTGGATTTCTGCTTCTGCAGATCTTTCTTTGTTATTGTTTATCTATTGATATCAACCCCTCCATCTCCTTCAAGCAGGCAACGCAAAACTAGATTGTCAGGTTTCCACAGTCCATTTTCCCACCTCCCAGCGCCATCTGGGAACTTGCATTTCTAATGGAATTTCCAGCTGTCTGTGTCATTCTGGGTCTGGTCTTTCCGGTCAGATGCCCTGCATCACTATTGTGGCATAACACGCACTCCAAGCGGAATGTTGTACAAATGGCTGTGACAGGACTAGTTTCTAGCACAACGAACTGGCCCAGTCCCTCAAACTCACATTCACGCAAGCAGGCTGGCTTTCTTCTGCAGCAGGCCCTAGCAGTGCTAAGCTACATTTGATACAATTTTCTTTTTTAACCTCTCTTAAACATTTGTCTAAGTATGAGAACCATTCCCTGTAGTGACTTGGACCTGAATTGTCTCCCATTGGAAGTGGTGGAAGGGCCATTTCCTGGGACTCTGAAAACTAGGCTGGACAAACCACTGCAATGTGTACTAGAGGGCGCAACCCCGCACTGACCCCTGGCAGAAAGTTAGATCTAACAGGTTGCTCTATTGCTAACTTCTGTGATCCTACATGTGCTTCATCCAGCAACTCAACATCAGTTCTATGTAACTGCTGGAAGGAGGGTGGTGTAGTGGTGATGTATGGGTCCCATGTAAATAATCTTCTGCCCAAGGAGCTGTTATACCTTTGTACACTTATCAAGCCAATTCTGCTTGAGGTTAATGCTCCTTTAGAACTCAGGCCTTTTGTGGGATATAATCAAGGCTAACTGAAGAAAGTAACCAGGCCAAAACTTGTGCATGGCTGTATAAGGAATCACTCCAAGCTACATACAGGTGTGTGATGCTATTGCATCTGGAACAGACTTGTTTTGAGTATCAGCCGTTTTGCTTCTTTCACTCTAATTTCTTTGCAGAGCAAGCTGTGGTTCCAAGCTATTTTGGACAATAAAGTATGTTTGGGCTGATTGGAACAGGAAAGGATAAAGCACTCCACGTGGAATGTCAACACCTTTGTGGCAAGACAAGTCCACATAAAGACTATCCCATCCCTTTAAGCACCAAAGACAGATACAATGTGGCTTCTGCCAGCCAAGGTCTAAGAAAACATCACTAACACGCTACTAAGATTTGAACTCCACAGTCATTCAGTTTTTCCCTTTAAGCTGTGAGAAAACCAGAGAGATGAGTGTGCTGCACTTAACAGAGGTCAGGACTGGATAATCTACTCCAAGGTTCTCTTTAAACAAAAGAGAAAGAAGCTGTTATAATCATAATCAAGGAGGAAGCCAGCTTAGCAAACAGACTTCTAAGTTCACTTTGCTGGAAAGATTTATACTGCACTCATAACAGAGTAAATGGATCATATATAGCGTATATAAATGGATCCTATATATATGTTCAGCATATAGCTTTTAAAATGCTGTCTGTGCTCCCTGTAGAGGGGTCCTGGGGAAGGGTTTTGAAAATATCTGACACTTGGTGCAAGCCAGCCCTTTGGAAAGGCAAAAAAAATGGCACTTCAGAATCTTTCACGAGCCCAGTGATTCATAGATTTTTAAGGCTGGAAGGGAGCATTATGATCATCTAGCCTGACCTCCTGTATAACACAGACCACAGGATTTCTCTGAATTAATCCCTGCCTCAGCAGATCTTTTAGAAAGACAGCTAATCTTGATTTAAAAAATCCCAGCGATGGACAATTCACCACAACCCTTAATCAGTTGTTCTAATGGTTAATTACCCTCCCTGTTAAAAATTCTCTCTGGCACAGATGGTCTAGCAACACCCTAAGAGGGGGATGAACAAAATCAGAAGGAGAGAATGTCACTCCAACCCTCCCTACAGCTTGGTGAATTTTGACCAGAGGCTTCTATGAGCCTCCTTGAGTGGAGTACTATCCAACATGATACACTTGCACCCCATTCCACAGAGTTAAAGAAACCACCCACTCTCTCAAGCCGTTTCCAAGGGATGGTGCCTCACTGCTCCCTCTTATAGTGTGCTGGGGTAGATGAGTTAATTCTACACAGCTGGCCCCGCCTAGCTACCCTGCTGTCTGGGCAGTCAGCTGTGGCTCTTTCTCTAGCCAGAGGTCAGTGTGCAAAGGGTTAACTCTATCCCTCTGGCTAGATCCACGCAGCCCCTTCCCATGAGCTACTTTCTTCTTCTGGTGGTGTGGCACAGCATGTAGTGTCATGTAACCTCCCGGGAAGTTGCTGAAAGTAGGAAGGACAAAGCTGCAGCTTGAAGCTGGGTTCCTTGTGTCCAAATATTTTTTAGGGTTTTTTTTTTTTTTTTTTTTTTTTTTTTTTTTTTTTTTTGCTGCTTTGTTGTGCATCATGTAATGCTGTATAGAAAGAACTTAGACTGGGTGGCCAGGAGTTAGTTCCTAGCAGCTACCTAAGGACAATGAGCCCACACTTTGTTGCCACTTCTGAGGCCTTATGCATTGTCCCTGGCAGGAAGGCATATATATTGCTGGGCTCCGTACTGCATCTAGCTCCACTGTTGAAGGTTTGTTTGACTGTCATTGTCATGTACAGTATTTTAACAAGTGTCTAGTAATTCTGAGTGCATCAAGTTTGGGATCCCAAATTAAGTCACCTTTAAGGGACCTGACTTTCAGCAACTTTTAAAAATCACTTTGCCTCTTGGCAGCTTAAAATTATAAACTGTTTCCTCACTGAGTTTGTTTTCTTCCTTGTGCTCACACAGTTTGTTATTGTAGGGCTGTTCATGAACACTGGTCTGTGCCCACTGATTGTTACTGCAGATGACTTCTGGGCTATGCACCCTGGTTTGTTAGTATAGGGTTGCTCAGGGGAGCGGAGTGTGCATACCAGTTTGATGTTGGTGGGTGCTGGGTTGTTATTATAGGGTTGCCCATGATCACGGGGCTATGCAGGCTGGTTTGTTATTATAAGATCTTTTTATTATTAGAATGTTATTAATGAATGCCAGGCTTTTGGCATCTGAACTTAAAAAACACTGACCCATTTATTTTCAATAGAGAGAGAGAATTGTCTGGATTTTATATATAGACTGGTGCATTTTTGGCATAACAAAACTTGAGAGTGTCCCTTTAAAGCACACTTTTCCTGCAGAATATTTAGATCTTATTTTGTAAAGCTGTGGCCAGAACTATTAAGGCCACAGACAAGAGCGGCACTTTCCCCCCTCCCCCTTACATCCTGTGTTTAGAAACAGAAGGTTACAGGCTACCCAGCCAGCTGGTGCAACATTCATTATTTACTCCTATCGGCCTGGGAATCTCACCAAGGCCCAGTGCCACTGACCCTGCACTGGAGGTGTGGAGAGTGGAGTCAGGAAAGATGCTCCCCAAAGCCCCCGGCAGACGGTTCAGACCCAGGCTCAGCCAGGCAGAGAGCACTGCTTGGCACTCGTGTTTCAACAGAAAGAAAAGTGACTGTTTATTTATTTATTTCCCCGTTTTAATTTAGCCTCAGAACAGTCCGTCTCTACACCAGGGGCTCTGATTCTCTACTGCCCCTGCGTGACAGATGGTGCTTTTCGCCAGTGCAAAGTGCATTCTGGTCTGGCGGCATTTTACACCCTCGCTGCACTGGTGTAAATGCTGTAATGTGGGGGAAGGATATGCTGTATCCTTCATACATACCAAAGAGCACTTATCGCTGCTTTAAACACAAAACTCTACTCTCCTTTAGCTATCAAGTCATCGATGGTCTAAAATGAACCCAGTATAAATGTCTCTAGGCCATATCTTAGTCCCACTGGACTTAGCAAGAGTTTTGCCATTGACTTCAATGGGATCAGTATATTTGAGTTCATGGACTGCTTTTAATAACACAACATAAATCAGACAGGCTGCAAGGCAGCTGATGAGCCCTGCCCTTCGTTAAACAAACACAAAGTTGAGGATGGTGCAAACACAGCGACTCATCCACAGGAACAGACAGGTAAACAAAAACATTCTGCTAAGCTGCTAATCGTCCACATGTGAACTTCAGGCAGCTTGTGGCCTCACAGACATGCCAAGGCACTCAGGGATCATCCCTGCGTGGAATCATTTAAACCAACAATGGGCCCAAACTCTGTGTCTGAGTCCAGATTCCAAAACCCTCCATCCCCCTCACCCCCAAATGCATGCACACAAGTAAGATGTGCTCGGATTCTTGGTGCCAGTCCATGCCCACCTCTAACTGCATCAACTCATTAAGCCTATGGGAGAAGTGGAGTTCCTGAACAGCTCCACCTCACCTTCCCCCCTTTTTAGTCCTGTACATTGATGTCCGGCATCAGTTGTATATATTATTGGCATGATGATAGTGCCAAGAGGCCTCAATTGAGAGCATGTGCCCATTGTGCTAGATGCTGTACATACAAGTGGTAAGTTAGTCCCCGGAGCTTACCATCAAAAGAGACAAGACAGACAAAGGAATGCTCAATATCCAAGTTTTACAGATGGAGAATGGGGGCACGGGAAACTAAATAACTTGCCCAAAGATCACATAGTGGAGCCAGGACCTGAAGCCAGGTTGCCTGAGGGCCAGTGCTTTAACCACTAAGCCAGCCTTCCTTCATAAGAAAGAAGAGAGCAGAAGAGAATAGCAAAACTGTCAAGAAGGCTCAGCTTCTGGCTAGGAGCTCTGTATTGTTCTGGGGAAAAGTTCACAGCAGGCAGAAAGCATCAACTGCAGGCAGATAATGACATATTTAACAAACACGTAAAGCCAATGGACTCTGAAGTGACTATTTTCTTTATTTCCTGGATATTTTTCCCCCTCTCTGAAAATTCCCCTATTTGCAGATTGTCACTTGCATCCAGCTTTGGGTGTTTAAACTGTTTCTGGGGAGGGGAGAAAGACAGATTGATATCTTTAGTTCAGCCTGTACTCGTCAGGGCTAAAGACAGGTCATGAAGATGGCAGGAATACTAAGCTTAAAGCGACAGACTTGGCGCCGTGGTACATTTAAGCTGAGACTGAGAGTCCAGAATTCCTGGACATCATAAAGAATCTATTATCTTTGTGGTCACTTTCAGCAACACTGGTTTCATTACCATCTGTCTTCATCCACTGATGCTTAGAGAATAAATATTAAATATGGAACTTTTCCTGGATTCAAGTCACAGAAGGCAGATAGGGAAACAGTTCTCTAGTAATATGGTCTCAGAGCCCCCTAGAAGGTGGGGGAAGATAAAAAAATAAGATCATAAGCTCTGTCGACTTGAAAATAAGGGTTCGGTTTTCAGTTGAGCAATAATTCTCTTTTCAAGGTGGGCAATATTTAAGCAATCATCCCTAGAAAATTGGTCATTACCACCACTGGCTAATAACCGATTTGTTAGTTAATAGCCCAAGGTGAAGCCAAGGGCAGTAAATGCTCTAACAAACCACTTGCCGACTGCAGTATTAACAGATTTCAAGGGCATCATTGCTATTATAAACCATGTTCATTGATTTATAACAACGCTAATATGTTTTATAAAAGAGCAGGTGCAGCGTTCTGGAAAAATTCATCATTCCCTGCTTCTTCGCAGCTGATTGTCCACCACTCACAGTCCTGAAGTGGAGGCCATCTAGTTTTGAATGGCTCAGAGAGAGATATTCTGGGAGGAGGGCAGGAGGTAGGGTGACCAGGTGTCCCAATTTTATATGGACAGTTCCAATATTCAGGGTTTTGTCTTATATAGGTGCCTATTCCCCCCCCCCCCCCCCCCGGTCTCCCGATTTTTCACACTTGCTAGCTGGTCACCCTAGCAGGAGGAGGCCAAAGAAAGGAAAGGAAGGAATCCAACAAGGCGCACACATCTTCTGCCTCCCAAAAGTGACATGTCTGCACAGTCTGACCAGTCCACAGACATGCCAGTTCCACGGCCCAGCTGGACTCTGCCCCTCACCCCCTTCCTAGTGCTCTCTGTGCTGTTCCCCTCTGGGAGGCAAGGCAAAGGCATAGCTCCTGTGGCTTGACCTGGTAACCCGCAAGGAGCTGATCGGGGGGAGCAAGAGGAGAGCATTCTTATTAAAAACTCAGGAGCAGCAAGTTTCAAAGAATTGCAGGTTCTGTCCAATTCATGCTGCAGTCCCTCAACCTGGTGAGTGTTTCTGCCAATACACCTCCTTGGCATATGTAATCACAATGATCTGGACAGCTCCCACCATGCTTTTTCACACTGCTGTCGCTATAAATTAATTATTAATGAATGATTATTATGTATTATATTATCATCATCTCAAAGGAACCCAAAGCTCTATGTCGATTATTTGCATGGGGATAATTCATTAGGACCATGTGCTCATGACCCGTAATATCCATCTCCTGTGATTGCAAAGGGAGGCAGCTCCAAGAAAAACCCCAGTTACAAAAGGTTATACCTCTGGATTAGCATCACAACATGGCATGTCCATGTTTCGATACCACTCCAGGCCTGTCTGTTTCTACATGACTAATACAGAAAGGTCATCAGCAAAAAAAATAGACTTTTCAGCTTTCTGCTAATCATTCCCCCTTTAAAGATATGTGAGATTCTTTAATTGCACTAATGTACAAACTCAGAGAAGTCATCTCTTATAGGAAAGCGCAATAGTAATTGGACATGACTATTTCTAGTTAGGAAGGACTTTGGTTCTCCATTAGCCAGCTCTGCCGGTGGCTTCAGTATCTCTTCTTTTTGTCAAGCCTGACCTCAGCAAAAACATGACCAGAAGAAGTCCTTCTTTTTCAGAGATAAGGGCTTGATCCTGCTCCTATTGAGGATCATGCCAAACCTCCCGTTCACTTCACTGTTGTAAGAAAAAATCCTGTCTGAAAACAAATTCACATTCCAGTCCTCGCCAAAAAAACACACTCATCCCTGCTCTAGAGACTTTGGGCCATTTAGGCACAAACTAAGATCACCCAGCTATTTGCAGCTCAGAATATATCAGACTATAAGCTGAAAGTCTCCGTGGGGAAAGCCTTCCGTCTCCCAAAGTAAATCCACAATGAAGAACTTGAATCAAGCTCCCCAAAAGAGACAGATCGATGAGTTAAAGATACTGTATATACATACCTGCCTGTATCTAGATCAATCATAATAAGGCTCCAGTGCGGACATTTCAACCCAGTAATTTTAATGGAAATGAGGCTCTAAATCTGTATTATCATACCAAGAAAAATGGAGCTATTTTCACATCTCAGTTACCTAATGGACTAGACACATTTTCCTTTGTCTTGGGGAATGAGCTGTAAGCGACAGGCCATCCCCTGCTTGTTAATGATGTTATCTTCCATTGGCTGATCCATGATAGCCTACCGTGTGAGGCTACTATAAAAGGAGCCACTCCCCTCTGGCCAAAGCAATTCTCAAAGTACATGCATGTGTGTGACACACATGCACTTGCACACATCCCTCTTTGACTGAGAACTCCTGTTTGTGAAATTAGAAGATGATCAGCAGGCTGAACCATGTAATTTTCCCATGTGCAGAGAAGGCCACAAGGCCAATGTACCACACAAGTCCCACAAGGCCTATGCAGAGGGGTAAATTCAATGGCATACCATGACAGTTTTAGTAAGGCATGTAACAATTCATTTGCATGCCTTAGGCAGTTCGAAATGGCATCCTCCATGTGGTGTGACCTCGCATGTACAGTGCGTGCGAAGTCATGCTGTGCGGAGGACGCCATTTTGTAGTACAAAATGGCATCCTCCATGGTCCAGATGGAATCATCCCATGGGTTGAATCTGGTTCACGGGCCACCAGTTGGACAATGCACAGCCAGTTGGGCATGCAGGGTCCGCAATGTGTGACTTGAATACCCAGACAACAAGCCATTGGGTAAATTTCACTGTCAGTCCTTACCCATACAAAACTCCCATTGAAGACCATAGTAAGGATCAAGTAGGAACTGAGTGAGGATTTCAGGGTCTGGCCCAACTTTAATAGACATCACAAACGTGTTCCTGTGAATCACAGAGACTCAAACTATGATACATTCCAAAGCCGGCCCTACCCAACAGAACCAATAAAGAATGTTGACTCCAATTACAGTGCTTTGACAAGTAAGGAAGACCAATTGGAAACATAAATTCATCCTGTGGATCCAAGCTAGCACCTCGGCAAACATTTAATGCCCCCCCCCCTTGTCTTTCCCACAGAACGTTTTAAGGGAAAAAAGAAAAGAAAAGAAAAATGACGAAGAATTAGCTCTAAGTTTGTGGTTTTATTGGTTTTCCTAGAATTTATTGCAGTGCCAGAAATTAATTTATGGATAATAGCAAGCATGGGATCACAATGAACTTCATGTGAGGAAAAAAAACACCTCAAGAATGTTCTAGTTGGCAAGAAAAAGCTCCTGTGTCGATCTGAATGCCAAAAAAGGAGGGTAAATCTTGTATACCAGCTTTGGAAATCATTAGAGTTTTGCGAATTATGAGACAATGTCACATCATCTTCACAAATATTTTTTCCCATTCATTCCTCTGTTACCCTAAGCTCACACTGTCCAGGAATTTTAGTGTATTATGGCCACTGGTATACAGTAATTAAGTAAAAATTCACTTTCTTTTTCTCCTTTGTTCTTTCTTTTTCTTTGAAAGGCAATTGCTGTATGTTATTCATCCCTGTGTCTCTTTGACAAGGATCATGACTTACATTTATCATCAAAAGATGCACCGTATTAGCATCATATGTTTTAGGGTTTGTTATTATAATATTGTGGAGTCTGGAAATGGCACAGAAAATAAAAGTTATTTTTGTTTGTCATGGTCTTTTGCTGCCAAGCTCCTCCTTTGATGGCTTCAGAACAAGCATCTTTGGGGTCCAAATCAGAAGAAATCATTTCCCACAGGGGAATAGAAAATGCGCTAATTCTGCCATAGGCTAAGCTGGCAAAACACCAGGGAAATCATTTACACAAGGGTTGATTTTAGCACTGGATGGCCAAATAGGAATGAATTTGCCAAGAACTAATTGATCAGGGTTTCAAGTTTAGTTAAAACCCAACAGTTCCTAGTGGTCATATATCCCTGCTGCAAAAACCCATGCCAACATTAGCATCCTGGTTGGGTCTCAGCAGACAGGCTGGTGACGTTGACATCAGTGGGACAGAACTATTCTCTCAATCCTAGACATCCAGAGGAGCGTCCGAAAGAGCATTGACACAAACTGTTGGAGCAATGTGGAGGAACGTCCCATGCTGTGTCTAATGGCCGTGTGCTTGTTATGTGACTAAATAAAAGACTTCATACTCCAAGGCTGTCAGTTTTTCCCCCAAGAGCTAAGTTCACTTAAAACCTCAAAAGGAACAGGAAAATTACAGGTGTTACCAATTATCTGGTGTCCAGATCCTCTGGAGATAGGTGAATTGGAGCCTGATTGATTAGACAATAGATTAAATCATTCATTCTTTAATTGGAAAATATCATCTTTTTTTTCTCCTAGGAGACTAGGAGTCTAGATGCCTGTTGCTCACCCAGCCATTGAACTCATGTGCGATGTGACTCCTGTATGCTTCAGTTTACCCATCTATAAAATTGATGATATAAAGCCTCAGACGTGGTGTGATTCTTAATTAACCAAAGTTACCAAAGTGCTTCAATATCCCCATAAAATATGTTAGAATTGGTTTAAATGGAATTTCTTCCATATGCTGCACCCGGTCCAATAATTGCAAAATAGATATTATTTTAATGACCAATTTCACCTAAATCACACGAGAAGATGCAAGCAGTGAAATCCTGGCCCCTAAGTCAATGGCAAACCTTTCATTGACTTCAACTGGGTCAAGATTTCACTCATGACTTTCAGCTTCTGGTGGACATTAGAGCTGGTCAAACTTCAGCATTTCTGTCCCACAGGAAATGCCAAGATTTCAAAACTGGGTTTCATCCAGAATCAAGACAAAAAGTCAAAATCCCAAAATTGTGCATGGAACAATATATTCCAAAAAAAAAATTGCTTTGACCTTAGAGAAATTATTTGTTTCAAATGTATCATTTCAATGTTTATATTATATCATAACGTTTTACCCGGTAAAGTCCAAACTAAATGCAAAATGTTTCAAGTTTGTCGAATTAGAATTTTCCAGTGGAAACCTGTTCCACTGGGCAATTTTCTACCAGCATAAGTGGACTTATTTCCAAGAAGTGACATTTAGCTTCATGTAAATGAATCCACCCTCCGTGGGTGGTTCCCCATCTGTGAGTCAGAGGGTCTTTACTGATTTGTGGAGGAAAATTTGTTTTGTGTTTGGATGAGTAATGAAGCACCCACTTGGATTTCCTCAACAATACTCAACTTTTATTGAAACAAAGACATGATCTTAAAAAGTCAGAGAGGTTGAACAAACGTCTCATTCTCTGGCACAAACCAACACTATTTCTAACATGTGTGATGCACTGTTTAGAGCAAGCTAAACTCCTCTGCCAGTGAGAGGCACCCACAATAGCAAACAAGTAACAGGCCCTACAGACAGGAACAAACAAACACCAATGAAATCAATGATGTTACACTAGTGATGGATTTGGCCCTATGTTGTTTTAAGGAAGGCATGTTGCCTACATAATAATCAATTATTTACTAACAGGACTATAATGTAATATGCAAAGATCATATGCAGTAAGTTACATCATATAAAAACAACTGTATATTCTCCAGCTCACACCTTCTAAGAAGGCTAAGAAATAATCTTAGTCATTTTAATGCTTGTGTTGGCTTTTATTAGGTTCTATACTGTATGCTTGTCATATGTAAAACTACTTCAAACCGCTGGCAATCAGTAACAGTGTTGTACCCATAAAAATGCTTAGTCATAGATTCAGAGATTTTAAGGCAAAGAAGGGACCTTTATTACTTGAAAGGATTCTTCAAATTAAAGACTGTTTTGCTATCACTTAAAGAAAGTTAATCACAACTGGAACTGAATTAAAATTGACAAATTTTATAAGTGTTTGTATACAAATGCTAGAAGTGCCTTGTATTAAATGAGAATATTGATAAAATAGGTATCACAGAAACTTGGTGGAAAGCTGATAATCAATGGGACATGGTAATACCAGGGTACAAAATATTTAGGAATGACAGAGTAGGTCATGCTGGTGGGGAAGTGGCACTGTATGTGTGTCACGGAGTGTGGGGGGACACAAGGCCCTGCCCTCTGGCTTCCTGTGATTCACCATGACTCTCAGCCAGCCAGTAAAGCAGAAGGTTTATTTAGACGACAGGAACACAGTCCAAGACAGGTTTTGCAGGCACAGACAACAGGACCCCCCACAGTTAGGTGCATCTTGGGGTCCCAGGGCACCACAGCCCCCTTGGGAGGTCAGAGCCCCGTCTGCCTCCCAGCCATTCCACCAGCCAGCTCTGAAACTCTCTTCCCAGCCTTTGTTCAGTTTCCCGGGCAGATGTCACTTGGCCTCTAACCCCTTCCTGGGTTCTTATGTTACATGCTCAGGTATTCTCCCTCACGGCTAGTCTCCCATCCCCCAATGCAGACCATCCTTGCCACACTCCCCACTCAGCATTCAAAGACCACATTAAGAACAGTCCCAGTTCGTCACAATGTGAAACAAAGCATAGAGTCAAATGGAGTAAAAATCTTAAATGAATCAAACTGTACCACAGATTCTCTATGGCTAGAAATTCCATGCTTGAATAATAAGAGAATGGCAGTAGGAATACAATACTGACCACCTCATTAGGATGGTGATGGTAACTGTGAAATGCTCAGGAATATTGAACAGAAAACCCAGTAATAATGGGATATTTCAACTAACCTCATATTGATTGGGTACATGTCACCTTAGGACGGGACACATAGATACAATTCTAGACACCATTAATTACTGCTTATTGGAGCAGCAAGTCCTGGAACCCACAAGAGCAGAGACAATTCTTGATTTAGTCCTAAATGGACTACAGGATCTGACCCAACAGGTGAATATAGTAACAGTGACCTTAATGTAATTAAATTTAAGATCCTAGTAGGGACGAAATACCAAAGGAACCCATCCCAGTAATATTTAACTTTAAAAGGAGAACAATACAAAAAATGAGACAGCTATTAAACAGAACTTCAAAAGGAAAAGTCACAAGAGTGAAATGCATGGAAACTGCATGGAAACTTTATAAACACACCATAATAGACGCTCAAGCTAAATGTATACCCCAATTTAAAAAAAAACAATAAAAAGACAAACAAAATACCATCATGGCTAACTAACAGAGTCAATGAGGTGGTTAGAGGCAAAAAGGCATCCTTTAAAAATCGGAAGGCAAATCCTACTGAAGAAAATAGAAAGGAGTATAAACACTGGCAAGTCAAGTCAAGTCAAAATATAATTAGGCAGGACAAGAGAGAACTTGAAGATCAACTAGCAAAAGACACAAAAACTATAAGAAAAAATGTAAGTAGATCAGAAGCAGGAAGCCTGCCAAATAATCAGAGGGGCCACTGGATGATCGAGGTGCTAAAGGAGCTCTCATTGCAAAGAAGCTACATGAATTGTTTGCATTAGTCTTCACTGTACAGGATGTGGGGGAGAATCCCACACCTGATCTATTCTTTTTAGGTGACAAATCTGAGGAACTATCCCAGACTCAGGGGTCAATAGAGGAGGTTTTTGAATTAATTGATAAATTAAACAGTAATAAGTCACGAGGCCCAATGGTATTCACCCAAGAGTTCTGAATGAACTCACATATGAAATTGGAGCGCTACTAACTGAGGTATGTAACCTATCACTTAAATCAGCCTTTCTATCAGATGGCTGATGGATAGCTAATATAAATGCCGATTTTTTAAAAAGCCTCCAGAGGCAATCCTGGCAATTAAAGGCTTATAAGCCTAATATCAGTACCAGGCAAATTGATTGAAACTACAGTAAAGAACACAGTTATCAGACACATAGATAAACATGATATGTTGGGGAAGAGTCAACATGGCTTGTGTAAAGAGAAATCATGCCTCACCAAGCTATTAGAATTCTTTAAGGGCGTAAACAAGCCTGTGGACAAGGATGATCCAGTGGATATAGTGTACTTGGACTTTCAGAGAGCCTTTGACATTGTCCCTCACCAAAAGGCTCTTAAAGAAAGTAAGCCATCATGGCAAAAGAAGGAAAGTCCTCTCATGGATCATCAACTCATTAAAACAAAGGAGAGGAATAAATGGTCAGTTTTCACAATGGAGAGAGGTAAACAGCAGGAGCCTCCAAGGATCCATACTGGGACCAGTGCTGTTCAATATATTCATAAATGACTTGAAAAAAAGGGGTGAACAGTGAGATGGAAAAATTTGCAGATGTTACAACATTACTAAGAATAGTTAAGGCCAAGGGTGACTGTGGAGAGTTACAAAGGGATCTCACAAAACGGGGTGACTGGGCAACAAACAAGCAGATGAAATTCAGTGTTGATAAATGCAAAGTAATGCACATTGGAAAACATATTCCCAAATGATGGGGTCTAAATTAGTTGTTACCACTCAAGAAAGAGATCTTGGAGTCATTGTGGACAGTTCTCTGAAAACATCACTCAATGTGCAGTGGCAGTCAAAAAAGCAAACAGAATGTTAGGAATCATTAGGAAAGGGATAGACAGTAAGACAGTATAGATCACAATGCCACTAAAGAAATCCATGGTACACCCACACTTTGAATGTTGCCTGAAGTTCTGGTTGCCCCATCTCAAAAAATATATATATTAGAATTGGAAAAAGTATAGAGAAGGGCAACAAAAATTATTAAGGGTATGGAACAGCTTCCATATGAGAAGAGATTAAAAAGCCTGTGACTTTTCAGCTTGGAAAAGAGACAGGATATAATACAGGTCTGTTAAACCATGAATGGTGTACAGGAAGTGAATAGGGGAGAGTTATTTACCTCTTCACATAACACAAGATCCAGGGGTCAACCAATGAAGTTAATAGGCAACAGGTTTAAAACAAACATAAGGAAGTAGTACTTCACACAACCAACCTCTGGAACTCATTAATGATCTGGATGATGGGATGGATTGCACCCTCAGCAAGTTTGCGGATTACACTAAACTGAGGGGAGAGGTAGATACGCTAGAGGGTAGGGATAGGGTCCAGAATGACCTAGACAAATTGGAGGATTGGGCCAAAAGAAATCTGATGAGGTTAAACAAGGACACGTGCAGCCTTAGGACAGGCTGGGGACCAATTGGCTAAGCAGCAGTTCTGCAGAAAAGGATCTGGGATTACAGTGAACGAGAAGCTGGATATGAGTCATCAGTGTGCCCTTGTTGCCAAGAAGGCTAACGGCATATTGGGCTGCATTAGTAGGTGCATTGCCAGCAGATCGAGGGAAGTGATTATTCCTCTCTATTCGGCACTGGTGAAGCCACAGCTGGAGTACTGCGTCCAGGTTTTGGCCCCTCACTACACAAAGGATGTGGACAAATTGGAGAGAGACCAGCGGAGGGTAACGAAAATGATTAGGGGGCTGGAGCACATGGCTTACGAGGAGAGGCTGAGGCTGTTCTCAGTGGTGGCAGATGACAGAACAAGAAGCAATGGTCTCAAGTTGCAGTGGGAAGGTCTAGGTTGGATATTAGGAAACACTATTTCACTAGGAGGGTGGTGAAGCACTGGAATGGGTTACCTAGGGATGGAATCTCCATCCTTAGAGGTTTTTAAGGCCTGGCTTGACAAAGCCCTTGCTGGGTTGATACAGTTGGGGTTGGTCCTGCTTTGAACAGGGGGTTGAACTAGATGACCTCCTGAGGTCTCTTCCAACCCTAATCTTCTATGATTCTAAACCTCTGACTGCCAGAAGTTGGGACTGAATGACTGGGGACCAGATCATTCAATAATGGCCCTGTTTGGTTCATTTCCTCTGAAGCATGTAGCATCAGTCACTGTTGGAAGACAGGATACTGGGCTAGATGAACCATTGGTCTGATCTAGCATGGCCATTCTTATGTTCTTAACGAACGAACGATGAAGTGTGTATAAATATTTGTAATGAAATACAAAATTATGGAAAAACAAGATTTTTCACGTTATAAATTGGGAAATAGAGCGATTTTCATGGACATTTGAACTAAAGTAGTTCATTTTTAATTCAAAATTGAGTCCATTTTCCATGCAAAGGTCTTTTGTATCAAAAATACGTGGAATATTGCAGCTTTGTATGTTTTTTTATCTGGGGAAAAAACAGCCATTTTGTTAAAATTCCAAATAAAGCAAAATTTGAGAGTTGCAAAATCATATTGAATTAAAGAGAAAAAACTGTGAAGTGAAAATCTGTGTAACAAAAATAGTGAATTTTGCAGAAATGTGGCAGTGACCTTTAAACAGTAGCTATGTGCTTAGGACCATCTTGTAAAGCTGGCTTGTTGTCAATCCACTCCAAAGAGTTTGTCCATCAGGGAGAGAACTCTGTACTTGCTCTGTATGACATCATCAAAATCTTCCAGACGTGGTTAATAGGTTGATTGCATGTCCATGAGGCTGGGTAAAAGAGATAGCCGATTTCAAGCTCCACAAGGGTTGTGCTGTTGAAATTCCAGCTCATGAATCAAAATTAGGTTTCACAGGCTTCAAATCACCGAATCTTGCAGTGGTTCTGCGGATGAATGATCACAAAGCCGGAGGTGTTAATGAATAGACAGTGCAGTTAAGACTTCCTACAATGGAAGTAAATGACAGAGGTGGTTTATCTTATTGTTTCTAAGGGGTGCATTTGACTGGAGTTCTTATTGTGCAACTGGAGAAAGAAAAGAAAGAAAGAAAGAAAGAAAGAAAGAGAAAATGTACAATATGAACCAAAATAATGACTGACAACATTACCTAGCACCTTTCATTTAAAGATTAAACTAATTAGATAGATAGATAGATCAATTGATCAATCCCTGGTATTATATATGAAAAGCATTTTTATGACCTGTAGTCTTACATCATCCAATGGCCTGTATATATAAATATAGGTCACAAGGATGCATTCATTATCTTGAGTATCTGCTTTCAGTCTTCCCTTTTCTGTGTAGCATTGTGTTTGCTCTATTGTGAAGTAGCTATGGTTTTTATCAACTTGTGCCTTTTATACTGTAAACACATGTGGACCGGGACACCACTAATTGCTTTGCACAGTTACATTCTGTACAACACTTAACACATTTATGGTGCCTTGTAGCAGGACATATTAATAATTATGGTGACGCCTGAAGAGGATACCACTATGGAGAACTCGGTCTGTCCCTGGAAGGCTTTATCAGACATAGCTAACCGAGTCAGGAGCCATGAGATAAGGAACCATGAATAATAGACAAGGATTTTAAGCTGCAATATGCTGTTCTCCTGAGTCATGCCCTTCCATTTCATTTCTACAGCATTGCCAACTTCCAGCATTCAAAAAAATTCAGGAATCAGGCCCCCAAAACGTCATAAGATTGGTTTAAAAATGATGAGACTTTAAAAAAAAAATGGGGGTTCCTTTTTGTATGCAATCCTTAGACCTAGAAGCCTTTTTTTTTTATATTTTTTTTTTTTTAGTGAAAACTGAAATTTTCATATAATCCCATGACTCCAAGAGCTGGGGCTTTAAGAAAAATGACAATATCATGAGACTCATAATAAGATCATGCAGGGTGGCAGCACTGTTATGATTTGTGCAGGACTTTCCTAGAGAAACTTTTCACTTTTACTTTCTCATGAGTCGAGATAGAATCCTCACTGTTATTTTCCAAGGCATTATACAGCACAGCATTACGGACCAACTAACCTCTCAACTTTTAATCTATCTAATTCAGGCCCTGATTCTGCAAGGTGCTTAAGCATATATTCAGCTTTGAGTAGTCCGGTTGACTTTAGTGGGTCTATTCATGTGCTCACAATTAGTACCTACCAAATTGACAAATCATACCTCACCTAAACAAAAATCCATTGGGCTCAGTTTTGCTGTCACTAGCACCATCAGATGTTTGTACATGCCCATTAAACAAGAACACTGAGATGAGCACCCAGACACAAGAGTCTTTTCTCAAACACTGGCTGGGTAATGCCAAAAGTATATATTTAAATGTACTGCTTTTCACTTTCAGGTCCTTGAGGTCCAGAAACAGAAGAAGACAAAACTTAGCTGCCAAAGAGAAAAAACAGACTGAACTGCTTTTAATTTAAGATATTTCAGTACAATTATTTGTTTGAGTCATGGAGGAGTAATGGAGCAATCCTGTTTTACCCAGATGAATTTCCCATGACAAATGATATTGGCTCATCATTTGTGGTAATGATTGAATTCCAGTATATTCCTTTTTCTAAAGCACGGGTAGGGCTGCAAAGAACTCTTGTTTTCCTTGGGACATTTGTTTCCAATTTTGCAAACACTGCGAATGTGGTTATTTTTGTAGCGAAGTTATGAAAGCATTGCATTTTATTCTTCATGTTAGAGTTAATTATAAATCACTCACGTTGCACTGCCCACAACAAAGTTCTCAGACCCAGAAACTGAATCATTTGTGATCGCTGCTCTCTCTCTGTCTCTCACTGTCAGCTGCTCTTGGAGGGAGGGAGGGGGCGTTATTTTAAGATGTTTTTATTGGCTTCGAAATATAAAATGTCAGTTCCAAGCTCTTTTTTTCCCAGAGCAAGATAAACTCCTTTGGGCCATACATCATTGGGCTTTTGCATTGCTTGACAGGACCTCACATCTAAATGCCTTTGCAATACCGTATCTGATGACTTATGGGAGGGTTGTAGTTTTTCAGGGGGATGTATCATGAAAAGCCCCTTTCAGTAGCTTTGGGCTTAGTCCCAGGTTTGCTTCTTTAACACTTTCAATAACAACTTTTCTTCCTTTGAAAAACAATATTTTACTGTAACTGGCTGACTCCCTGTTTACTTAGGTTGTGGTTTAATGTTTCTTAGAGAGTTGCTTTGTTTTGATGTTGCATTGTTTTAAATTAACAGCTAAGCTTCTTCATGGATTTTACATTTGTTTGAGGATCGGGCATGTTCTATAAAGCAGATTAAGACTGAAAATTCAGGTCAGAGGATCACATCAAGTTCTGTTACAGGAAATTTGTTAAAGCTCCCCTCCCACTAACCTACTTAGTGTCAGGTCTGTTTTGAAAGCACAGTGCTTACAAGTGTAGAGAATTTAATCAAGTTTCCTCTTTTATTGAAAAAGATGAAAATCCGGATTCTCTTTAAAATAAACGGCTTGATTTTTATCTGTGTCTGAGTTGCAAGGTTTGTTTTCTTTCCTAGGGATTCAGTGCATTAGCAGGAGCCGGCTGTCAATAACTGTAAGAAGGGATTGCCACTACAAACAAAACAATCATCCTTAACTCAATTAGGCCCCAGTTTAGGAAAGCACTTGAGTACATGCTAAAGTCTATCCCATACTCAAGACAGCATTTAAACACATGCTTAACTTAACCATGTGCTTAAGTCCCAGTGAATTCAATGGAACATTCAAAAATCATGAGCTTGGCTTAAAAATCATTGGATTAAAAAAAAAATGGGGGTTGTGTTTTGTTTTTTCTCTGCAATCATGAGGGCTAGAAACTTAGTTGTTTTATACATGAAAACTTAACTTCAGTGGGTTTTAAGTGCATGCTTAACTTTAGCACATGCTTAAATGCTGTCCTGAATAAACGTGCTTTCCTGAACTGAGACCTTAAATCATTGCATCAATTTATTGCAATACAATCTCCCCTTTAACAAAGCTCTTTGCAAGACTTGTGAAATATACCTGTCAGAGGAAGATGAATGCTATGGTATAAAGAAATGTTTGTAATGGACTTCAGTGGAGGTAGAGTCAGAAACCAGAAACATTACATGAAGGTTACAGTCCCCAAAGGTGACAGGGAAAAAACTCTCCTGTTTGGACTTGGCTGGGAATAATTCACAAATCTTGTCACTATCCCCTTTGAAATAAAGGGAATCAATGCTAAATGCAAATAACAGAGCAAAATGCAGAGCTATAAAAGGTGGCATTAAGGCTCCCTTTGATTGTGAAAGGCCTCGTACTTGTGTAAGGAGAGGAAAGACTCAAAAGACAAGTCTATTTTGCAGCCACACTAGCACTAAAGAAATTTCTTTCTGGGAAACTTTCCCCTCACTTTGCACTGAGTGGATAATATATGGGCTAAATTAATCACTGATATAACTCCATTGCATATCATCCCATTGCTTATTTCATGGAGATGCAGCCACTTATGTTAGCAGTGACTTTTGGGGCACTGACCTGGGACTCGGGAGACTTGGATTCAGTTCTCATGTCTGCCACTGGCCTGCTGGATGACCTTGGGTAAGTCACTTCACCGCCCTGTGCTTCTGTTTCCCCATCAGTAAAATGGGGATAACAATACTGGTTTCCTTTGTAACATGCATTGAGCTCTAAAGATGGACAGTGCTATATTAGAGCCAAGTTTTATTATCGTTGTCCGTATGCCAGCAGACCCCAGAAAAAGGACTACTGACAATAAACCTGTTTATCCCAACATTCTGAGTCTTGTCCTCACCTCTTCGTAAGTGTCGGGCTTTTCATTTTTAAAAAATCACCCGGAGAGTCTGTTTATATAACTAGCAAAGTACAGTTCTGTTTGCAAACACCACAGCCCGGGCCAGATCCAGCCTGTATTATACAGAGTGCCGTCTCGGTTAGCTCAGCATAGCTCCATTGAAGAAGGGGCGATGCCCATTCACACCACCTGAGGAACTAACCCCCAGCAGCCCCTCCTGCTGCTTACTTCTGCCGAGAGGCTAATGAAGAAGATGCCTGTTGTTTTGTGGCTT
Source organism: Trachemys scripta elegans (assembly GCF_013100865.1). NCBI lineage: Eukaryota > Metazoa > Chordata > Testudines > Emydidae > Trachemys > Trachemys scripta. Next base: position 2,670,647 of record NC_048305.1, read on the forward strand.
TTTCTTTCCACAAACACATTTAAGACTAGGTTGGTCAATTATCCCCAGGTCTCCTATATCCATTTAGTGTAATTCCTATCAAGTGCAGTTCCACCTACAGCACTAATGGGTGACATGCTGATCAACTGCTTTGCTACAGTTAGCTAACTTAGATGCCTGTGTGTCCAGTGCCTTATCAGGGGAATGAGATCTTTATAAACGACAGCAGTTCCACTTTCCTTCCCAGGAGGACAGAGCAGCAGGGGCAAAAGCCAGAAACCCACTTTTCAACAGGGGTATAAACAGTAATAGTCATAACTGATTATAGGTTGTAGCAGTCAAAGCAGAGCGAGTGCAGTATGATCAGTGGATAGAACACTGGATTAGGAGCCAGGAGACTTGGATTTTATTCCCAGCTTTGCCACTAACCTGCTTTGTGACCTCAGGCAAGTCACTTCATCTCTCTATGCTTCTGCTTCCCATCTCTGTTGTATCTAGTCAGATTGTAGTTCTTTGGGGCAAGGACTGTCTCTTACTATGTGTTTAAACAGTGGCTTGCACCGTGGGGCCTCGAGGGTCTAATGTGATACAAATAAATGATACTGACTTAGCCACTGATCATTTCAATAAGTGTTTTCAAACTCGAGCTGTTTGGGAAGCTTTGTGTAGGCCAGCACTCGCTCACGTAAGCACACCTGGCTCAGACAATGGGATTTTATGGGGTAGAACAGGAGGCATCGTGTAAAAGCCTAGTCAGTTGTCAAGCTGGAAATGGATAAGAAATCAAACCTCTAGAAAGGATGCTACAAATCAGCGTTCTCAAAGTCAGTCCACAAGACACATTGCCAACCCAGCTGTGGGCCTTGGGAGATCTGCTCACCCAGGGACATTGGGAGCCTGTATATTCTATAAATAGGACGGGAAGCTGAGCTGCATAAAAAACAAACTTGCCCAATCTTGGTAGGTTTCCCCCTTCCCACCCCCGCTGAACATGACCACAGGATGCCTATGCGAGCACATGCATTTCAGCCACACATGACATATGCATAAGTGTCATGGAGTCCCTGGCCAATGCTCTGGAACTACTCCATGTGAGGCCAGTCAGGACTCTGGGGGAACCTCCTCTCTCTGAGCAGACTGTCGCCAGGGCAAGAAGCTTACATAGCTTCAACCTTCCTCGGTCTGACCTCGGAGCATTCAGCATCCACTTCCACTATGTGCGCTTCCCGCAGCGAGTCCGCTCAGGCGGGGCTCCTGGGGAAGCACCCCAACTCCGCAGTCAGACGTGACTCTCAGCCAGCCAGTAAAACAGAAGATAAGACAACTCTTCTCAGTGTGATGCTGTGTTAGCTCTCTTGAATTTGGCAACTGCTCCAGCTGCTTAAAAACTGGACCAGCAATGGAGACGCAGAGGGGCAGCCCCACGCCAACACTATTCCAATGTAGGCACTGTTAAGAATTACGAGGTATCGTCAACAGCAGGTGAGCAAAAGGACAACTGGCCACCTCCAGAATGCCGGGTCAGTGTAGTTGATATGGCTTTTCCTACTACATAATGGACACCTGGACCACCCACAGCTTTCTTCACAGCTACCGTACAGTTGGACTGTATCAAATCCTCAGATTCAGTGGCCCATTTTTTGCACTGTGGCTAAGCTACCATCGACGCAGCTCAGGAAGGATGGTGCAAAAGTGGCTTCAAGCTATCTTTGTATTCCCCGATCCTGGGACCGTCCTGGTTCCAGACCAGTCCCCAGCCACAGGCTGTCCTTCTTTATACCAGCTGCCTAGGAACCCAAGAGACCCTTCTGGTGACCAGGATTAGCTGGGGCAGAACAACATCCCTGCCCTTGCCCCCTTCTCCCCAGCCACCCTGCCCAAGTTGGCTGTGATGAATGTGAATCTGTTTTGCTCCACTCCAGCAGGGCGATCTGGCCTCAAAACCAATTTCATAGTCTCAGAATAGACTGCAATGTAAGGGTGATCCTCCGGATGGCCATGCAGAGCTCATATCCCCCTTCTACCAGCAAAGGGGATAGGAGTTACACCCACAGGGAAGAGGTATAGCCAGGAGGTCCCCGCATTATGCTGATACTTGTCTATATGACTATCGCAGCCAATGTAAGTTAGACAACACCTCAGGCAGCTCTAACACAGCACAGAGGGACCAGCCTGCCCGGAGCAGCAGCAGGATCAGAGTAATGCACAGGGGCGCGTTAAGATCTGCAATCTTTTCAGGTCGGCTGCACCCTGGGAGCTGGCCCTTGTGTGTTAAGCAAATATAAAGTTAATATTAAAAATAGAGACAGATCCAAACCAGACCCCAGCTCCCGCCTATCTCTTTGATGGGCCAAAGAGGGACAGCTGAGTCCTGGGGTGGTTGGGAGCCAGTCCTAATTCCCAAGTCCAGACTTCACAACCTGGGCTGATCTCTCACCGTGACCTGCTCGGTATGTGTCAAAAATATACCTGCCCTGCTTACATCATTGCTGTGGCTCAGAGAGCAGGATTTCATTCATCAGTTGCTATTTTAGTCACACACAGTAACAGCCCCATTACATCAGATGAGAATTGCTGCAGATATTATATGCTAATTTAATAGCAACGTAACCAATTTCTTGAACTTCACAAAATATGTGGAAATAATCAAGTAGGTTCTTAATTAGTATGCAGTGACTGGCTTATTCAAATCTTAATTAAATCCTTGTCTAAGACATGTGTATTGTCACCAAACAGGGCAAGAAAACCCGTCAGGAGATGTGGAGGGCCTGAGCTTGCCCTGTGCTCCCATGTTACGATAGTGTTGGTTCCCCGTGAGCTCCCTGTCGCTGCTCCTTCCTCCAAGCACTAGGCAGCCTGCCCTGCTTCTGGCTTATGGCGCAGCAGCTAATCTGTGACACTGCCACTAGTATTAGTTAGAGAACCAAGAAGGGGAGACGCGAGCAGCTCCGACTACAATGCAGCACCCCAGATCAGCCTCGCTGGGGTGAGCAGAGTGTCTCTGGGACAGCAGTGGTTTGCTCCATTTTCCCTGCTGTCCATAGGGCTTTTTTCCTCCATCTGGAAGGCCTCGAGTTGTCATTTCACCGTTATTTCGAGCCTGGGCCCTGTTTGTCACAAGAGGTCAGGTGGGGTGAATCATGTGGTGTATCTCCGAGGCCTCTGACTGGTTGAGCCGGCCCCTCGTGACTGGGAGGACCAGCCCAGTTCAGCAGGATCCACTGATCTCAGTGCGAGAGGCTGTGTGCTAGCTGAGTTCTCTGAGGCAAACAGAAAAGTCACAAAGTGAGACTACATGCCCCTGTACTGGCTTGTCTTGTTCAGACTGTGGCTTGACACATTACTAGCTTCTGTAAGTCCCCCACTCATGGGCTGCTTCACATCTGGCTTTCATAACTGTAGCCCTGCTTCTGAAACTTCCCCGAGATCAGAGTTCTCTTTTTTGCAGCAGAAGTGAGATCTCATCTCTATATCTCCCTACCAGAAGCCTGTACTCGCTCCTGTCATTCCCCACCAAGGGAGTGGGAACTGGCTCGCTATTACGCTTTTATATTTTGGTTCACATACCAGCCCTGATCCAACTTCTGGGAACAGAGAGCTGGAATTGCATTAGGACTGCAGCGAGATCCTGCTTGTGGTGAAGCAACCAAACAGGGCTAACTTATGTGTGAACAAACACGAACTTGTCAGATCCAAACCATGGCAGTGCCAATCTGACCACGAGAAAACTGGGTTTGTCCTCTTCCGTGCTCAGGATTTGCCAGTCCATGCCAACTATACCAGTCATATGCACAAATTTGCAAAGCACTTTGCAAACAGAACTTGGAAGGGTTTACTTATCTGTCATAAATATCACTAGCATAGTCTAAAGGGACCACGTATAATGGGAAGATCACTACCATTATCAGCATTATCTAAGCATAGTAGCTCATATCACAGCAACACACTGATAGAGCCAAATATGCAACAGGGCCTCTAAAACTGCAACCATAAAATTTGCCAGTACACCCTTCCATGAGCAAAAAATCCCGTGTTTATCTGCTCAGCAGAAGTGAGAGATGCATGCATTGCCTATGGGACACCCTGGCACCCCAATATTCACCATTGTCATGTAATTAGGATATGTTTTGTACAAAATCTGCCTTGTGAGGTATCATTCTAAAAGTCTCGATCTGCTAGATAGTAATATCTCATTGGATTGTGTGTGCTATCATCCTATGTGAAGTTATGAAGTTTGGCTACGTATGTATTACTGAAACATGTTGTGAGATTGAAATCACCCACAAGCAGTCCTTCAGGTACAACAGTAAAAAGACCAAACAATGTTAATGGCTTATTGAGGAAATGCACACAAGCACAAGGATTATCCCAGGAACTGTGTACAAAAGAAACCTCTCAGAAATAGCACTACACAATGGGAACAGTTTGACCCAGGTCACAGCAAAAGAGCTTTCCAGCAAGTGGGAAGAAGATTTAAAAGGGGGGAAATTATATCACGATGAGACATCACTCTCCCTACAACAACACACCTGGAAACACCTGAGGGGCAAGGACTGAACTGTGGGAGGTTGATGGTCCCAGGCTAGAGGAATTTTTAGCCTGTGTATGAAAACCTCGGAAAAAAAGGCAACTTGTGCCTTAAGAATCTGCCAGCCTGTTTATCACTCAGGGTGAGAATTTTCTAATTCATATCCTACCTCTGTAGTGTGTTAGACTCAGTTTGTGGTTTTGTTTATTTACTAAGGAAATCTGCTTTGATCTGTTTGCTATCCCTTAAAAGCTATCTTTTGTAGTTAATATACTTGTTTTTGTTTTGTCTAAAACCAGTGTGTGGAAATTATAAGTTGGGGCAGAAAGCTGTTGCATATCTCTCTCCACATTGAGGGAGGGGGCGACTTTTATGAGCTTACGCTGTACAGTTCCGTGTGCAGCACAAGACGGTATAATTTTGGGGTTTCACCCCGGGGGGGGGGGTGCCTTAGCAACTGGGAGGTGCCTTAGCTGAGCCTTCCCGTGCAGAGCTGATCTCAGCAATTGTGTGTGAGAATGCAGCTGGGTGTGTCCCTATCTGTATGGGCTGGTGAAAGAGCAAGCTTGGGGAACTTGGCAGCTTATCACAGTATCACAGTGTAAGAGGGAGCCCAGGCTGGTGGGACAAGCAGGCTCAGTGGTACCCCAGTTCCAAGTGGCACCCCAGGGGGAACCTGTCACAGCCCCATTGTGGGGGAGATTTGCAAAGGCACAAGGGCAGTCAGATGCCCTGCTCCCATTTGGACCTTTGAAAATCTCCTCTATGTAGACAAAATGCCTCTTTGCATACACAACTCCTTTCTCATGAGTGAAAAGAGATGGCTTTGCATATGCAAACTAGAGTTGGGTCAAATTTTCCCAACAAATTGTTTATTCGACAAAAAATGAAGTTTCAGTTGATCTGAAAGTTTACTATTGGCATATTTGACACAAATAGCTTTGGTCATTCACAAAATGGCCAAAAGAGAAGGTGGAGGTGGATGTGCTGCAGCTGTCACCACGACCACCACCGTCCCCATTATAACCTTCAGCCCCAAGCTAAGGGCATTCACCTAGAATGTGAAAGACTCAAGTTCAAACACTGGCTCAGTTAATTGATTTATCTCATTAGACTGACTTAACACTTGGTAAAGCAACCTACATCCTTTCATGTATTTATACCTGCTCCTGTATCTTTTACTTCATATATCTGATGAAGTGAGTTCTAGCCCACGAAAGCTTATTCCCAAATAAATTTGTTAGTCTCTAAGGTGCCACAAGGACTCCTTGGTTTTTTTAGACCTGAAATGGGCAATTCCCCAAAAATTCCCCCAAATTTTCAGATTCACTTCGATCTGAAACCAATTTTTTCCGGAACTGCCACTAAATTGACAAATCAGTTATTCATCCCGCTCTAATGCAAAGAGCTGTGCTCCCAGACTGTGTGGGTGCCTTCTGAGAGACCTCTTTGAAAATATAGCCCCTCGTAATTTCACATTTATCACAGGGATTATCACAAGGCCTCCCAGGATTTTACCCTGAAACCTCATGGGACAGCAGGCTAATTATAGTTTATTTCACAAGGTAACGGTGAAATTGCTGCCTAAAACTATTGCAGCTAGAAGACCATTCAGCTGGCAACGAGGAAGTACATTCTTCAAGGGAAGAGGATTGCTCTTTGTTCAGGCTGAGGGCTATTCTTTTCTCCTGCCACAATTGCTTTGGCTGTATTAAGTGCAATAAAACAAATGAGTACATGGTGGAGTCTATTGTTCCGCTGCAGTCAGTGAAGCCAACCATTGTCTCAGCGGCTTCGCTCGTCTGATGCTTTAGTACGATTGTTCCACTAGATGTCAGAGCAGAGCACAGAGCGACCAGGCAGGACCGGAGCTCCCCATGCTTAGCACTTCGGTGAGGCAGCTGCTGGTCTCAACTACTCACAGCATCTAGAATCTGCAACACTTAGTACGGAACCTCCATTTATATAACACTTGGGCTGCATGGCACTGGGAAAAGGTGTCCTGGGGAATGAAAGGGGACTCATTCTGATTAGGAGCTCTGCCTTCCTTACTCTAGACAAGAGATTTGCATGTTTGATTGGCTTCGCTGAGGAAAGAGCGGTTAAATGATCTTTAATTTCTGCAATCTGCGTTGGCTGCTGGTGAAGCAAAGAGGGTTCAGTTCAATATCTTGCTGATAGCCCACAAACCCTTTCATAGCTTGGGTCTCTGGCACCTGAGCAAGTCTCTGCCCCCTGGTATTCCTCTGAGGCCAAGTTTACACTACAGCAGAGCTCTGTCACTCAGGGGAGTGAAGAGGTGTGATCCCTGACCGACAGAGCTGTGCCCGCAGAAGCTCCAAGTGTAGATGCCATTTGTACAGGTAAAACTGCGCTTTTACTTGTATTGGTTGTTTCACACGTGGGGGTTGGTTTTACTAGACAGCTACCAGGGCCGGCTCCAGGCACCAGCGGAGGAAGCAGGTGCCTGGGGCGGCGCAGTCCGAGCGGCTTTTTTTTGCTTTGGCAGTCCGAGCGGTTGTTTTTGCTTGTGGCGGCAAAAATGGTAAAGCCGGCCCTGATAGCTACAAAGCGCAGTATACACATTAGTTGCATTTTAGAACATAAGGACATAAGAACAGCCATAATGGATCAAACCAAAGGTCCATCTAGCCCAATATCCTGTCTACCGACAGTGGCCAATGCCAGGTGCCCCAGAGGGAATGAACAGAACAGGTAATCATCAAGTGATCCATCCCCTATCACCCATTCCCAACTTCTGGCAAACAGAGGCTAGGGACACCATCCCTGTCCATGCTGGCTAATAGCCATTGATGGAACTATCCTCCATGACTGGTGTGAAGAAAGTAAATAAGGAAGTGTAATTTACTCCTTCTCATAACACAAGAACTAGGGGTCACCAAATGAAATTAATAGGCAGCATGTTTAAAACAAACAAAAGGAAGTATTTTTTCACACAACACACAGTCAACGTGTGGAACTTCTTTCCCAGAGGATGTTGTGAAGGCCAAGACTATAACAGGGTTCAAAAAAGAACTAGATAAGTTCATGGAGGATCGGTCCATCAATGGGCAGGGATGGTATCCCTAGCCTCTGATTGCCAGAAGCTGGGAATGGGCGACAGAGAACGGATCACTTGATGCTTCCCTGTTCTGTTCATTCCCTCTGGGGCACCTGGCACTGGCCACTGTCGGAAGACAGGATACTGGGCTAGATGGATCATTGGTCTGACCCAGTATGGCCGTTCTTATGTTCTTATGTAATCCAAGGGCCAGAGTTCCAAGGTGAAAGCCGGCTGGAATTGGCCACAGAATGGAATCGCTGACCTGCAGACCACAAGCAAGATTCAAGTAACTCCCACTGAGATCAAGTTGCTCCCATACACCTGAGGCCAGGATATGTCCCTATCTATAGATTCCTATTTACACCCATGCAGGGTATGGGTAACTTCCACTGACTTCAATGGGAGCTACTTGTACCTTTGGGGTGGGTTGGGAGGTCAGAGCCCCTAGAATCTATGACCGAGCAAGACTACGGTCATTGGGTCCCATTCTCTTGCCGGTGGGTCGGTGTGACTCACACTGGCTTCAGCACATACACTTGTATCCGGAGGCAGGAGAACGAGGCCTCGGGCAGGTTTACACTTAAAACGCTGCATTAGCGCAGCTGCTCTGATAGTGTAGACCTGCTCTAGGCACTTTCACACCCCTGAGCAATAAGCCAGCGCTTAGTGTGGTATGTGTGCGTGTATGGGGGGCGGGGGTGCAGATGGGTGTGTGAAAGACAGAGAGACGCTTTCTTTCCTCTCAGTGTCACTTGGCTGGTGAGACTGGCTTTTCTCTGGGTTTCTGACAAATGCTTTGCATTCTAAAGGTCAGGTCCACAATGACACTTTAGGACCTGTTCTCTGGCTGCTCTTTACCATTCCCCTCAGCTCACGCCTGGCTGCCCATGCCTGCCCCATCTCCGCTGCAGCTGACATCCAAACTCCTCCAGGCACAGGGGACATGCAGGGGATTCACAGCATTAGCTGTCAGCTCACACAGAGGGGAACAGCACAGTGACATGGAAAACATGTTGATCTGGATTAGCCCTTTCTCAGGGCCTGGCTGTAGTATCTAGTCGGGGGGAACTGCCTTTCCTGCAGGGGTATTATTCTTACAATAGAGAAGCCGCCTCATAACCCTGATGTGGGGAAAGCCTTTGAGATGTTATTTTGTCCTGGGGCTCCCCTATTCACCAGCTGTAATTCTTGCAAAAGAGACCTGCTGGTAGAGTATACATTCTTGTAAAGAGAGAAGCCAGCAGAGACACATTTCTTAGAGGGAAGAGCTGCTAAAATGAAGGTATTTTTAAAAGAAACTTCTCCCACCTCCCTTCCACCAGGCTATAATCTATGTAAGGAAACACTCACCGTTATTAACTCTTTACATTTCCAAGGGGGAATCAATCCCCACAAGGACCTGCTTTGATGAACCATCCCTTAGCGGGTGTGAAAGTGTCTCCAACACCCCGCACCGCATCCCATTAGCAGCCCTGGGGACTGGAGCCACTGATCACTCTCTTAGCAGAAGGAAAAGTGTTGTCGGAGGCTAGAGGCCAGGGGGCAGGAGAATCCCAGCTAAAGGAAGGATTTACAAAACCAAAACCATGTTTGTGCATGTACAGCACAAAGGGAGAGGTGGGAGCCCTGCAGGACGAGGGACGACTCCTACTCAAGGATGTATAAAGAACTGTGCTCGTTTCTGATGCTGTAGGTATAATGGGCCAGCTTTTCAAAAGAGCCCAGCATGTTGGGAACAGAGCTGGCTCCCATTGTGGGTGCTTAGAAAACTGCCCTGAGCACTTCAAAACATCTGTTCCTGTCTCTATCGCTAAAGTACTCATCTGTGTACTGTCTGAGTACACCTGTATGAATCATTTATATTATCATGGCATCCAGAGGCCTCGGTCAGGATCTGGACCCTATTGTGCTAGGAGCTGTACAAGCACAGGCTCTGAACCTGCAGTGAGCTCTGCACAGGCAGACCCCTACACCCACAAGGAGCTCATTGGAGGCTTTGGACTGTGCCATGAATTGCTTATAATGAAAACCGTTTCAGAGTACATCCACTCCCTCAGGAAGAGGAACAAATATCCCCTCCCTGTCCTGAAAATGTAAAGCCAATTACTTGAGATGGTTCATTTCTCAGAGGGGACAGCAGGGGCCACGTGACAACTCAGTTCTAAGATGCAGACTTGCTGAAAGACATGGATCTTGCATTAAACCGTTGAGGAAGCAAGACTTAGCTTGATGGTGGGTCATAGTGAATGTCACAGCCCAAGGCTCGCCACAGGAAAGTCTTATCTCTGTCAATTCAACTGCAGACTCCATCAGCCCAGAACCAGGGTGCAGAAGTTGATCTGACACATGAATTATTACTGATACTAATCAGAGCTTGGAAATTTTTAAACAATTTTTTTAACCAAAAATGGCTGTATTCAAAAACAAATTCTAAGGTGAAAAATAGCTGACGTTTTTCATCAAAAATGTGGTGCCTTTTTAAAATATTTTTTTCAAATTTTTTATCAAAAAGCTAATAGAAATGTTTTGTTTACCAAAACCCACATTGCGTGGTAAACAAAAATAACCAAAAAAGTGAATGTTCTTGATAAAAATGTGAAAAAGAAAAATTTTGTGGAGTGAGGTTTCAAATACAAAAATGGGTCTGTTTCCAACATTCTGAAATGATGACAACTTCTTTTTGAAATTCTTCATGAAAACAGGTTTTTTTGTTTTGTTTTTGACCAATATAGCAAAACCACAACGATAATAATGATGATGATTATTGAAGAAAGGCTTTCCAAAGATGGGGGCCAGATTGTCCTTTCAAGTTACAGTAGTGTAAATCAGGAGGAGAAACATCAATTTGGCAGAGTTACACCGGTGGATGTGAAAGAAGAATCAGGTTCATTGTCCCTTCATGGACTACAGAAAGGGTGTCTGAAAGTGAAGCAAACCAGTAAAGATTTTCCTACTGCTGAAAGTGACTCTGAAAATTCTTTTGCTTCTAAGTTACAGTTTGTCTGAACGTGTGATTTTTTTTTCAAATGCCTTTTTTATGCATCAAAGGCAGATTATAGACAGAGTGAGATCTTATTTATAGTTTCCAATAACTTTTGTTAAATTATAACACAATACTTACAGAAGGTGTCTGCGATATCCATCTGAATACCAAACGCTCTTATAAGGACCAGTGCTATTACAGTGCATATTAAATGAATCCAGAATGATGAGGCACTTTGGATAAATTGTGATCATATTATATTTTTAGATTATCTTCATTTCTCTTTTTTGGGTCATCTTAAATTGTTTTGTCATCTTCATCTACTAAAGAGCGATGAAGAAAAGCTGATCTAAGGGACTTGATGATGCCATCCTGGGAAACCTCTTATAACTCAGAGCTTCTTCTCAATCCTTTTACCTTTTCTTATCGCATTTTCTCCCTTTGCACAAACATTTCAGGCCACTTTACTGCTATACTAAAGAGGAAATGCTTGCAATGCAGTGTGGATGTGATATAGCTGAGGGGTGAGCAAAGCTCCCGAATGACCAGCATTTTGAGGGTCAGATGAAAATTTGGCCATTTTCTGACCTATGAGCCTTCAAAAACCAGAAGCAGGAAAAAAAAGTACACCTCTACCCCTATATAACGCTGTCCTCGGGAGCCAAAAAATCTTACCGTGTTAAGGTGAAACCGTGTTATATCGAACTTGCTTTGATCTGCCAAAGTGCGCAGCCCCACCTCCCCGGAGCACTGCTTCACCGCGTTATATCCGAATTTGTGTTATATTGGGTTGCGTTATATCGGGGTAGAGGTGTATGTGATCATGTAATCAAAGACTGTATCATAATGCATACACACAAGGGAGCTGAATTAAGGTTGCACTGGCAACCTTAATTCTGATATTTCCAAAATATTTAACTTTGCAACCTTAATAATGTTCTTTTAACCTTATTAATGTTCTTTTTTGTAGGCATCATGGCAAAGGAGAGTTTTAAAGACATCAGACTTTCGAATTGTCCTTTGTCTTCCTCCAAGGTCTCTGAACAATCAGGGTGAAATGTATCCCAGTACAGTGGCCCGGCAGAGAGTCCTGTGCACCACTTAAACATGCTTTATGGGTGAAAGCTAAGATGTACCTACAACTTGACTTGAAGATCTATTGCAAAGATATTATTCATACATTGCCACCAGTTTCAATAGTGAATGTGCTTAACTGACTACATCAGAGAACTTTTAGTCTTGCATAAATCTCTGGGCCACTCAACTACACTTGGGTTTTCATCAGTTTACTGGGCAGCCTTCCTGAGAGCCAACAAAGTGGAAGGCACAGCACCAAAAGAGGACCCTGTCAGGGGTGCGTATTTCACCGCATCTCTTCAAGATTTACAATGAGTGTTACTCCATATGGTGCTGGTATTTCCATTGGTGGAGACACACACTGCAGCCTGTGTTATACAGTTGATACCATTCTTCTCAGTGAAATTGCTTCGGGGTAGGACATGGTAAAGTATATGGTTTTGTGGCATGGCTACATTGCTGTGAAAAGTAAATTATACATGAATGTCAAAAAGGCCAAGGGCAATCATTCTTGGAAAGCACCATGCCACCGTCAGAACTGGAAATGGAGAGGCTGAGAAAGGATAGTCTATAACAGGGGTCGGCAACCTTTGAGAAGTGGTGTGCCAAGTCTTCATTAATTTAAGGTTTTGCGGGCCAGTAAAAGGTTTCGCGGGCCAGACCGGCAGCGCAGGCGGCAGACAGAATCCCAGACCGGCAGCGGGCTGAGCCAGGGTCCTGGCCGCCAGCCCTGTTCAGCCCGCTGCTGGCCGGGTTCTGTCCATCCAGGCCAGCAGTGGGCTGAGCGGGTCAGGCGGCCGGGACCCCGGCTGGCAAGGGGCCGGCGTCCGGAACCCCAGACCAGCGGGCTGAGCGGCTGGAGTTCCGTAATCAAGGCCGGCAATGGGCTGAGCAGGGCCGGTAGCCGGGACCCCGGCTGGCAGCAATGTGCCACTAAAAATCAGCCCAAGTGCTGCCTTTGGCATGCGTGCTGCAGGTTGCCGACCCCGGTCTATAATGTGTGTTCTGCTGACATCCATTCAGCACTTGCTATTTTAGAGATTTGGACTCTGGTGCCATCCTAAAATACAAAGGATATATAAAGTCCCCTTTAAAGAATGCAAATGGTGGTGATAGTGATGATGACATATGAAGCAGTGATGATGACGTATGACACAGTCCATTAATGAGCCTGGAGTTTGAAAGTTCTTAGTATGTGGAGGAGGCATAATCCACCCTCTTTGTGAGAAGATACAACGGTTGGTCCATTGATTTTTAGTACAGTCGGACTTTCAAACTTTTACAAATGTAAACGTCAAGCCAGGCTGAAAATCATAATTATTGACATTCTTCATCAGTAATAGTAATTGAACAACAAACTCAGCAAGCCATGGTAGGCCTCCCTTAAACGGTTTAATAGCTTATTATGTCTCCAGGCTGCCAATCTATCTCTTTCTCTTCCTACTTCAGTCACTTTTATGTTTGCAGTCCACATGTAATGTGTTTTTTCTTTTTTACAGTCTCTTTCCTTTAACAAGCCTCGGAGCCAGCAGGAACATGCTGTAAATGAGATATGGCATCTCGGTGTGGCCGTCCTAGGAATACATATTCAATACATATGCAAATCAATTCAGCTACAGATCTCCTCAGGTGGCAAAAGGTGTGTGAATATAGTCAAGTATCACTTTAAATTATCTTCTCCACAGAGAAGAACAACACTTTAAAGAACCGAGGAAAGGATGCAATGGGACTGAAATTAAAGTTATTTTTTCTTAAAAAGGAATGTATCATGCCTCTGCTTGCAATAGCCACAGATTCAAAAAGCTGGGTATATAAAGAGACTAGATTCCACCTTTAAAACCAGACAGACACGGCATTGCACAGATTGTCCACTGAATTATATACAGCCCAAGTGAAATCTGTAAGCCAGATTTTGATCTTAGTTGCAGCAGTATAAATCCAAAGTGATCCCACTGACGTCAACAGTGTCACTCTGAACTTACACCGCTGTAACTGAGATCACACTAGTACCCAGCAGAACTGCACAGAATCAGAGAATTTGGCTCACAGTATTAATAACCCTCTTTCAGGTTAGTCTTAAAGTAAAGTCAAGGGTCAGCTTCGGCTTGCTTCCTATTGTCTGCAATGGAAATGCCCAGCTATAATGGAAGGTAGAGCTTGGTCTACAAAGTTTAATTGAGGGTTTGAGGATTCAGGATCCTCATCATGATGGTATAGTTCATAAAAGTCATTGTTACTGAAGGTGCTGTCTACTCAGAGTGCCAGACCCTGCTCTCAGTTACACCCATGTAAATTCAGAGACTAGCTCCATTAGAATAAATGGAGTTACTCCATATTTTATCAAGGTAGCTGAGACAACTCTTGTGTAATCATTCATCAACTCACCAGCCAGAAGACTTATCATACTTGAAATGTAAGTAAATAAAAAATAAATAGTCACCACCAGACAAACAGGGTCTGTGGCGAGGGCAGTAGGTAGTTTGCTCCCTCGTCTCCTTGCATTGAAACACAACAGTTGCATATTTTGGGTTGAAATGACTTTGTTTCAAAATTTAAGTACAGTCAGACTATGTAAAAAAAAAATATTACAGGTCCAAATGGAAACAGCATTTTGAAATGATCAAAACAAAATATTTCAACTGACTTGATCTGATTTTTTTTTTCAGACCTTCAGTTCACTGAAAAATTTTGAGATTTTGACTTTTCATCTCAATTCAAGATGGGAAAAATTTCAAAATCTTGAAAATTCTCACAGGATGGGTCATTTTCCATCCAGCTCTATTCTAGATGCTACTATAATAACAACAACAACAACAGTAAGCCCCTGAGTTTCACAGGACAGAGGTTTTTATTTCTGAAGATCTCTAGGTGATGGCAAGGGGGAACCTGGTAATTTTCAACAAATATGTTTAAATATGTGAGGAATATTAATTAGCAGTAATGGTTCTTGGGATATGTCAACCTTGGTCCATCAGCCTAGTATCTCTTCCTACAGAGTAACACTGGCACAGAACTAGAGCGCCAGGAAACATGAAATTCCCCAGGCTTGGAGACTTTTGTGACAAATGCAAAACTCTGCTCAAGCTCACTGAAAAAAATTCACTGATGGGTTTGATCCTGTTGTGTGACACTTGACCCCATTCCAAGCAATGTTGTGCCTGGTTTTGGTCTTTTTCCGAACCGCACTCAGCTTGGTGCTTCCCACTGCGTTTCACTGTGTGTTTCTGTGACAGGTTCACATACAAGTAACTCAAGGCTAGTGAATCAGACTTGTGCTAATTGGGACTGATGGAAAGGCTGGCATGAACCTCTGCCACCCAGCCTCTTGGCTTTGCACAGCTCTGATAGGGCCTCAACAGTCATGACACAAAAGTCCAGCGGTGCCGGTTAATGACTGAGCCTAAAAAGCTTCATCAACATCTTTGTGGTTGTAAGTCAGTGTGCTGTGATGTGCAGTTCAAACAGGAGGGCTCAGAGAGAGAGAGAGAGATTCATTTCACTGAGATTCCAAACACTTCTTTTACACACACACACACACACACACACACACACACACACACACTCTCTCTCTCTCTCTCTCTCTCTCTCTCTAGGATGTGACTGGACTGGAAAATAAGCTCCTTTTCAAGGACATTTAACAAACAAAATGAGAAAAAAATAAATTGAATTAAGGACAGAAAAAGCAGAACTAAACCTACCTAGGCACATTTCCCCAGCTGTCAATTGTTTGTCCTGTTGGTCAATTTATTCCATC
This sequence comes from Trachemys scripta elegans, assembly GCF_013100865.1. Taxonomy (NCBI): domain Eukaryota; kingdom Metazoa; phylum Chordata; order Testudines; family Emydidae; genus Trachemys; species Trachemys scripta. The sequence continues at coordinate 2,686,032 of NC_048305.1, forward strand.
ATTAATTGAGAAGCCTGGAGGAGGGGGATGAGAAAGAAAAGGAATTTCAAAACATTCAAAATCGGGTATTTAAGAGGTATTTTCAGACGGAATGTTATAAACTCCTTAAGAGGCTCTGGTGCTAAGTTCTCTACCCTGCCAACCAACTCAGGCAAAAGCCAGTTAAACAGTGGGTGCTTCTGTGAAGGTTATTCAATGAGGGGTTTCTCTTATATAGACAGACAAGGCCAGACTAGTGGCCTCTTTCCTATACCTTTCCTTATCAGAGAAGCACATCACAATGGAAACAGATCTAAGCTGGGACACACACACACACACACACCCCTCCTGCCCAAAATGATCCTCTGTGTTTAATATAGATAAAATGATGCATTCCAGTATAAATACATAGAGACCAATCAATCACATTCTGGGGCCAGAGGAAGGACGGGGGCTTTGGATCAGACATATAGAGGGTAAATGTCATCTCTGTGCAGGTTCCAGGGACTGGGCAGAGCTCCACATCACTAAAAGAGAAAAATGAATGTAGAAAGCAAACTATTGGAAGAGATTTTGATCAAGAAGAATTATTAGAGCTAGTTGGAAATTTTCTATTAAAAAGTTGGGGGGAGGATGGAGGGTTAACGGAAAATGGCTTTTTGACTAAGCAGGAATTTCCACAACAAATTTCAATTTTTGTCAAAAAAAATGGTTTTAATTTTTTAAAAATGAACATTTTTCTAAGAATAAGTTGTATTGTAAACAACAACACATTTTTTTGCCTAAATATTTTTCCCAGAAAAAAATTGGTTCCCTTCCAGCTCTAATCATCACTCAGGGTATGTCTACACTGCAAACTTACAGCCACTGCAGAAGATACATAAGCTGCCTTATGTCGACCTAACTGTGTAGTGTAGACCAGCCCTCAGTGACCTCACTTTCATTAGTTCGCCAATGCCCTGCATAACCCCTTCCCCCCCTTCCCATCTATGCAATGGAGAATCAACCCATTGGAGGGAAATCCTGCCTTAGGTCACAAAAAGAGAAGTATCAGAGGGGTAGTCTGTAAAAAGCAACAGAGGGTCCTGGGGCACCTTTAAGACTAATAGAAGTATTGGGAGCATAAGCTTTCGTGGGTAAGAACCTCACTTCTTCAGATGCAAGTCTGAGAAAAGAGAAAAGTTTGGCCCTCCCAGTCTAGCCTGCCCCAAGTCCCCACATAATTTGGCACAAGTCATCAACCTTGGCATTCTCACTTCAAGAGCATCTAGGATCTTCAATAGCAAGACGTGTTTCAGGTCAGACCTGAGCATTCTGGAAAAGATGGTGCTAATGGCCCTTCAGTTCATTAGCATTAAACTCACTCTCAAAAAAACAATGGCCATCCCTCCTCTTACAGACCTATTAGCTTCTGCATTGCCTATTTTTTCTGTAATGATGTAGTCTCCTTGCAGTTAAATGCCATTGCCTCTGGCAAAGATGTCCCTTTCACATGAGATAAACCAGCAATGTGAAACCAGCATTCTTCCAGTTCTAGGTAGCTCCTAATTGTAACTTGCTTTATTTACACAGATACACCAGTCCTGAAATGAGATGGTCAAACAGCATGCAGTGCAATCCCTTCTCTCAGAATTTCAGGCCAGTGCCAATGCCCAGCTCCCAGACAGCAACTCTGCCTCAAGAATTGACTCGAATCAGAGCCCAAGGTCAATAATAAATAAATGGCCCTTTAAGGCTGCGATTCTGCAAACACTCCTGTACTTACTTTACTGCTGGGAGTAGCTGCATTGATTTCAGTGGTGCAGCTCAAAGTACGTTATGGGTTCTTGTGCTTAAGTGTTTACAGGACTGGAGCCTGAAGGATGGGCTTAATGAAATAAATATCCAAGCGTATGCACTGTGGAAGGCCAGGGAAACCAGAAAGAATCCATGTTTTCATGGCTCATGAATATTTGCAGGGATGGTGATTTTTTTTTATTGTTTGAATCCCATCAAGAAACAGGAAAAAAATAAAAGATTGTTTTGTTTGACAGTCTAAAGCTGGTGTGAGTCCAGGCAGTCTGAGTGGGAAAGGGGAATCACAGCGTGTTGGTACTGCCCAAAGCTGCTAAACATTTCCAATCTCAGCTGGCACTTGGCTGAGTGCATGTAGTGTGATAAGCTTTCAGCTCCACTCCGGGCAATAGAAATTAAACCTTTTAAAGAGGATGGTCACTGGCTTGTGGCACTTTTGTTTTCATTATTATTTTGCTGTGGATGAGGATAGTTTTCCCTTTTGTGAATTATTTGCATGTTACAAAAGATATGTTCAAACCACGTCAGCCAATAATCGAAGCCATAGAACAATAATTCTATTAATTAGGGGCAGGGTTACAAGAGTATAGAGGTGCCAACAGATGCAGAGAGGCAACTAGTGGAATTTTTAAAAGTGCCTGAGTGAGTTAAGAGCCCAATTCCCAGTAACTTTCAGTGGGAATTGGGCTCTTAACCTGTGCTTGTGTAAATCCACCTGTTCACCTACCTGCATCTTTAGAAACCTAAATAGTGATGAAGTGGGTATTCACCCACGAAAGTTTATGCTCCAATACATTTGTTAGTCTATAAGGTGCCACAGGACTCTTTGTTGCTTTTTACAGATCCAGACTAACACGGCTACCCCTCTGATACTAAATACTCTTGTAACCCCAGCCCAAATTCCCCACTCATTTCCCAAAGCATCCAGGTTGCTGGATTTGAGGTTTTTCATTCTGAGCCACTCAGGTCTGCCTTGCACAGCTCAAGAGCTTGCTCTTTGCAACCTTTTGATCCCCCCAATGCTAGGACTGCAACTTATACCAACCTAATGGCTGCTCTAACGTGTGTCCAATTGTTGTTCGCCAGCTCAGGATCATAGCAGGGGATCAGGCTACGCTGGCTTTATGAATCTCTGACTGACTCTTTAAATTAGCTGTCCATCCTCTTTGCCCTGCTAGAACAAAGGATACAGAGCAGGGCTAGGACTGATCCTTTGAAACAAAAGAGGTATGTAGCGAGAAGGGCAATTTGAATACTGCTGACTCCTTTATTTTAGCGTACACTAAACTGCCACAGATTTAAGTGAAGAGGCAATTGACTTCAGTATTGCACGGGCCAGGATTGGCTTGTTTGTGCTCTAGTGGCTGCTAGTGTGAAAGTGGCACTGGGCCAGCGTTCTAATCAGACTGAGCTGATTCATTTGAAGCACAATGATTCTCTTTTTTTTAAAGAACACAGCCGTGTTTTTCTAAGCCTTGTAGAGCGCATCCATTACTGAAATGGCTTTGTCACAGGGCAAGGCGAAGCAGCCCACAGCAAAAGCAAACATCCCCTCCTCTGAAAGGCTTCACTGTGATCACAGTTATACTGGTTGAATCCTAATCAAAGCTAGAGCAGCTCTGGTGACCATTTAGAAAATAATTAATTGAACTTTACATGACATTCAGATGCTTCAGATCTCAAATGCCATGCTACTCCATGCCATGTATTCTGGGAATTCTGCGAACTACAGAGAGTACTTGTTTAATGGTGGGGTGGCTCAGTATGCCTGTGGTGTGCTGAGTCCCTGTATTTATGAAGGAAAAATGTACACAGGATCTTAGATCTAGATACTAAATTGCTACACTTTGAGTGGGCTGAAAGATAGGCAGGAATATGGAGAGAATATAGCGAGTGCTTATGAAAACTTCTCATTGGTGGACACAGGCAGCTGTGGGATAATTTTTCAGCTCCCCAAGGAGATCCTTCAGATAACTTTGACTTTTTTCTGCTGTACCAATATTTCTACAGTGCTCGGAAGGGAAGTCTAATGTTATACAGTAAGATCCATTTTATAATGTTACTGTCTAGCATTTTAAAAAATGCACTAGAATCCTCTAAACTGAGATGTTTCCCACCTAGCTCCCCAATTAAAATTCATAGATTCTTAGAGTTTGTTTTGGGCGAGGCTAGGATCCCTTACATCATCCAATCTGACTTCCTGTATTTCACTGGCCATTAATTTTCACTCAGATACCCCATATCATCCCAAAGACTTTCGTCAAACTAAAGGATTTCAGTCCTCAGGGAACTAAACTGTGTGCCACAGGCAGAGAATGCGAGAGACCGAGGTGCCATCAATGCTTGCGAATCCTGCAATAGCAGGCAACTGATTAGGTGAGATATGTCTATATGATCCCAGCTGGCACACCATGCCCCAAGTTGCAGAGGAAGGCGAAAAACCCCTAAGATCCCTGCTAATGTGACCTGGGGGATAAATTCTTTCCTGACCCCAAACCTGGCTATCAGTATGACCCTGAGCATTTCAACAAGACACACCCGCCACACATCTAGAAGAAAGATTCTCTGCATCACCTCAGAGCACCGGTCCACCCCATCCACTGTCCTGTCTCCAGCTGGGACCAATCTCCTATGCTTCAGAGGGAGATGGGGGAAAAGGCCACCCCAGTGGTGCAGCAGGGGGAAAATGCTTTTCTGACCCCTGCAGGTGACCGGCTGAAGCCCTGAAGCATGAGATTTGATTATAGTCATTATCTTAATGCAGAGCTGCAAGCATTATGAGCATGTTGAGGGCTATGCAGGCAAGCCTGTCCTCCCCCAGCCCATGAAGGAAGGGGATAAACAGGACTCAGGTACACAGATTCTAAGTGCAGAAGAGACCACTACAACCATCCAATCTGACACCGCCCCCGCACCTTCCCCTCCCCCCTCCCACACAAAAGCTTATGCTCAGATAAATTTGTTAGTCTCTAAGGTGCCACAAGTACTCCTTGTTCTTGATACAGGCCATGGAATTTCTCCCAGAACAAGCAGCTGCCCTGACGGAGATACAGATCTATTAAATATGGAAAAGATTTTAAGTGATACAAAACACCAAACTGAATAAAAGTACAGGATTAAATATTCTATTCCCTCAGTTTCATTTTTCTTCTGTTTTTAGGGCAGGATCCTCAACTGACGTAAATTGGCATGCTCTGCTGATGACAATATTTGACGAAGTCTGCATTTAAAAGATCTGAGCACAACATCTCAACTCTAACTCACGACTTAACCCCTTGGCACTGGCCAAATGTATCCACACAAAGGGTGACTTTTGCAAATACCATCCCATCACCCACTATTTGCTTTCATAAAGTTAAATCTGTCATTATCCCAATAATGTGGCCGTCTGAGATCATGTAAAGTTTCAATTGCAAGGATGTGCAGGAAGGCTTCCAACGCTGTTATAGAAGCAGTAATATCTTTTTTTTTTTTTTTAAACAGATACAAACGAGTGCTTAACTGTCCAAGGAGAGTTACAAAGTCCAAAAGCTATCTTGCAACCACTCAGATTGAAATGGAGATAAAACTGCATCAGAACAATCCACCTCTCGCTGCTTGTGGGCCTTCCTGTCTGCGTTGTCATAAGGAGCAATCAACGATTCTCAACATGTTTTGTGTTTGGCATTTCCATAGCCGTGACAGTGCAGCCTGTCTGTGAGTTGACTAAGCCCTCTCCTGCATAGCTTGATGCTAATCAACCCACCACCACAAAAGGAACATGTCCTTGGTTTTTCAATGAACCCAGCACTTTGCTCTCCCTTCCTTCTACTTCCCCTCTCACTCCTTGTCCCACCTGAGGCTCTCTCCTAAGCACGTCCTTTTTGCTTCTCATCTTTGAACCTCCTCCCACACTGCCCATTTGTGTGTGGAATGCTCTGTACTTCTTTCAGAGTAGCAGCCGTGTTAGTCTGTATCCGCAAAAAGAACAGGAGTACTTGTGGCACCTTAGAGACTAACAAATTTATTAGAGCATAAGCTTTCGTGGACTACAGCCCACTTCTTCTATATGCATCCGAAGAAGTGGGCTGTAGTCCACGAAAGCTTATGCTCTAATAAATTTGTTAGTCTCTAAGGTGCCACAAGTACTCCTGTTCTT
>NC_048305.1:2716846-2745870 GCF_013100865.1 Trachemys scripta elegans
GCCAGTGGGGGCCGCGATTGGCCGAACCCGCCGCGTCAGCAGGTAAATAAACTGGCCTGGCCCGCTAGGGTGCTTACCCTGGCGAGCCGCATGCCAAACGTTGCCGACCCCTGCTCTACCTGCTCGTCTAACTTTCTAAATAAATCCCTCTAGTTACTAGTGCATGTAATTTAATATTGTAATATAAATTACTTATTTTTGAAAGAACATAAATTCTGCATCTCTGTGCCCATGTGCTATTTTTGTGGCAAAGCTTTTTTTCCTCCATCCAAAATGTACCAGTAAATTATCGCCCGGAAAATAAGCGGTAGATCAAAGAAAGTGAAGCAATGTTTTTAATGCAAGATAAGTGGGTGTAGTAATATACACACAAATATATACATGTATTACACAAAGTAGATTTGAGTGCAGGACACTTGGTTTACATGAATACCCATAAAACTGAGTAAATCATGGTAATCATTAAAACAGATGAATTATTTTTTTCCCTCTACAGTGAAGCTGTGTTTCACCCTTTTGGTGTGATTTTTGTTTTGCTAAATTACTCTGATTCCTCAATTTCCAGGAAGCACAATGTGGCAGTGGAATCTGCCCTCTGCCAACTTGGAAAGTAAATAAACCCATATGCTTCTGGGCAAAAGCCTATACAACCTCTGCTGGGGTAAGGAAGAATTGTCTGCTGGCAAGTTATTCCGTAATTGCCTATTACAGGGTTTCTTAAAACTTCCATTTGAAGCATCTGTCCATCATAAGGGTATTGGATTTGGGTGCACCTCAGTTGGATCCAGTATGGCAGTTTCTATGGTTTAAGATCTTGAAATACCTGACCTTCGATGTTAATGAAATCTTATGGTTCATATAGACAAATGAAGGTAGCTCTAATTGCCTGGTATTCATAAAGATGGTTAGGATTGCTTGAAGAAATTACTTTCCAAAATGTGCCACTTTGTCCCTTAACTTACTACTGTACCTTGTGTGCATTAGTAGACATTGTACCACTGATGATTTGTAACCTCTTGTACTAAGATCTGCAATATGTAATTGCATTTAATGGGTAACGTCATTCTGTGGTGTTAGAATGCTCAGTCAGTGGAGTGATCTAATTGGGCACATAATTTTAAATTTAAAAAGGCAATTGCGATCAGGAAGACTTTGGGACGCTTGTGTGTCATAACTCATGCACTCCAGCTTTATTCCTGTGATGACTTGATCTTAGAGCTCCTTAATTATTATTTATTTTTGTTTCTATAGTTCCTCGGAGCCTAGTTATGGAACAGGACCCAATTTGGTTGAAACTCTTACCCTTGTATGGGGTGTAAAAATACAGCACTTAGAACCAAGATAAGCACTATATGTACTGTATACGAATCTTAGTTCAAGTGCCTGATCTGAGCATCTTTAGAGTGCTCTTCAGACATGAACTAACTTTGACAGCTCTCAAGTAGCTAAGCCTTGCTTTCATTTTATAGCTAAGGGAAGTCAGGCAGAGGTGAAGTGCCTTGCCCAGCACTACACAGTGTGAGTGCAGCAGAACCAGGATTAAAACTCAGATGTGCTTTACTCCCAATGCTGTGCTATTTCCTCCAGATAATGCTGCCTACGACAGTGCATTATAAAATAGGGTGTTGTATACATGCTTTCTTCCCAGAAGCATAACTAATTTCTATCCATTGTAAATTTCTAATCAGGATTGCCCCTTTCTAAGTAATCTATACATAAGCATCGCAGCTGTCACTAAATAATTTGAATTCCAAAGGAAGACTCCTGCACTCAGATTCTATGTATGCACCCTCTAATTTCAGCTTCTAACTAAACTATGCAGGAACTGCTTTCCCTTCCCTCCCCCCATGTGTGGTAGCATAGACTGCCATGATCTGTTTTAGTGGAAACCTTAAAGTGTGGCCCATTGGTGCCTGGTTTTCTCTTCCCTGTGGGTGAACAGTGAGCACATTTACAGGGTTTAGAGGTAGAGCTGGCTGATGGCCATTTTCTCTTCCTCATTTTCTAGAAGCAACATGATGAGGCAGATGAAAAAAATTATGAATCCCTCTGAATTCCTCCTAACTGGAATAGCTTTGCTTCGTTGTAAGATTTGCTTTATGGCAATATTAGGAAAGAAAAGAGATCCTCTTGGCCTCTGGGATTAGTAAGTTGTATGCATCCTGATAGGTGACTGGGATATCAGATTTAGTGATGGCTCCATGTCAGAACTCAGTAATAAAAACAAGAAATTTCCTTGATTGTAGGATGGTACTTTCCCATTCCCACAAATCGGGCGGGTGAGCCTGCTTTTGTTTTCTCAGTCCATCTTTAAATAAAAGGAATATTTGAATGGCTGAAAGACGCATTAAGAGAGGAGTGCTCAGTTGTAAATTAATGGTGACTGAAAGCACAATGATAGTGCTGTCCCTATTCCACAGGCAAAAAAATCAATGTGCATTTCTGTTTTCACATGTCACTTTAAAAAGTAGCCTTTGTATGCTTGAGATTTAAATCTTTCTATTTAATTAGTTTTGATTGTTCTCCTGTTTCAAAATTGGAAAATGGTTTACAAAATAGAAAAACAGAATAAAAATATTGATTAGCTCTAACCTCCAATGTATAAAGTGTAAAGTGACACTTTGAAAATAGAGATGTTTTCAAAGGAGAGAAAGCTGCTGCTTTTTTCTGAGCAACCATGTTAAAGGCATCTGGTCAATCACTTTTACTAAAAAACAAACAACCCCCTTCCCCCAAAACCTCAAAACTTGTTGAACAATGTAATATAAAATCTAGTTACCAATAACAAAGACATAAATAGCAGACCACCATTTTCCCCTCGATGCACGTACCTGACTCCAGTTGTTTGTGACAGTTATGTACATGTATCAATGGGAGAATAAAACCTGCACTTCAACTATGGGGCCTCTTGAACTCATACTACTTCTTCGAGTAGTGTCCCTATGGGTGCTCTGCTTCAGGTGCCCGTGCACCTCTTGAGCCCTTGATTGGAGATTTCGAGCTAGCATTTGTCCTGCACGTGTGCCCTGTACTTCCTCATGACAGACCCTGAGGCTATATAGAGGTGCGAAGCTGCCCTCCGTTTCTTCTCTGCCGTCTGAGATAGAATTCTACCACATCTACCTAGAGCATACTCAGCCTTCTGATTTTTCTTGCAGTTAGGAAGTTGTAAGTAAGGGCTGGTCTTCGCTACAGGGGAGATCAACGCTGCTGCAGTTGATGCAGCTGGTGTCGATTTAGCAGGTCTAGTGAAGACCCTCTCCAGTCGACTCGGATCTGATAGCTTCAGCTCCCAGAGAAGAATAAAGTAAGTCGACCCCTGAGCGTCTCCCATCGATGCAGCGCAGCAAATATACTGGGGTAAGTTATTCACATAGCTGGAGTAGCATAACTTAGGTTGACTTACCCTGGTAGTGAAGACAAGCCCTTAGTATTTAGTATAGTTAGTTAGTTTTAAGTGAGAGGATTTCTCCCCTCCCACCCCCCCATTCCCTCCAGGAGAATTGTCTTCTCCTAGCAGTACATGCCTGGCTTGTCAGAGTTCAAACACTGCCTCTTCTTGGGAGGCTCTATGGTAAACAACAGGCATGCCAAGTGTGTCCATTGCCTGGGCGATTCCCATGTCTCCCAGAAGTAATTCTTCTGTTTGGTCCTTATGTCCAGGGCAAGGAAGATGAGATAAAGCTCAGACTATTAGCCATGGAATATACCATGGAATACATCCAAGCCAGGTCAGGAACCCCCCCCACTCTCTCTGGTACATCTGTCCCCGGACAAGTCCAGTGCCCCATCAATCTCAGGGCATGGTTCCCCTGAGAAAGGAAAGTCTGTGAAACCCACTAGGAAGACGCCCAAAAAGAGGACCGCGGACTCTCACTCTAAGGAGCCTGCTCCAAAAAAGACCACATCCCTGGTGAGGTCATCGGTCTCTGAAGGTATCATTGAGTCCGAGGACTCTTTCTCCAGTTGCAGCAAGCCTGTGAAGCCCCAGAGCTCCAAGGAGAGGATGTATGGCTCCAATAGGGCACCGATGCCCTCCACCAGTAAGGAGAACAAGCACAGAGTACCGTTGAGTTCAGCCTGAAGCACCTTACTGAGCCATTGGTGCCGACACATGCCTCAGTCCGGCCATCAGTATTGATGCAAGCAGCTCAGCTGGGAGTACCTATGCAAGTGGTATCCTTGGTACCGAGCAAGCAATGGCATCTGATATCTACAATGCCTGCAGTATGCCCATCGTCATCGGGAATTCCTATACTTGAGGCACCTCTCAGTGTTGGAGGAACCAGAGTCCCCGTTGTTGATAGGTACTGAATGTCTCTTGTTACTGAGACCTCTGTCTCTGAGCAGCCATTACATGGCCCAGGGTTCTCCTCCATCCTCAATTTGCTGCCCAACCTCCCCCGTGGGAGGATGTGCAGGAAGAGAATTCCCAGTAGGTCTCCTTGGTTCCAGTGAGGGGTTTTCCTACGTAACCTTTTGGGAATCTGCCTTTAGCCAGCCACAGGGAGGACCTTGCAGGTGACGAAGGATGGCGGAACCAGCTTTGCATGTACCTCCGCATCTTTGCAGACGCCATAATGGCTGTATTGGGACCTGTGGGCTGCCTGTTGGCAGCAATTTAACAGACCACATGTGCCATCCCTCAGGGAAACCAAGGTTTCACATCCTGCCCCCTACCGATCCCCCCCCACCACAGATGGAAACTTTCGAAGAACAGGAAGCTAGGGCAGATGAAGAAGTCACCCCTGAGACTCCAATTTCGTCATCACCGGATGAGACGGTTATGCCTCCACCACCTTCCATGGCTGATGACTTCAGGCAGTTTCAGGACCTCATTAGAAGGGTAGCAGATACTCTGCAGATCCTGCTGGAGGAGGTCAAGGATCCTCAAAACAAGCTGCTGGATATCTTGCAGTTGGCAACACCCTCCAGGGTGAATCTACCTGTTAACGAGGCTCTCGTTAGACCTGACTAAGATGGTGTGTCAAACGCCTGCCATTATTCCACCAATGTGCATACTAATGTGTTCAGCTCTCTCATTGGTCTGCCTCCATCTTTCTTGCAGCATCTCTCTCATCTTCCTGACATTGCAGTCATGGGTATTCAGAGGAAATGGATAAAGATAGAGGAGATGTATATTTTTAGTTTTGGGTGTGGGCTTTAACTTCCCAGCTCAAAGTGGAATAAGTGGATATTGTTTAGCTAAAGTCCTTCACATTTGAGAATGTGCTCCTTAGACAGATATGGAAGTGCATCTGGGACTACAAAGGTCACTCAAATGAAGAAGTCCAACAATTTCTTTAAAGACTAATTTTATTTCTCTCTATTCATACCCTGTTTCTGAAGAGTAGAGCCAAATTATTGAATGAGTGTCTTCTTTTAGGGAGATTGTCGGTTTGGAATTTTGCCTCGGTGTCCTCAATTGGGACTGTACTAAGTTTAAAGAAAGCAATCCAAATAACTAGGTTTCAATTAATCTGCTTTCAACTGATTAAGTTATTTACTTTGATATTTCCCAGACTAGGCAATCACTGTGGGTATGTCTATGCTGCAACTGTGAGGTGTGATTCCCAGCCCAGATAGACTCTCATAAGCTCAGTTTGAGCTAGCATACAAAAATATCACCGTGTGGCCGTTGCACCATAGGCTAGCCACCTGAGCTCAGACCCAGGGGCTTGGGGAACCTTGGACTCAGGTGGCTAGCCCAGACTGCCATCAGTGCCAGCTAGTGTAAGTCTGTCTACCCACTCTAGGAATCACTTCCCAACCATACTGTAGACATAACCTTTGAGATCTGCAAGTCCAGCGGAGACTTTCATGACTGAATAATTCCATCAATAGGCCTAAGTGAAGCCAGCGTAAAAACACATACTAAAAGTTTTGAGGAATTTTGTGACCTTAAAAGGGACTCTCCTACTCTGTAGCTGAAGGGCAAGGATTATAAAGATGGGGTAGTGCAGAAATATTTAATGTCTAGATTGTGACGAGGTGGTTTTTGGTCTCTAGAAGAGTGGCTCTTAATAATGTTTTAGGACAGTTGTGCATGTCCCAATGATTACAACTTTAGACTTGGCCACACTTTCTTAGGCTGCATCCTCCTCCTCACACATCACTACTTCAGACTCCTGACTTGTTGTTTACCCAATGTTTGTTGCATTCTCATCCCAGTCACTCTTTTGGGGTTGAACACTCCATTATTTCTGGTTTATCTTGGACACCTCTGCTAATTTGTGAAAACAGCAGCAAACTGAAGTAGATGATCATACATTTGGCAACTACAATTTGATTTAGCAGGTGTGCAGATAGCCACATATGAGACACTTTCAACTCCAGTTCTAAGCTAATGTAATTGCGTTAGAAGCACTGGAGGGATGTACTTGTTTTAGGGTTGATGAATCATTAACAACCAGTACTTTGTGTAAAATAGTATTTTTGAATAGATAAGTAAATCTGTTTGGACGGGGATCAGATTGTCATTAGGTCCCAGCTAGTGTGATATCAGGTCACTGTAGAGTGTGTCTGTGTGTTTTAAGGAAGATTTTTTTTTTTTTTTTAAATGTTGTCATGCTACTCGTAAAGTGTATTTCATATCATCCTCACCAGTTTGATATAGACTGCATATGTATTGTGTAGCAGAAAATAGCTGGCCCATTTGGGATACAATTAGAAATGTTAAAATGACAGGATTAGTTAGAATTTCTCAAACCTCTTAAAATACACAGCTCCACCTCATTAATCCGCAGCAATGATAAGAAGACCGATTGTGGATTAGGAAACACCCTCCTCTCCTTGTTATCTGCCCTATCCCTGCCCTCAAAACAGCATCTGATATTAGCCTTATTTGATTTGTCACTTGAGAGTGGCACCTGACATGCAGTTCCACATTCACAACATAGGATTTCTTGTCTTTTAAGTGGGACTGGGGGGAGCACTGTGGAAGAGTGGCAAGGGACAGGAAGTGTTTTGGGGGCTGTGTTCTATTGAGGTTCTAAAACTTCTATATTCAAATTAATTTTGGAATGAATTTGACACTGTCAAAATCTCCCCTTAGATGGTGATCTCACTGAAGTCGGTAGAAGCTGCATGTGCATCTCTGAAGCATGAAAGAAAGTTGTCATTTTTCACGATGCTTTCTAGTCACCATATAATGGTACGAAGTAAGGCTGAAAGCATCTGCTTTCCAATTAAGCCTTTAAAATACTAAACATTCAGGCTGTTGCATGGTAAATTCAATAATCTTTTTGGTGACATCATAATATAGTTTTACTGGTAATAACTTGGAAACTTAGAAATCCAAAATTTTCTAATTGGAATCTGGGTTCTCTCAGTCCTATTTTCCATCATTAAACTGTCAAAATGACAGAATTCTTTTGGTTAATTATGCAAAATAGTATAAATATATTATAACAATTTACTTGGTGCAGTTGCAATGATCAGATTATAGCACAGTAGAACAACAGAGTTACGAACTGACCGGTCAACCACACACCTCACTTGGAACCGGAAGTACACAATCAGGCAGCGCTGCAGCAGAAACCAAACAAAAAACAAACACCAAAAAAACCAAATACTGTACAGTAATACTGGGGGTTTATAAACATAAACTACTAAAAAAATAAAGGGAAAGTTTAAATTTTTTTTGACAAGGCAAGGAAACTGTTTCTGTGCTTGTTTCATTTAAATTAAGATTGTTAAAAGCAATATTTTTCTTTTGCATAGTAGTTTCAAAGCTGTATTAAGTTAATGATCAGTTGTAAACTTTTGAAAGAACAACCATAATGTTTTGTTCAGAGTTACAAACGTTTCAGAGTTATGAACAACCTCCATTCCCGAGGTGTTCGTTCCTCTGAGGTTCTACTGTATATACGAATCTTCCCATTAATTTGTACGTTTTTATATCGGATCATAGTGAAAAATTATTTAAATGTTTTAAAGTCTATTGTTTCATCTCAGATTATCCTCTTTTCATTGTACTTGCAGGCAGAAACTAGAAACTGGGGCTATGATGCAAATGAAACCTCCTTGTTGTCTTTTGAGGATTTAATTGATATTTGATCTGCTAGTGGAACCATTTTAACAAATGATCCCTCCGAAAGGAGAGGAAACTTCATGTTGTCTTTCTAAGTAAGCAGTAAAAAAAAACCTACTTTGTATATAATATTGGCAGCCAAGCTTTGCAATACAAAAGAATATTTATCTTCAGTGATCACCACAAGGTATTTGTATTGTATTTTTAGCTCCGTCTCAATTAAGTTCTCTCCCTCGGCCCCCCCCCCCTCAAAAAAAAAAAAGTTAAAAGAGAGACGGACGTATATAGATATCTCTTATCCTGGATGTTCCATTGTGACAATTTTATTTGTATGCAATTTGTCTGGCACAGTTTAGTGTGAACCAATGGAGGTGGACTGTAGCCATTAATATGAGATCCTCTGGCTTGTTCCATCTTATGAAATAACTTGGTCCAACTCTTTATCAAAGAAAAGGGTTTGTAGGTTGTGACTCTGCTTCGCTGAAAGCTTAAAGGCAAATAGAAGTAATGAGCTAATTGAGTATACTGAGAGTTGGTAACTGCATCTTTTGTTATCCTTCATTGGCTATTCAGGGAGTGGGAAAGCAAAATTCTAGTAATCCAAATTCATCAGAGGACAGGGAGAAAAATCTGAAACAGGAGAAGATGGGGCAGCAGTGGGTTTTTGCTGTTCTTTAAAGCTGCTGCTTTTGATTAACTTCAATGGCTGTAGTCTGATAAAAGGGTGAAGATTAAAAAAAATTGTGCTATTGTACGTTGGGATTTTCCAGACCACTGGGTTCAAATATGTTTAAGATGTATCTGAATATTGTTCCCAGTATGCAGTCGAAACAATAATGTTTATTTAGGGAGCTAAAATTTTGCACGCAGAGATTATTCAGGCTTAGTTTTTTGTAATGTGAAAATTCTGTTTTATTTTTCTAAGGCAGAACTTGGATTCAGATAGAGCAAACTGGATTAAAATGTTATAGCCAAGGAATAGATTCGGAAAGTAAGGTTATAGTGGAAACAGTTTCTGGAATCTTAGGTGCTGCCTTGATACAACACGTAAAGTAAACTAAAGTAGAGTGATCCTAGAATATCCAGAGGGAAGAGGACAAGAAAATATACTGCCTCCTTACAAAATATATGGAGTTCTTTTTAATTTAGGAAAAGGTTTGTAGTATAACTCATTACATAATATCTCTTCTAGAGAAGAATGAACATATTCCATTCTCAGGAAAACTTGTAGCAGTGTTAGTCTGTATACACAAAAACAACAAGGAGTCCTGTGGCACCTTAAAGACTAACAGATTTATTTGGGCATAAGATTTCGTGAGTAAAAAACCTCAGGTGCCACCGGACTCCTTGTTGTTTCATTTTAGTTTAAGCTGTGCAGATTTAACTATTTTGGGTGGGGTGGGGTGGCTTTTTAAACCTAAAGCAGAGGTCCCCAAAGTGTGGGGACACCCCCCCGGGGGGCATGACGGACTGTTTGGGGGTAGGGTGGAAGTACCACCCTGGCCCGAACCTTGGCTACTGACTGCAGCTCCTTTCCTGGCCTGAGGCCAATGCTGGTGGCAAGGCCAGGATCAGAGCTGCAGCTGGCCACAGGCCTGGCTGCTGGCCCCCACCGCAGCCTGGCTGTGGCTCTGATCCCGCCCCAAACCGTGGCCCTGCTCCAAGAACCGCCCCTAGCCGCGGCCCCTTTACCCCCGTTCATATTACACTCACCCCCCAGCTGCAGTCCCACTCCCGGCTCCAAGGGTGTGGGAGGCAAGGACAGAGGTGGGGGGGGGGGCACAACCCTCCAACGTTTGTGGTTCACTAACCTAAATAGTTAAAGCAGTATACCCGCAACTTTGGACTCGAGTATACCAGTAGGAAGGTGCCTTACGCAGGTGTAACTTATTCTCCCAACTGTGTCAACACTCAGGGTTTGTACTGTTTTTAACTCTACAGGCATAGCTAAGGTGGTACAGTTTTTGTGTTGACAAGCCCTAAGCGTTGGTGCAGACCAGCTTGGGTGTAAATTCTAATGCACACCAGTGTGGCGTGAACATGATTGGTGCATACTAAAAGTTTTCTAGTGTATGTTGACATAGTACTGTTTGAAATGGAACTACATCAGTGGATGGTAGGGAACTTCTAGCATGCACTAATGGTCCAGTTAGTGCACAGCACACTGGTGTGCACCAGAGTTTACATCCCAGCTTGTGCACATCAAGATGCAGTGTAGACAAGACCGTAGTATGTTGCAGCATAGCCTCTGCAGAATATCTGAGCCAGTGCCGGGGCACTAAAAATGAGTAGTGGTTTTTGAGATTGGAAGAGTACCTGTTGGTAGCTCCATCACATAACTAGCCAGCATATTGGCCTGAATGTAATAAGGGGTTATTAAAAGATGTATGAAATGAAAAACTTCAAGTTGTTGAATGGGTCAGCTCTCATTTAATAGATTTTGCTGTCGTAAAGAGGTTTTTCAGCATAATAGCTTAGGTGTAATCAGGTTAAAATTAACTAGATCCGGAAGTGAGGCCACGGAGTATTGCTTTACCATCTGAACTATTATTTCAGCTTCTTCAAAACTCTAGATTACTTGAGCTCAAGAGTTTTTTCCTATCCATTTATTATCAGGGTGGAATGGAAGGGGATAGCCTTCGTTTTGGCAATTCTTGCATCCCCAGAAAAAAGGAAGCCACTTTGGAAACTATCTTAAATTTGTGTTTCTTTATCTTTTGCAATGTGCTCTTCCTGCTATATGCCAATGGAGTCTAGGAATGAGCTCCGTTGATCTAGTCACAGCCAATGCATTCTTGCTTTAGCACAATATAGGGGAAAAATAGTGTCACTTGGTCACTGTATTTATCTGGATGATTTGTGAGATAAATTTGATAACTTTTTTTATCAGATTGCAGTATTGGTTGTGAAAGGAATGCAGTAGTTGTATTACAGCTACATGTGAGTAAAGCCCTTGATATAATACGTGATTTGGTTATAATCAGTGTCTCATGACTTGAAAGCCTGTAAGCAAACACACAGTAGCAAAGAGCAATGTATTGAGAAGGTGCATTGTGAGGATATCAGTCTTTGTTAGGTACTCAGATACTACAGTGGTGGAAGCCATAGGAGTCTGTAGATTGAGAATGTTTCCCAGGAAATCAATGTGCTTGGGTGGGTTGAAAAGTAGTATTAGTACAGAGGATGAGGACTTGGATGGAGGGTATAACAGTGTTTTTTAAAACAAAAAACAAACCCCCCCATCCCCCACAAACTATAACTGTAGATGATGCTTGCAGGATATCGAAAATATGCAAGTTTTATAAACTTGTTTTAAAAAATGAATAAGGGTTTGTCTTAGTTGCAGTGTTGGTTTGACTTCACTTCTCCTGAGTTAGCCTAGCTTGAGTGAGAGCAGTCACACTGCAAAATAACACCGAAGCTGCTTTTAAAACAGGCTCCAGAAGTGATCCCGGCAATTACAGGCCAGTAAGCCTGACTTCAGTACCGGGCAAACTGGTTGAAACTATAGTGAAGAACAAAATTGTCAGACAAATAGATGAACATAATTTGTTAGGGAAGAGTCAACATGGTTTTTGTAAAGGGAAATCATGCCTCACCAATCTACTAGAACTCTCTGAGGGGGTCAACAAGCATGAGGACAAAGGGGATCCAGTGGATATAGTGTACTTAAATTTTCAGAAAGCCTTTGACGAGATCCCTCACCAAAGGCTCTTAAGCAAAGTAAGCTGTCATGGGATAAGAGGGAAGGTCCTCTTGTGGATTGGTAACTGGTTAAAAGATAGGAAACAAAGGGTAGGAATAAATGGTCAGTTTTCAGAATGGAGAAAGGTAAATAGTGGTGTCCCCCAGGGGTCTATACTTGGCCCAGTCCTATTCAATATATTCATAAATGATCTAGAAAAAGGGGTAAACAGTGAGGTGCAAAATTCGCAGATGCTTCAAAATTGCTCAAGATAGTTAAGACCCAGGCAGACTGCAAAGAGCTACAAAAGGGTCTATCAAAACGGGCTGACTGGGCAACAACATGGCAGATGAAATTCAGTGTTGATAAATGCAAAGTAATGCACATTGGAAAACATAATCCCAACAATACATATAAAATGATGGGCTCTACATTGGCTGTTACCAGTCAAGAAAGAGATCTTGGAGTAATTGTGGATAGTTCTCTGAAAACATCCACTCAATGCGGAGTGGCAGTCAAAAAAGCAAACAATGTTGGGAATCCTTAAGAAAGGGATAGATAAGAAGACCGAAAATACCATATTGCCTATATAAAAATCCATGGTACACCCACATCTTGAATACTGCGTGCAGATGTGGTCGCCCCATCTCAAAAAAGATATTGGAATTGGAAAAGGTTCAGAAAAGGGCAACAAAAATGATTAGGGGTATGGAATGGCTTCCATATGAGGAGAGATTAATAAGACTGGGACTCTTCAACTTGGAAAAGAGACAATTAAGAGGGGGATGTGATAGAGGTCTACAAAATCATGACTGGTGTGGGGAAAGTAAATAAGCAAGTGTTATTCACTCCTTCTCATAACACAAGAACTAGGGGTCACCAAATGAAATTAATAGGCAGCAGGTTTAAAACAAAACAGGAAGTATTTTTTTCACACAATGCACAGTCAACCTGTAGAACTCCTTGCCAGAGGATGTTGTGAAGGCCAAGACTATAACAGGGTTCAAAAAAGATCTAGATAAGTTCATAGAGGATAGGTCCATCAGTGGCTATTAGCCAGGATGGACAGGAATGGTGTCCCAAGCCTCTGTTTTCCATCCCCTGTCACCCATTCCCAGCTTCTGGAAAACAGAGGCTTGGGACACCATCCCTGTCCATCCTGGCTAATAGCCACAGAATGATTATTGGTTAGAGGAGACCCCACTGTATTACTAGTTCAAGCATCAACAGCATTTGAGCTTTAGCTGGCCTGCCATGGAGCAAGAGTTAAAGTTAAAGCACCACTTCACTCTATATCTTGAGTTTTTTGTATGTAAACAGGAGTTGATTAAGGGGCAATGCTAGAGTTATACCTTGAGCTAACAATGCAGTGATGGAAAGTCAATGAATGGGTTTTGTTTGATAAACCTTGTCCCTTACAGTGGATGTTTTGCAAAGTAAGAACTATGCTTTATTGTGAAGTGTGTACATTCTTCTTTGTATACCCTAGCCCCTCCAACCTCTAATTCCTGGATATTTAAATCCCAACTTCATTCCTAGATGTAAGGATAGTTCTAGATGCATCTAGAATTCTAGTTTGAATCATTGTACTACACAGTATATTTGCTAAGACCAGTTGAAGTCTTTCTCTAAGAATTCCTTCCTATTTTGTGGCATAAGCACTCAATTTCTAATTGTTCAGCTAATACTTTTCAAGCATTTATAATTTCAAGACCATTCTTTGGCAAGCTATGTTACTTGTTTGTTGGCAGCATAACCCTGTCACATGCTCGTGATCTCTTTAGAAAGCCATGGTATGATCTGTTATATGCCTTACTGGAACACAACCAAAAGAGACCAGTAAATGAACAGTCATCGATAGACCAATATCCTCAGTGTTAGTTTTATTTTTTAAATCAACTGAATTCTTGCGTGGGATACAACTGCTTTTGTTTTTTAAAAGAATTATCTTAATGTAATTTTTTTTAAACAGAGAAATTGTCTCGGTGCATTAGCATGTTGATACATCATTGTTTACAATGCAAAGAGTAGTTGACAGTAGTTGACTGTTTCTGCACTTCTTTTTACAAGCTTAAAAAGAAAAGTTTCCTTATAGCTATTTTGGAATAATCCTGCACTGAATTCCACAAATCCTTTCTCTCCTATATTGTTAGTAATATGAAGCATAAGGTTCAAGGCATTTGATTCTTTCTTGTTTTTAATGCAGCTTCTTATAATCCCTAGTGCTGTTGTCTCTCCTTTATACCAAAAAAAAGGTGGGTGAGTTGAACCCTGATTGTCCATATGAAACCATTATTTTTATCACTTATCTCATGGTCTTTCTAGGGGCAAAAACCTGATTCTCTTTGCTGTGTGGAGATTTTTAGGAAGTTGAAGACTTTTGGGGCCTGATCCTGCAAGCTGATGTACACGAAGCCCCTTTGTCTTCAGTGGGGCTCTGTGCAGGCTTCAAGGGTTCTCTTGGGGTGGGGAGGTTTGGGTCTTAAAGTGATAATTCAATAGCATGTAATTATGCTGGAGGAAAATGACATCAGAAGTGTTTGTCAGACAGTGACACAAATGTATTCAGCATTTTATAAATGCACTTGAAATTAGTTTTTTTTCTACAAGGACATTACTTTGTAAATGATATAAACACAGCAAGGGGTGAAGACCTGAGTAGGGGAGTTAAAAACAGTGAAGTGTTGCAAGATATGCTATGCTTAGGTATCTTGTAAAAAGAAAAAAAGGTTAATATAGTTACTGTATTAGTAAAATTTGGGATGATTCTTCATTTGTATTGCAGTAGTACCTAGATACCTCAATCAAGATTGAGATTGTTTTGTGTGAGCATTGCATGCAGCACAAGGAAGAGTTTCAGCCCCAAGTAAGGCACATGACATGCAATAAATGGATGGGGAGCACAGGAGGACAGTAATACTATTACAATTAGTATAATAAGCAGCAGACACACCACATCAATTGGCCTAATCATTGTTGAATGTTTTGTAGGCTAAGGTGGAAGCTAACAATGGAAGTGAAATGATGTGCTCCCTTTTCTCACACCATGGAATTTTACAGTAAAACTTCATCAGTTCTCACATTGGTTCAGTTGAATTGATGGGACTCATAGTCTAGGCAAGGCTTCAGTGACTTATGAATATACCAGTGCAAACTAGTACAGCTTCAAGAACCTCGTCTACCCTATGGTTCCCACTGGTTCATCTGAACTTGTGTTGGAACAAGCGGAAGTATAATTTCTACAGAATTTTCTAGTATAGATAAACAAGTATGTTCAACACTTTATACTATATATTGTAAACTGAACTGGCTAAGGTGGAAGGATGGCCTTGAGGCTGAGGCATTGGACTGGGTCTCAAGTGGTCTGGTTCTATTCCTGCATCTGCCACAGACTTCCTGTGTGACTTTTGAGTAAATCACTTAATCTCTCTGCTTTAATTCCCCATCTGTAAAATGGGGATGATGTAAGGATAGTTACTTGTTACGTCTATTTAGTTGGAAAAGTCATCCGGGCTGATACTCCTAAGTGTTTGTATAGTGCCTAGCACAATGGGTCCTCTGATCTGGATTGAGGCCTTTAAGAGTTACTGTCATAAAAATATTAAGTTTGCTATGGTAGCATCTGGAAAGCAAAACTTGATACAACTGGAGCCTTTACTTGAGAGGTCTTGTAGCAGGAGTTTTGATGGTCAAGAAAGACAGTGGACATTCTGTGTGGGAAGCTTGCACTCTATTTAGCTGTAGCCAGCACTGCCAGTGTTTCACTCACATAACAGAGAGATTCGCTGAATTCATCCCAAAAGACAAAAGGCGGCAGTGGTGCAATGCTCTGCATATTTAATATCCTTTGCACTCACAATATCTGAAAGTCTATAACATTACATATAATAGTGTATTGTTACATGTAATGGGTCCAAATTAATCTCTGGTATAACATCACCGTATTCATTTGAGCTACACTAGAGATGAACTAGCCTCAATGTTTAGGAGCAAAATATGTTGCATTTTAAATAAGGATGGGTTTGACTATTAAAAGAAAATAGTTATGATGTGCATTCACTTGATGGGAGGTGATTTTGCATTAAGCATCTAATTTACAGACTGAGTGCTTTTTTCTTTTTTAAGAACTGTTGACTCCAGCAACTGATTGCAGAATAAATAATCCAATTTAATTAGTGATTCCATCTGTAACTGTAGATAGAATATTCGTATTTATCAATGTTTTGTAAATAAGGTTTATTTGTGTATTACTTACAATAAACAATTAACTGCTGCAGCCTCTGACCCTTCTGTAAACAGGTGTGGTTTCCACCCTTCTCTAATGAATCACACGCACCTTTTGTATAGTCCAGATTAGCCCTTTTCTGAGATTTGACTTTGACACTCAAACAAAGCCAAAGCTTTCTCCCCAAGGTTTATTGCTGCATGAGCTCTTTGACCCAGACCCTTGTTTCCTCATGCAAAGAGAGTTGCAACAAAATCCACCCGAGGTGGCTGTGTGGGTGGAAGGAGCAGCCAGCAGTAGCCGTTGGTGAGCAGCTCCAGCAGCAGTCAGATGGCAGGCCAGGGAAGCAATCCCTCTCAGTCGCTGATGTTACTCTTTTAGGTAGTGGCTAACTCTGTCCTGAGGGAGGGAATGAGATGTCTAAATCCTGTACATGAACACAGTTAATTTAAAAATACTCATCAAATTGCTAGTTTGCCCATTACCCAAAAGAAAATGTTTTATTTTCTTGTCCTGTTCATTATTTAAAAGTCCGAGAACTAGTCAAAAAGAGAAGTGTAATCATTCTGGCTACGAAATGTAGATTTCTGGTTCTTACAGCTTAGATACATGTCAAAAATTACTAGGATACCCAAACTACATGTTTTTACGTATTTTGGTTATATATTTATCATAGCTTAAATGTAATTTGCATAACCTTGGGAGCATACAAATGAAAAGGAACTAAGCCTGCTAAACAGTGACTTCAGCTGTAATAAGCCACATTTGTGTGTGTATATATTGGTGTAGGAAAAGAGATGGGAAAATTTTCCCAATATGCAGTTCCATAACTACTTTTGCTGTTCTGCTCTTTTGAACACAAGTTTACTTTTCTAGCACTTAGCTGTGTAAGTATTGAGTCTCCTCTTCAGCTAAGAAAGTGTATCGAAAAGGAACTATTAAATCTCTCTGTGAAATTGGTTTATATTTTTTACTAATCCATTCTTAGGATGTTTCATCATAAAAAGGTGCATTGACTATAACATTATAGCAGTGAATACTGTGCAATCTAAATATCGTAAATCCACTGTGAGAAACCTAATATAATGAAATGAAACTCTTACTCTATATTTATCATGTAGCTGTCAAGCCCTCCCATTAAAAGGAAACGTGGTCCTTAAGTACTTGAATTTAGAACTTTCTAAGTACTTTGTGTATTAAACAACCTTTTTAAAGAAGGACGTTTGTATAAGAGAGATCATAGGTTAATAACTTTTATACTACTGTATACATGGCTATAGATGGGACCAAACAGTTTCAATTTGGAGAAAAGATAGTAATGGTTAGAGGAAGCCACTGACAGCAGCATATCCAGTGATTTTTTTTTTATTTTATTTTATTTTTGGCGGCAAGAATACTGTGGGAGACCGTATCAAAAGCTTTGCTAAAGTCAAGGAATAACACATCCACTGCTTTCCCCTCATCTACAGAGCCAGTTATCTCATCATAGAGGGCAATTAGGTTAGTCAGGCATGACTTCCCCTTGGTGAATCCATGCTGACTGTTCCTGATCACTTTCCTCTCCTCTAAGTGTTTCATAATTGATTCCTTGAGGACCTGCTCCATGATTTTTCCAGGGACTGAGGTGAGGCTGACTGGCCTGTAGTTCCCCGGATCCTCCTCCTTCCCTTTTTTAAAGATGGGCACTACATTAGCCTTTTTCCAGTCATCCGGGACCTCCCCCGATCGCCATGAGTTTTGAAAGATAATGGCCAATGGCTCCGCAATCTCATCCGCCAACTACTTTAGCACCCTCGGATGCAGCGCATCCGGCCCATGGACTTGTGCTCGTCCAGTTTTTCTAAATAGTCCTGAACCACTTTTTTCTCCACAGAGGGCTGGTCACCTTCTCCCGATGCTGTGCTGCCGAGTGCAGCAGTCTGGGAGCTGACCTTGTTCGTGAAGACAGAGGCAAAAAAATCATTGAGTACATTAGCTTTTTCCGCATCCTCGGTCATTAGGTTGCCTCCCTCATTCAGTAAGGGGCCCACGCTTTCCTTGACTTTCTTCTTGTTGCTAACATACCTGAAAAAACCCTTCTTGTTACTCTTAACATCTCTTGCTAGCTGCAACTCCAAGCGTGATTTGGCCTTCCTGATTTCACTCCTACATGCGTGAGCAATATTTTTATACTCCTCCCTGGTCATTTGTCCAATCTTCCACTTCTTGTAAGCTTCTTTTTTGCGTTTAAGATCAGCAAGGATTTCACTGTTTAGTCAAGCTGGTCGCCTGCCATATTTACTATTCTTTCTACACATCGGGATGGTTTGTTCCTGCAACCGCATAAGGATTCTTTAAAATACAGCCAGCTCTCCTGGACCCCTTTGCCCTTCATGTTATTCTCCCAGGGGATCCTGCCCATCTGTTCCCTGATGGAGTCAAAGTCTGCTTTTCTGAAATCCAGGGTCCATATTCTGCTGCTCTCCTTTCTTCCTTGTGTCAGGATCCTGAACTCGACTATCTCATGGTCACTGCCTCCCAGGTTCCCATCCACTTTTGCTTCCCCTACTAATTCTTCCCTGTTTGAGCAGCCGGTCAAGAAAAGCTCTGCCCCTAGTTGGTTCCTCCAGCACTTGCACCAGGAAATTGTCGCCTACACTTTCCAAAAACTTCCTGGATTGTCTGTGCACCGCTGTATTGCTCTCCCACCAGATTACAAGGTTGTTAAAGTCTCCCATGAGAACTAAGACCTGCGATCTAGCAACTTCTGAAGAAAGCCTCGTCCACCTCATCCCCCTGGTCTGGTGGTCTATAGCAGACTCCGACCACAACATCACCCTTGTTGCTCACACTTCTCAACTTTATCCAGAGACTCTCAGGTTTTTCTCCAGTTTCATACCGGAGCTCTGAGCAGTCATACTCCTCTCTTACATACAACGCAACTCCCCCATCTTTTCTGCCCTGCATGTCCTTCCTGAACAGGTCATATCTATCCATGACAGTACTCCAGTCATGTGAGTTATCCCACCAAGTCTCTGTTATTCCAATCGCATCATAGTTCCCTGACTGTGCCACAACTTCCAGTTCTCCCTGCTTGTTTCCCAGGCTGCTTGCATTTGTGTATAGGCACTTAAGATAACTCATCGATCATCCCTCTTTCTCAGTATGAGACAGGAGTCCTCCCCTCTTGTGCTCTCCTGCTCGTGCTTCCTCCCAGGATCCCATTTCCCCACTTACCTCAGGGCTTTGGTCTCCTTCCCCCGGTGAACCTAGTTTAAATCCCTCCTCACTAGGTTAGCCAGCCTGCTTGCGAAGATGCTGTTCCCTCTCTTTGTTAGGTGGACCAGTCTCTGCCTAGCACTCCTCCTTCTTGGAACACCATCCCATGGTCGAAGAATCCAAAGCCTTCTCACCGACACCACCTGCGTAGCCATTCATTGACTTCCACGATTCAACGGTCTCTATCCAAGCCTTTTCCTTGCACAGGGAGGATGGACAAGAATACCACTTGCGCCTCAAACTCCTTTATCCTTCTTCCCAGAGCCACGTAGTCTGCAGTGATCCGCTCAAGGTCATTCTTGGCAGTATCATAGGTGCCCACGTGGAGAAGCAGGAAGGGGTAGCGATCAGAGGGCTTGATGAGTCTCGGCAGTCTCTCCGTCACATCGTGTATCCTAGCTCCTGGCAAGCAGCAGACCTCTCGGTTTTCCCAGTCGGGGCGGCAGATAGATGACTCAGCCCCCTGAGGAGGGAGTCCCCAACCACCACCACCCTCCTCCTCGTGGAACCCCCATCCCTAGGACAGTGCATCTTTTGCCTTCCAATTGGTGGAGTCTCCTTCTGCTCCCTTCCCTCAGATGGGTCATCTAGTCCACTCTCCGCATTAGTACCTGTAGAGAGAACATGGAAACGATTGCTCACCTATATCTCCATTGCTGGCATGGACACTCCTCTTTCTCCTTCTGGAGGTCACATGCTGCCAAATTTCTTCACCATCGTTCTGTCCCTGCTGCGCCTACTCTGAATCTTCAGAACGTTGTGGCCGTAGAAGCATCTCCTGACGTCTGTCCAGGAAATCTTCTTTTTCCCTTATGCAACGCAGAGTCGACACTTGTTTCTCCAAACCTCGAACCTTCTCTTCCAATATGGAGACCAGCTTGCACTTTGTACAGACAAAGTCATTTCTGTCCTGTGGAAGAAAGACAAACATAGCACAACCGGTGCAGGTTACAACAGCTGATCGCTCACCTTCCATGTCACCTTCCTCTTAAGAGCTTCCTCAGCTGTTGCAGTAATTACTCTGAGAAACCCACAGATGAAAGCCTCAGTGAGCTCTCCCCAGGCGAACTCCCTCTGTTAGCCTCTGCTGTTCGCCGCTCAGCTGGTTCACTGCTTATTGCCCTTATATACCAGTCAGGCCCACTTAAGGCCCACCTGGAACAAAGCACTCCCAATTCACACTTTGCTTGGTATTAAAACTGCTTATTGTGACTGTCTACATAAACTCGGACATGGATACTTTCTGTAAGGTTCTGATGGGTGAAGAACTGGAAATATGCACTGTATGTAACTTATTTTATATATATCTCAGTAGACTTGAAGAACTAGCAAATGTTTGTGACACTGAAGACACGTGAGTGACATTTCTATTATCTATTATGCCACTTGCTTCTCTTATCCATGCTACATATGGCTCTTAGACTGTAAGTTCTTTGCGGAAGGGGTGTCGTCTGTACTGCAGCGAGAACAGTAAGGCCCATCCTTGTCATTAGGAGCAACCACAATATACAAAATTAATTTATTAAGAAATGGTTTCTTGCTGAACTTGGTAAGTCTTAATTTGGCCACTGTATCAGCTTCCCCACACACCTTTTCAATCCTCTAACTTATTCTTACCCCATAAGATGCCTTAATTTGATTGTAAATCTAGTGCTCACAAAGCTGATGGAACCAGCCTTTGAGCTCTTAACCACTTTAGATTGCCTTCCTTATTGCCAATAACAACATCAAGGAGATGATGGGTTATTACAAAACCTAATTTCCCCCTACTGTTACTCACACCTTCTTGTCAACTATTTGAAATGGGCCACTCTCATTACCACTACAAAAGTGATTTTTTCCTCCCTTGGTATCCTACTCTTAATTGAGTTGTCTCATTAGGCTGACCTCCCACTTGGTATTTTCCACTCCATGCATCTGATGAAGTGGGTTCTAGCCCATGAAAGCTTATGCCCAAATAAATTTGTTAGCCTCTAAGGTGCCAAAAGGATTCCTCGTTTTAACATCAAGGAGAGTTAGTGCACTATTGGCCCTGGTGGCTGATCTTCCTTAGGCTATTTCATTTGGTTAGGAGACTGAGTAGCAACCCAGGCCCATTGAAATCAATGGAAGTTTTGTCTTTACTTCAGTGGAACTGAGAATTTCACTGTGACCACACCCAAAATTCTTACCTGAGGTAGACTGACTTCAATTTAAACCAGATTCTCAGTTTGCCAGCTTTCTTCCCTAAATTACACTCATCACTGGAAAAGGATAATGGACTTTGAGATGCTGGGGGTGGGAAAACAGACTCACTGGGGCCCTGAACCCTTAAATACCATCAGACCTGAGTGCTCGCCACTGTGAGAGAGCTTATCTGTGGCCCCAATGGCTAGAGGTTTGTAGCGTCACGTGCATCAAAAATTCTTTCAAAGAATATAACTATTTGAAGTACTTCCATTAAAACTTTCTCTTATTCCTAGGTATAGCATCACAGACGAGAGATTTTTTTGTTCAGTGTATAGTACTGGATCACTACAAGTTTAGATAGTTCTAAGATTATCTTCCAGTCCAGGTGTCCCATTGTCCTGTGCTGTTAGGCTTCTTGGCTGGCTTAAACTGCTGTTTGTAAAAGGCCTGACATTTGGCAGTGCACAAAATATGAGCTTAGCTCATATTAATGAAATATTTCCACAGTGGTCTATAACCTGGGAAAGATAGTTTGGGTTTTTTTTCTCCCAAAGCACTTTTAAAATTTCACCAGAAGGGGGTGACTTCCTCTCTCATGACACAGGACACTGACCTTTTAATGCAGTTTTCATTGTATAACTACTTAAAAATAATAGTCTTATGTTTTCTAAAATATTTTGAAAAGGGGGGGGGGAGAACTACTTTAGCTATAGCACAGCATTGACTTAAGTTGTAGCAACTCTGGAACTTAAAAATCTATTTTAAGTGAGAAGTAAAAGTAGTTCATGAAGAGAAAAGGTATATTCTGTACAGCGTATTAAGGTGTTCATAGCAGCATGCAATCCTCATTTCTTTATTCAGCATGCTTTTTAAAGGGTAGAAAAAGGGGTTGCTGCATAGTGGGTCATCTTATTTATTTGGTACTGTTTTAACCACAAAAGTTGTAAGGCACAGGAAATAGCTTTATGGTTCCTTCCTCCCACAAGTCATCATTCAGTTGTGGACATCAGGATGTTTTTCTTGGCTTATCACTTTCCGTACAATTTGCCTTGCACATCTGCCACATAAATTATGAAACTGTTAACTTGAAAAGTTGAAAATGCTATTCAGACTCTTACTGTGCTATAGTGAAGATGGTATCATTGCTCAAAAAACTCAAGTGATTGAGAGTTCCAGAGAGAGAATTCTTATCATATCCAGTATTTATATACAACATTGCCTGCTGTTGTCATCAGTGGCACCAATGCAGATATTTCTTTGGGTGGGGGAGCAAATTCTAGTTCTCCCTCCACCCCACAGCCTGGACCCTGTTCTGGTACCAGCTCATCCACCCTCCTGCAGGAACCTGGGATCTCTCTTGGCTGGCAAGTCTCCCCTCTTACCCACACAGCGCATGAGCAGGTGCCACTTGGAGTTGAGTATTTGCGGGACTCCCCCACGCTGCACATATGCTAACAGACTTCCTGTGTGCCAACTCACAACACCACTTGCTAAAATTTGGCTCAGCAGCCCTTCTCTATGGAGGGGCAGGTGGGTCAGATTTCAGTGGCACTGCAACCATGTAGCCTGAGCAATGCTCCAGACAGCTCTGACAGCAGCTGTACTGATTTAGTACGGGACCACTGCTTAAAAGTGTTTGGGCCATTTCCCTCCCCAGTTCCACAGCTTATGGGACTTTGAACAAATGCAAAACCTTTGTGCCCTTCATGCCCCCTCTCACCCCAACTCCTTGTAATTGTGCCACTGGTCATCATTCTTGTGGTGTTTTAAACTGCTGTTCAAAAGTAGGTAATTTCAAATGGTCAGGTACCACTTGATCTAAGGTACACCTCTATCCCGATATAATGCGGCCTGATATAACACGAATTCGGATATAACGCGGTAAAGCAGCGCTCCGGGCTGGTAGGATGGTCACTATAGACTCATAAACTTTAAGGTCAGAAGGGACCATTATGATCATCTAGTCTGACCTCCCGCATGATGCAGGCCACAAAGTTGTCCCAACCCCTTTCCCTTGACTCTGCTGTTGAAGTCCCCAAATCCTGTGGTTTAGAGACTTCAAGTAGCAGAGAATCCTCCAGCTACTAACCTATGTTGGATTGATGAAGACAACTTTAGGTTTTTTTTAAATGCACTGTTAAGATTTATTCCAAGTACAATTGACTTCCCTTCCTCTGCAAACCTAGTCAATAAGCTTGAGGTACTTTGATACTTGAATTTCTGTGGGGGTGGTTGGGAGAGCAGACAGGCAAGTAAGCATGTGACCTCCCACTCCCATCTGTGAACCAAGCTACTTGGTGCATTAAGCTTTCTAAGGCAGTGACACATACTGTAACAGCTTAAGCCAATGAAATACTAAGGCTGTAATACACCTTTTCTTCTGAGCTCTGATGTATTCTTTTTTAAACCTTTAAGTCCTGTTCCTTGTATATTTCTGAAACAAGCGCTTGTTTTGGATGGTTGATCAACTCTGTTTCCTCAGAGTCTGCAACAAGTGATGCCAGGATAATCTGCTAACAGAACTAGATGAATAGAGCTGTATGATCAAACTTTTTCTCTTCTGGGATGTTAATGTTTCTCACATGTTGTGCTGGCCCCTAGTGGCTGATGAGCAGTGCTGGAGTTCAGGCACTCAGGTTTCTCATGTTACGGTTTAAATGCTCTATTGAAAATATTTCAGGTACAGCTGGCTAAGTATTAGGTAAATTATTTTAATAACAAATTAATGCTTCTGGAAAACTGATTGTAAACGCTATGTAGATGGACTAAACAGGTTAAGAGCAGCTTAGGTAGGAATGTAGGGAAATAGCTTCTATATGAGCAAGTTGGAAATTTTGTATGTTATGTGACATTAACAGTAGATGCCAACTTCTGAGTCCAGTATTAAGACTGGGTTGTTTATATTGAGGGAAAACCTTTAACTTTTTAAAATGCATCTATTTTCCTCCTACAATATGTGACTGAGGATCCTTTAATTAGCTATCTAGGTACTAAAGATACTTCACTCAGACGTTTGGACATAGAACAGAAGTGCTATCTCTTGATGTTTAACCTGGTAAATGGAGAGAAAAGTTCTATGACTTCTTTTTAAACACAGTGTCTACTGGATAACTGCCACCTCATTGCAAGTATAATATTAATGTGAGCTGCTTTGTCTGCTGTTACAGTGATGTGACAAATGTTCACCCTGGTGATATAGTGTGTAAAAGAGAGGTTATTTTACTCTACAAGTGTGGATGTTATTATCTTTGACTTCTAAAGGTTGTGTCGTATAACCTCACCTTTCAATAAACCCCCTCATTTGACCTATTGTGCAGTTTTTAGCCTCTAGGTGTGCTGCTTGTGTGAAGTCAGGGGGCAGGTCACTGCTCTGCTGTCTGAACAAAGCTCATAACAGAGGCACCAATGAGCTGACTGAACTATTCAACTGGGTTTCTGTCTCTTACCACAAGCAAAGTCCCATCTCCTCCAGCTTGGGTGTTTAATCCCAATAACATGCACTAAAGTAGTTAGTACACCTCTACCCCAACATACCGCGACCCGATAGAACACAAATTCGGATAGAACGCGGTAAAGCAGTGCTCCGGGCGGGCGGGGCTGCGCGCTCCGGCGGATCAAAGCAAGTTCGATAGAATGCGGTTTCACCTATAACGCGGTAAGATTTTTTTTTTGGCTCCCAAGGACAGCGTTCTAGCAGGGTAGAGGTGTAGTTAAATGGGTTGGAGAGATGGTCTCCGGCACTCATATTACTAGAATGAACAGCGAGCTCAGTCCGAGTCTGCTTATGTTCCTGGAAACTCCAAGTCCAGACTGGACATGCTCAGAGGTTTACTTCCGGAGTTGTTACTAGCATGATGTTTTCACCCCTCAGCTCATAGAAAGCGGTACTATATGGATAAACACTCCTATGCTTTTGTGTGTACCCCACCTCAAGAGTCTTGATACGCTGGTTGAGACAGCTGTGCAGGAGGGAGAGTGGAACCAACTACTTATTGAGCCAGATACAATGTGGTCTTTACCCCTGTTGTAAGATTGATTTTGCATATCCATTTTCAGATGATGTCAGCCATTGGCCTCTTAGGGTTGACAAGTAACTAGATTGATATGGCCAGTCTGAAAAATACAACAGATATTTGGTAACGTATTTTTATTTGGTTTTATGGGTACAGGGGTTGAGACTGCTAAAAACACCGTTTACTGAGGTAGAAGATGAGAGCACTAAATTGTTACCAATTCTGTGTACGTAGTCATGTTTTCATGACCCCAATCAAAGGTTTTATTTTATTCTCAGCTTAATAAGAAAACTCCATTTGAAGTGATCAGGTAGAAGGCATTGGGGGAATTGCTTCATAAAAAGGGAATAAGCCACTAACAGAATTACAGACTTGATAAAAACTGAAGTGTTTACATCTCAAAATTGTTAAAAGGTATGACTGTCCAGCAGATGGTAATTATAGATTGAGGATAGGACTATTAGGCATATACTCTGATAGCTCTTATAGAAAAAACTTCAATTAGTAAAAAAAAAAAAAAAAAAATTACTTGCAAAATTTTCTCCCTATACTAAGCAGTGTTTTACAGTAACAGAGCTTTGCCCAGTACCCAACCTAACAGTCTTTATCAAAGGAGTAATTCTTGGGAAAGAATGATTCCAAATGTGGGTTGAGGTTTTTTTGTTTGTTTTTTAAATTTGGTGTTTATTCAGTAGTGTAGGTATTAAAGCTTTCTGTAATATATAACAGACACACATATATAATATACACACACACACACTCAGCTTTACTCTTCAAATGGAGATGTTTGAGGAATGATCTTTCATTGCAAATTGTTAATGGTGGTAAAAAAGCAGAAAGTTTCTCATTTCAGCTTTTAGTATTTTAGTGTTCCCAGTTGTAAAATTAAAAAAGGGAAAACAGAAGGTGCATAATCCAGTAAGGTCCTTGGAGTAATAGTTAAAGGCATAATATTATGCACATAGGAGTTCATGTATACATGATATCATAATTGGTTCGAAATATGCATTTAAAAAATTTAACTGGGTAGCCAGGTTCCCTTTTCCCGCTGCTTGCTCCCTCAGCACAGTGGGTAGCTTCCCAAAGGTTTGAGAAATGTTTCTAATTAGTCTTGCCCTGTCCAGTCCAATACCTTTTCCCATCACTATAAAGAAACTATTATAATATTCCCTTTCACTAGGACTTCAATTTATTTTAGTTCTCACTAGATTTGACATAGCATTAAACAAAGCCAGTGCAGACCTCATGTCCAGAATTGTGCCTGTGCCCTCGCTGACACCAGCTACATCAAGAGGAGTCCTAATTCTCATAGCTCTTTACATGGAGTGGCCTGACTCTTACCCCAGGCTGCACTTGAAGTTTTTTAGTTGTGCAATACTAATTTGAATAACTTTTGTAATGCTGCTTGCTTGGTCCCTTAACCAGTATTAAGTGGGTTCTATTCTAAATGTGTGTGGATATGTTTTACTTTCCCATTACACTCCTTAGTGTGTGAGTTTTTTTCTTTTCTCGCACCCCTTTTGATTGGCTCATATTTGGATTCCTTACTTAATATAGGCTCTTCTACCTACTTTGACGTAATCGTCAGTGCTACAGTGGGGATTGAATTAAGGGAATACTTTACTAGTGTTGCTTACATGGGAGTGTAGTTTTATTCAGCACAGTGATTCTCTCTGTGGCAAGAACTGTATGTGCAAACTCCAGTAAATACTGATTAAAGTGTGCTGCAATAGTTAATTTTTATCCACTTCAGATTTTGTATACTAATACTTGTAAAGCAGTATTCCTTGATACTTTAGGGATATTTCACCGTTTGGGTCTGGATCTGGGGTGTTGAGGGAATCACTTGGACATTTCTGAATCCAGAAACTTCTCTTGTCATTAGAGGATTGTTGTGCACATTGAAGGGCTGAAATGTCATTTTCTAGTGAGCCAGGTATTTGTAATACTTCAAAAGAACATTGCTTCCCAAAATCTAGAGCTGGATGGTAAACCTCATTTAGGAGTTCCAATTTGGGTACAAGTACAGTATAAGAATCTGTGGAGGGTGTCCTGTGATCCAGAATAATGAAAACCACATGATTGATTATCAAGGTTTCACCTCACAACATTGCAAGTATTATTTAAAACTGTTTTCCCTAATGTTTTGGCTGAAAACACAAAATAGAACAGATTTTTCCTGGCGACTAAAGTGATTTTTTTGTAGCCTAAGGGAACTTTCCTTTTCAGTGTTTATTTTATGGGTGTTTTATGGTAAAACACTTTGAAGAGAAGTTGATACTTTCTGGAGAGCATAATACACCTCACCCTCATTATTACGCTGTTCTTCAGAGCTAAGGAGCATTATAGAGATTTGATGATTCATTATGGGGTTCAGTGTTGTGAACAGCCATAGTACAGTATGCATCCGAAGAAGTGGGCTGTAGCCCACGAAAGCTTATGCTCTAATAAATTTGTTAGTCTCTAAGGTGCCACAAGTACTCCTGTTCTCTTTGCGGATACAGACTAACACGGCTGCTACTCTGAAACCTAAAATATTACTGTTATCACAGCCACGGAATGTATTGAAATCAAGTACTTAAGCTCATGTGCACAACATAATTATCACTTACTTGTGTACACAGTGTTTCTTGTGCCTACTTTGTTCCTGAATTGTGCTCAGCATCTGTATGGTGAGATATGATCTCTTTATGCTTTTTGCATTTAGTCTTGTGAAGTACACTCCTTCAGAAAATTGTAACACATGTAAATCTTTACTTGCAAATGAACTGTATTTCATTTGTATGCTTTAAGAAATCCATGTATGTTTGTTTGTCTTCGGAAGAGCATTTCAGGTTTCTTCACTCATTTTATTCCTGAAAGCTGATGTGATTTATGAGTGTTCTAGAATATGAGTGGGAACGGATAGCTAATTTGTAAATATTCTGCACAACAAATTTTGGATGGAGCTTATTGTTTTTTGGCTTTCTGTTATCTTTGTAGGAATGGTTACAGAACTGACTTTTCTCTCCCACACCTCCTTCCTCCCTTCTCCCACACAAAAAAAGACAAGCAGCAGGAAATCTAATGAAGCACATACAATTTTTCACTCCAACCCGTTTCCCCTCTTTTCTGTTTTTTAACTCCATTTTAAGGCATGACACTTGGGTCTTGTTGAGAGCTGCATCGCAAATATTCTAGATCTCAGGAAACCATAACTCAGAAATTTGGAATATTTATGAAGTTGCTCTATAGTTCTTTCAAAGATTCTCTTTCCTTTTCAGAAGCACATAAAACACTTTAGGTAAACTGGGTATGTTTAATTACAATAAAGGGATCTCTCTTTTTTAGTTTATCTGGTTGTAGAATTAGGTGTTAAATATAAACATTTTTTCAAAAACATGAGGAATATTTAATCTTTGTTAATTGATCCACACTGAGACAAGCCAAATATTTTTAAATAATGAGGTGTACTGGCATTCCCACTGCCAAAGAATTTGAGAGCATCACTTGAGCTACCTTTCTAAAATTAGAGACTAACAAATTTATTAGAGCATAAGCTTTCGTGGGCTACAGCCCACTTCTTCGGATACATCCTGTTCTCTTTGGATACATCCGAAGAAGTGGGCTGTAGCCCACGAAAGCTTATGCTCTAATAAATTT
>NC_048305.1:2746234-2825350 GCF_013100865.1 Trachemys scripta elegans
CCACTTCTTCGGATGTATCCAAAGAGAACAGGATGTATCCGAAGAAGTGGGCTGTAGCCCACGAAAGCTTATGCTCCAATAAATTTGTTAGTCTCTAAGGTGCCACAAGTACTCCTGTTCTTTTTGCGGATACAGACTAACACGGCTGCTACTTTGAAACCTTTCTAAAATTGTTGTAAATGTGTAGCTTTTTGTATTTATAAACTTAACCCATCTGTTGCTGAGATTTTAAAATAAAGAACACCCCACTGACCACAGCTCTTTTTTACTGAACCCGTTTGTTTATTTTATTGCCAGTTCCTCTTTCTGGCTAGAAATATAATAACCAAAGCTATACTGACATCACTGATTTTGGAAAAAGGTGCTGGAACAGTGAATGAAAAAAAAAAGTTAAATGTATCCGTGGGAGTTGACAATGGTCTATAAGATTAAAAAGACAATTCTAAGAAAGCTAACATGTATGCATGTACCATGTAAGCAGAAAGGAATGTGGCAAAGGTTTTGTAATCATTAATGTCCATTTATTTTTTCCATATGCCGTACTTTTAATCTAATTGCTAAATCCACTTCTTCCGTTTATTTAACATCTCTATCCATGTCGAAACTGGCTTGTTATAAGATTTCAATTGTGAAGGCTTTAAATTAATGAGTTGGTGTAAATCCAAAGGGAATCTTTGTGATTATAGTGTGCTTTAAGCGTTCAGTACTAGGATTCCTTCTGTTAGTCTTAACTATTGTATAACCATTTGTTTGCAAAGCAATCTGTCCATGAAGTCCAGCACGATTCCCTGGAAGCTGCCCAGTATAAACTAATCAGAGAGCCCCCCCTGGCGTCTGAAAGTGTCCTCGGATATTAAATTTATATCAATCACAGGAAGTCTTGGCAATCAAACTAGTCACTTTTTCCCTTCACATCTGGACATAAATTATTTTTTGCTGCAAAGGTCATAGGAATCATGGGTAGGGCATGAAATGAGGGCCATAGAAAACATGGGAAAGGAAGAATAAAACTATATTTCCACCTTTTTAGAAATAGCTATTTTTAAAAGACCTGGAACAAAGCCAAACTATACAACTTTTTTAAGTTTACATTTGTTTCTGAATTAACTGTGGCTTAAAGATATTTTGTTTTGGAACGTTTTGTGCCATTAGATCTCATCTTGGCATTTGAGAGCTTTCTACAATTTGCTGAGAACAATAACTTTACTGCTGGATGGTTTTAGAAATGGAGCATGTCTTCCTACTTTAGTGGGGTTTAACTGCACTCCCCCCTCCCATGCTCCATTGCTTACTTTCCCCCCAGTACTGTGTTAGCCCTGTACTTTGAGAAACTATTTAGTTGATGCTGGTATTTTTACTGTAAGTTTTTTTTTATGTGATTTTTTTTTTTCAATCTCAAACTTTACTTGAAATATAGGAAACTCCTTTTTATATTTCCCCCTCCCCATCCATCTCTTCAAACAAGAGCTTGGGGAGGTTTTATAAAAACAAACAGAACCTTTCCTTTTTGACCCACAAGTTTTCCTTACATAGGACAAGAAAACTAGTGTGCTGAAAGCTGCAAAGCTTCTGAAGCCTGTAGTTAAATAAATAAATGAAAATGTTCCATATGCATGAGAACTGAAAATGGTACTAGCTTACATCTGGATGTCTACAGCAAACAAAACAGCAGAAACAGAAGTTTGTAGGGTTTTTTAAATAGTTTTTAATGGTGACTTTATACAACCCTGATTGCTATTGTTCATACCTATTGCTGAGTTTGGACATGCTTTCCTATACAGATCATCGTCTATTGGCTTGCTGATTACTTATTCAGCCATGTAGGTTATGCTTTCTTTAGACAGTCAAATAAAATAGTTTTTCAGAATCTGATTGCAAGGATTCTAATGCTGAGAATCCCTGATTAAGTCTAGGAGTTCTACCTCGGGTTTTATTACCCTCTGTGTCCTTTTCTGGGTCTTAAAAGAACTTTTTGTTTCTCCTTTCTCTTTTGCTTTACTCTCCCAGTTCCATCATCCTTCCTCATGGAGGGTTGGATGAGTGTCACTTTAAAAACCTATTCATGCTTCTCCCTAAACACCCAAACCAGTGACTGTAAAGCCATGTTTTTGCTGCCCTTCCAAATTCAGAGAACACAGGAAGGTGATGAATATTGAACCCAGCCTCCACCGTAGCATTACTACCAGGCCACTGGACCAGTTCCGCATTTCATTCCAGTTGGTTTACAAGACATTCTGTGGACTCCAAGTTGAACACAATCATGTTGCAGCAATTTCTTTCCGATCATGAAACCAGTTGTATAATTATCTACAGTATTTAACAGTCTCTTCTAAACTTCTTAGTATAAAGGGTATAAACATAACCATTGCAAATCTCTTTTAAATACACTAGAGAGTGTGAGGAAAAGTATACAAGTAGGCAGAGTATAGGTAATGGTGTATCTTTTAGTTGTGCAATATTTTGCTGATGTAAATATGCATATGCACAATTATTCCATTTTCCCAGTGGCACAATATCTGAAAAACTACATCTTAAAGTATTGCAGTTGGAGCTCTTTTCACGTGAATATAGTTATTAAGGAATAAATGCACTGAGCCCCTCTTTTGTTAAGGTTAAGGCAGATCATCTTGCTTCCAGAGTATATTAGGACTTTTTTTTTTTTTTTTTTTTTTTTTTTTGGAAGAAAGCATTAAAAATCAGGCTTGTAATTAAACGTTAACATTTTCTGTAACAGCTATTCATTAAGAAGGCAGATTCTTTGACTCTTTTAGAGATGATACTGAAACATCTTATTTCCTCTTTCCATATTGCATTTTTGCAAGAACTCCCGCAGAGGGTCCTTGAACTCTCGATATTGTTTTCATTCCTTTAATCGGCATACAGGGAGCCCTGTAGCTTCTCTCCCTTTCTCCTTCCCATTTTCCCTTAATTAAAACTGTTCAAGCTAAAAAACATACTTCCCTGTGAATTTCTCATCTCCCTTCTTTCCAACTTCTCCTATCTGTGTAATTTTGCTAGCACCTGCTGGGATACTGACATTGTTTGGATTTCATTATAATGCACATGGTTTGAGAAAATACACATCCACTTCTGTTCATTGAGTTATAGAAGTACTGGCAAATAATTGTGCAACATGTAAGCCGACAAGCAAGCCAGCTCTAGCTTGGGAAACTACCAATTTAGACTCTAGTGGTTGTTTCAGTTTTAAGTTGACCAA
Source organism: Trachemys scripta elegans (assembly GCF_013100865.1). Classification (NCBI taxonomy): domain Eukaryota; kingdom Metazoa; phylum Chordata; order Testudines; family Emydidae; genus Trachemys; species Trachemys scripta. Next base: position 2,749,452 of record NC_048305.1, read on the forward strand.
AAGCCATTTTTACTGGACTGATTCCATCTCTCATGTAATCCCTAGTCTGTCATCTGTATTCTTGAAGACTAATGGAATAGTAAAAACCTTCTTAAAGATAACTTAAATGTGTTGTATAATGTCCTCAGGGTAGCTTCTGCACTAAAGATGTTTTCTTTCCCACCCTGTAGAGGTATCTCATTAAGGTACCCACTAGTGTCATTATTAAGTTTTCATGTGTTTCTCAGTTTGATGCTAATCTTCATGTGTGTGTTAATTTTTTTCCTTTGCAGCACCAACGTGGTTATGAATTATTCAGACATTGAGTCTAAGGTTCGAGAAGCAACCAATGATGATCCATGGGGACCTTCAGGGCAGCTCATGGGAGAGATTGCCAAGTAAGTGATAATTTGACTCAGCGTTGAAGAAAAAGATGCATCTTTATACAGAAATATAAAATTTGCTGCCAGACCAACAGGGTTGCCAGGTTGATATAGAGGAGCTGACAAATAATTAAAAATTAAATTTTAAGATTATATGCTGGGGAAAAAATCATCAGAATCACTGAATCAAAAACCTGTCACAGTATACTTGCAGTGTATTTTATTTTATTTTTTATTTTATTTTTTAATTCTTGGTCTTACTATATGTATCATTTTGTGGGTTTTTCGGAATAAAAAAGATCCTATTTGGGCCCGTTGCTTCAATACTTTTTAAAGGTTTTAAGCAGAGTAAGATTAGCCAAATGTTTGCTCATGAACATATGTATCACTTTATCTTTCAGAGAAGGGCTTGGATAGTGTGTGATGAGCTAGTTATGAAGGGCACCACCATAGTCATGTTGTAGACATTAAACCATTGCTTTGAAGAGAATAGATTCCTCTCCCTCCCCCCCAGATTGATAGATACTCAGCTTTGTTTGAAATGGTGGTGTGTGAAATACATCTGTATAAATAAGAAATTTTGGTAGCTCTTCACTTGGAGTTTGATGGAATTACAATAGTTTTAGACCAAGTCTGCCATCTACTGTCAACATTAAATTGTAGCAAACTATTATGGAAAGTTATGAAAATAATTGCTTTGCTCCTTTTGTTTAATTCTCTTAGAGCTACATTTATGTATGAGCAGTTTCCAGAACTTATGAACATGCTGTGGACTCGAATGTTGAAAGATAATAAAAAGAACTGGAGGAGAGTTTATAAGGTGTGTGCATATAAAAGACATTTTTAGGATGTGATTACTCTTACTCTGTGTACTGCAGAACAAACACTAAGGTATTAATTTTAGTTTCATATCTCGATGCACTGTTGTGCATGTACGTATTCAACTGTTACATTTTTGTATTATCAAGAAACACTAGTTACAATAAACTTTAGATTTCTCCTATCAGATGTTACTGTTAACTCTGTTATAAAAGTCTAATTTCTCTTTTGTTGTTCTGCAGTATTGAGCTTTCTAAAAACAAGTGTTTTGTGTAAAATGCTTTTTAATTAACATAGCAATCTTATTTTACTGTTGCACAAGTGTCAAACAGAATAACATCTACATTTTGTACTTAAAAAAAATCATTTGCATGTATGCCTGTTGATAAACAATTCTTTTTCAAATTATTTTCTAATTCTTTTTAAGCATTCTAAAGGATATTGTTTCTAACTAGAAAAATTAAAATTGTTTCCAAGTTAAACCACTTAAAACTTAATTTCCATTAGCATTCTGCCTCAAAAGAATCCAAATTTTCCCACTCATTTTGAAGATTGTATTTCATTTGCCTTTTTGTCTTACTAGTGGTAGAGAAGCACTGAACACCAGTTGAAGTTTTCTTGGCTTTGAATAATTTGTGTAGCGCAGATCAACTTTTTCCTTAATATTGTTATGCTGTACTTCCAATGTAACAACATATGTGGGATTATATTGGGGGTTTTCGAGGGTGGAGTGGGATTGGTATAGCACATACCATTTTTAAAATTTAAGGTTTAGATCCTACTGTATCTTGTTTGAGGCTCAGATTATAACTAGACAAAAATAATTCTAAGGCATACTCTGTTTTCTTGGGGTGCCCAATGCTTTGTACTCATAGTAATTGTTTTCCCTGAAGTATAATGTAAATTAATATTTAATGCTATCATACATACTACTTAATGTTCTAAAGACTCGTTGGAATTATCTACCAGGTTAGAATATATTGCATTTTGATTACGTATTTTAGCTAGTAGACTCTGCTTCACGTATGACTTTTTTTTAAGATGGAACTTACTGAAGTTCAAGGAAGTTCACAATTTTAAAAAATACTTTTTCAACTTTTAAAAATTTTGTCTTGAAGTTTTCTTTAAGCTTACTCCAGAATACTGTTTTATACATGAACACATTCCTGTAGACAGCAACATAAATAAGTCACCATAAAAATTGCTTTTAAATGAAAAACATTGGGGGAATTGAAGGGGCGGAGGGGAGACAGGAAAACTGTTTTTTGTTTTACAGGGTTAGGTTTGCTTTTTAAATTTCCATAACCATCTTTTTCTGATGAAAAGTTATTTCCTTCAAGAATTAGTGATGATCTAATATTAACAATCTACTTTGGTTTTTACTGAACAAATGCAATCTAAATTTGCTTGTGATACTTATAAACAAAAAAGGGGAAGAAAAAAGAGAACCCGATAAAAGGCAAATCAGTGTAATAGTTACTTATTTAAAAGGGGAACAAATCTTGTCATTGACTAACTTTTGGATTTTAGGGTTTAGTTTTTTATTACACTTAAAACAAATTCTGATAGAGCTTTTGTTCATGCAATCATTTAATGTGCTTTGTATTTTTATAGTCTTTGCTGCTCCTAGCTTACCTCATAAGGAATGGATCAGAGCGTGTTGTTACGAGTGCCAGAGAACACATTTATGATTTGCGCTCCCTGGAAAATTACCACTTTGTAGGTGAGCAATAGAAAAATCTTATAAGCAAATTAAAACAGTAGTTGGAGTTGTCAGTCACCTGAACCAGCTTAGAAGCCTCCCTGCTCTAATTAGAATGTGACTGTTGCCGGTTGTGTGAAGAGTGCAGAATCCAAGACGTGGGACCCTAGAGTATTAATTAGTGAAGACAAGAACTTGCAGAAAAGACTGGCTAATAACAACAGAACCAACACAACATGAGTGTTCGGGTTTATATTAAAATATGCACTAGAGACTGGTCCCCTGTGGTGTCCGTAAAGGAATAGCTTTAATCATATGGGAAGAAAAGGTTAGAGCTCCAAAACACACACATCTGTTTGAAGCTGGGGGTTTTTTTTTCCTCCCACCAAATAATATTTACAGTGCAAAGGCAGCAAGGCCAATGTGTGTTTTGAATGTGAAAGAGGCTGGTGAGAAAAGCAAATTTTAGTTTTTAGCTGAAAGCACTTTAAAAATTCAGTTTTGCAGTGAGACAGAATTCTAGCAATTAGTGTTTCAAAAACTGCACTAAAAAAGCTAAAAACTGGTGCTGCTTCTTAAAATGGGTTAAAATCGGAATAAAATATGAGTGAAGAAAATAGTTTAAATTTGAGCCTGTTTTTTTTTTACTCCAAAACTTACTGCTGTTGATCTGTTAAAGATTAATGTTAGACTTTTCTAAATACAAATTGTACTTAATGAAAATACATGATTTAGTTGATGAAATTTCAATTGAAATAAAATATTGTTTGACCTCCTATTTTAGACAGGTTCAGTGCACTTTAGGATTTTTCTCATAATTGTTCATTTTGTAACTTTTTTTAATTTGTTACGTTGTCTAATGCTCAGTACTAACTGCTACTTCTTTTTTTCCCCCTTTGCCGATATATAGATGAGAATGGCAAAGACCAAGGTATAAACATACGCCAAAAGGTGAAAGAAATGGTAGAGTTTGCCCAGGATGATGATCGACTTCGTGAAGAGAGGAAAAAGGCAAAGAAGAACAAAGACAAATACATTGGGGTTTCTTCTGACAGTGTCGGAGGGTTCAGATATGGTGAGTACAGTGCTGTGTTCCTCAAGTAGATGAGGAGAGCAGTTTGCACCCAATGACATAGCTTGGTTTCATGGAGCAAGGAGCAAATAAATACTGAGCAAATCCTTCCTGGAAATTTGTCCCTTTGTAAAGGACTCTTTAAAATATGCCTGGCACTTTTATTACTCTTATCGAGCTAATAACTTTTCAAATCCTTCTGGTACATCTGAATAGAAATGAAATATTTTCAAATGTATTGGTGGCAGTTTCTCTCAGTCCCTTGGTGGGGTGGGGGGTAGGGGTGTCACTTAAATGAACTAAATGGAGATTTTATTATATGGCTGGTGGTGATCCACTGATGCTTCCAAAACTTAACTGATCTATCTGAAAATTGGCATGTAGGGTCCTTTGCCCCAATGCAATTCTAATGGAAAGTTTGAAGCAAATCAAACCGCATTTTCAGGGCTCCCAGAAGAATTCTGGTTTTGTTTTTCCTTTTTTTTTTTTTTTAAAGATCGCTAATACTTTCTCACGTCTTCATAGCTGAAAATGGCTTGACCTAGACATCCTACCCTTGTCTCAGGGAGCTGACCTCACTGAGTGCCTTTGATTTGTTTTGGTGATGGTGGTGAGTGTGTGGTGTTAAAGTAAAACAATGTGTACCTTAGGATATACAAGCAGATCTTAAACTCCCATGTAGCATTATATGGACACTTGGAATATAGGCCACCATATGTATGTATTTTGATATTCACATCAGGTCTGTGTGTTCTTGTTAATGTGCGTGTGGTGCTGCTTGCTGATCTACAATCTCTAATGGAATTCGGGGGTCTGCATCTGGTCTATGTGATTTTTATGGCATGCGTTGAATCTGCAGCTCCCATGTGCACCTTAAGGAGCATGCTTCCCAGTGCCAGTACCACACCCACTTTGCCTTGACACACTAGGAAACTTGCTGCTGAATATGTACTGTGCTGCTTTATTGCACCCACCAGGCCTTGCAAAACTGAAGGCAGGTCACCTGTTCAGTGTTTCAGTGGGTGCTTGGGAAACTTAAAGGAACCTTGTTGAACAACAGCTGGTATTGAAGCTTAAGGAACTATGGATTTAAGGGGGGAAAACTAAGCAGTAGCTTTGTCTTAAAAATCAGTTTAAAGGGATATTCTAAGGTTAAAATGCAAAAACGTGTAAGTCTGTAAATGCCATTAAGGTCACTTGACCATTCATAACTCTACATCTCTCCTTGACAATAGGCACTCCAGAGCCTAATATGTCCAGGGAAGTTGCCCTTCATCTGCAGGAGTGGTTGCCTAAAAGCTAGCTTGACTTAGGCATGGAATCTCACATCAGGTCTTTTTTTGCCATGCCTTGAAGCTTGCCCACCTCTGTCTGCTTTGCTTAGATGATCACTCATGAGCAATGTAAGGCACTTCTTTATGCACCACTCCCTCCTTGGCCTCCTCTATGCTCCCAGTCCTGCCACAGTGAGGAACAAAGGTCTGAGTGTGCATCTAAATTTGCATCTCTTTTGTGTAGCCCAGTATGTTGCATATAAACCATCAGTCTGTCCATATCCTCCCTGGTATTACTAGAGATCAGGATATTTTCCACTAAGAGGAAAGTCCAACCCTCATGTTCACAACTTCTGAGTGCTCCTGTGCAGTGGAACCAGTGTGGCTTTGTGCGATACTGGACTGTATGTGAAGGAGCTGTGCCAGGAGTATGCATCCTCTCTGTGTGACCTGGAGATTTGCTCTGCACAAGCCACTCTGTGGCACTGGGGACCCTTCCATCACAGTGAGGAGGAAGGATACATGTAAGTGCCAGTTGGCTGAACCGTCTCCATGGTATAGGGAAGGATTTCCTCCCTCTTCTTTCCTCCTCTTCTCCGCCCCCCCCCCCAAAAAAAAAATAGGGTAGACAGGCAGTTCCACCATGCTATAGGATAAGTGCCTCCTTGCAATATATTCCTTTGGATTTATGCTACCTGCTGGGGGCTCTGGTAATCCTCTTGTCTTGTAGAATGCTCACAGGCCACTGCCTCTGTACCTTCTTCATTGTTGTCTCCTATCTTTCTGTCTGGGTTGGCTCTTGTTTCTCTCTGTCCAAAGAGAACTTACCCACCCCGTGTTGATCAGTGGGAAACTTCATTCCTTCTCCATATTCTATTCAGCTCTTTTCACCACACTTCCAAATCTGAACCCGTGTCATCTCATTAAAATGTATTTGTTTTTATACTAAAGGATCTCTAATTAGCATCACTTCATTTATCACTGTATTGAAGTGTTTGCAAACATTTTCATCATCTTAAAATGCCAGCACTAAAAAACCCCTTCAGGCTGAAATTCTACATATAAGGTCAGGTCTTTCAGCTAGGAAGGAATAGTCTCTTATACAGAAAATTGATTTTTTGCAGGAGGATCCAATAGGAATTTTGGGGGGAAATAGTTTTAAGAGTCTTTTTTTTTTTTTTTTTTTTTTAAGTATCCAAAAACATATTAGTTTGGGTTATTTTATGAGTTTAAAAAAATGTGAACAGGCTATATTTTATCATCAAAATAGCCCACAGTTTTTAACAATGCTGTGTCAGGCTAATGTGTAACAAAGTTCTGGAATATGTGGATAAACTTTACATTGGAAAACTTTTTTTTTAACACCCCCACCCAACCTGATATTTCTTTTTGTTGTCTCAATCTATATTTTGGTACATCAGGCCAGGTTTTTCTGCTGCTTGTCAGCATTCTAAATGTTTATAACATACAAGGAAACACAATGTACGTTAAAATACAGAAACAAAAAAGTGCACATTCAGTGCACATTAATGTGCTCCCTAGCACTTTCTCTGGGTAGGAATAAATGATAAATTCTCAGAATGGAGAGGGGTAACTAGTGGTGTTCCCCAAGGGTCAGTCCTAGGACCAATCCTATTCAACTTATTCATAAATGATCTTGAGAAAGGGTTAAAAAGTGAGGTGACAGTTTGCAGATGATACTAAACTGCTCAAGATAGTTAAGACCAAAGCAGACTGTGATGAACTTAAAAAAAAATCTCACAAAACTAAGTGATTGGGCAACAAAATGGGAAATGAAATTTAATGTGGCTAAATGTCAAGTAATGCACATTGGAAAAAATAACCCCAACTATACATACAATATGATGGGCGGCTAATTTAGCTACAACGAATCAGAAAAAAGATCTGGATGTCATCGTGGATAGTTCTACGAAGACGTCCACGCAGTGTGCAGAGGCAGTCAAAAAAGCAAACAGGATGTTAGGAATCATGAAAAAGGGGATAGAGAATAAGACGGAGAATATATTATTGCCCTTATATAAATCGATGGTATACCCACATCTTGAATACTGCGTACAGATGTGGTCTCCTCATCTCAAAAAAGATATACTGGCACTAGAAAAGGTTCAGAGAAGGGCAACTAAAATGATTAGGGGTTTGGAACAGGTCCCATATGAGGAGAGATTGAAGAGACTAGGACTTTTCAGCTTGGAAAAGAGGAGACTAAGGGGGGGATTTGATAGAGGTATATAAAATAATGAGTGATGTGGAGAAAGTAGATAAGGAAAAGTTATTTACTTATTCCCATAATACAAGAACTAGGGGCCACCAAATGAAATTAATGGGCAGCAGATTTAAAACAAATAAAAGGAAGTTCTTCTTCACACAGCGCATAGTCAACGTGTGGAACTCCTTGCCTGAGGAGGTTGTGAAGGCTAGGACTATAATGGGGTTTAAAAGAGAACTGGATAAATTCATGGAGGTTAAGTCCATTAATGGCTATTAGCCAGGATGGGTAAGGAATGGTGTCCCTAGCCTCTGTTTGTCAGAGGGTGGAGGTGGATGGCAGGAGAGAGATCACTTGATCATTACCTGTTAGGTTCACTCCCTCTGGGGCACCTGGCATTGGCCATTGTCGGTAGACAGGATACTGGGCTAGATGGACCTTTGGTCTGACCCAGTATGGCCATTCTTATGTTCTTCCTGTGATGGAGAGCACTATTGATTACCTGGTTTGGTAGACACTTACAACAAACTCTTTCAATATAGTCTTGGTACATACAAGATGGAGAAAAGGCTACAGGCAGCTGGATACTAACATTGAGCCATTTGATCAGAAAGCATATCTGTACTTGTCCGGATTCTGTATTGTACAAAAAACTAACAAAGGAAGTCATTTTGATGTTCACATTTTCTTTTTCAGAGATTAAGATTTTTATTTTTGCATGTGTAATTCAGGTTGGAGAGAGGCATAACTCGGATTCAATTGGACCTTTTCATATTCCTATAACTTATTCATTGTGTGTGGATTTAAAACTGTTTTAATTGAGCATGACCCTTGTATTTTTTTAAGTATCTTACAAGTTTCTTATGAGTTCCCAAATAATTTAATTAATTTACCATTTTTGCTGTCTGCTTGCTAGTTCCATTTCACTCAGGTAAGGCAATAAAAGTAGGCTGGTCAATGTCTCCTTTCTAATTTTCATGCACTATGACCAACATGTTCAAATGTTTGGTGCTTAAATTTTAGCACCTGAATACAAATTTAGGCACCCCATAAGTGGCTTAACATTTCCAGGATCCAAATTACCTGCCTGTTGAAAATCAAGCCACTGATTGGGTTGCTAAAATTTTCAAACTTAGTGCAGTCATCATATTGTTTCAGATTCCAACAATGCAAGGGGAAGTTTTAGTGAAAATATCTTTTAAATTCTTTTTTAAAAAAATTAACTTTACTAAATCTCAGTTTAGATGTGTACATGAAATATTTGCAGGTAATTGAAGAAAAGGTATAATCTCTTTTCTAAACTAACCAGCAGCTAGTTGGAGTTCTTGATTCTCAACATTCAGAAGCAAATTTATTTTGTTGTTAATTCTTGATGGCACTGTAGTGTTGAGAAATGAAAGCACTGACTGGCTGCTGAGAAGGTAAGTTGCTGTACTTTCCTTAATGGTTTCTAAACCTTGTTGTTTGAGGGTTTTTTAACTGGAATAGATGCTAGAAATATTACCATATGTTTTCACACTAGTCTGTTTTGGTGTTTGGTACTGTGCCTCTGTGTATTCATGAGCTTTTAAAATGTATAAAATCTTTGAAAGATTTACCACTTAGTGTGGCAGCTTGGCCAGGAATGCAATATTACACATTAAGTGACCATTATAAAAATGGCATGTTCCAATTCTGATAAGTTGCTTATACAGCCTGAGTTGATTCTCTTATGCTGCTCCTCCAGCAGGGTTTAACAGTATCCTGATGTGCTGTGCTGTGCTGTGCATTACGGTTGTGTAGTTGTCATAAACAAAAGCTTTTGAATCTGCATTCCTGCCACTTAATGATTGGCATTCCATGCTGTGCCTTGCTGTAATAGTGTTGATTCAGCACTGTGGGAGCTTTCGGTTTGCTTTGAAAACTCATAAGGTAACAGTTTTTGTGGGGGTCATGGGGGACAACTCCAAAAAGACTACAGGCTTTTTCTTGCGTTTATCATCAGTGTTATTTCTTCACAAATTGTATAGGTGAAAGATACGATTCTGAGCCCAAGTCAAAATGGGATGAAGAATGGGATAAAAACAAGGGCGCTTTTCCATTCAGCGATAAACTAGGTGAACTGAGTGACAAAATTGGTAGCACAATTGATGATACCATCAGCAAGTTCCGGAGGAAAGATAGAGAGGACTCTCCTGAAAGATGCAGGTACTTCTACTATGTTAAAACAGCTGTATCTATTCTGAATAGTCACTATAATTGTAAGGCTTATTAGGTGTCTGCATTTTTTTGCCTCTTAATAGAAATACAATTTTGGGTCAGTCTGTTGTGTGACACCTCCCCCCCGTTACCCTGCTCTGTTGGTTCAAGGGGGGCCATGTAGCTGTCATCCCCAACCCCAGAGAATAAGGAGGCTCTTTGGGTGGTCTAGAGTCAGCATAAGTGCCCTGGCCTTAAGGGGCAGCTCTGTTTTTTGCAGCCTCAAGCACGGCAGTCAGGCAACCTTCGGCGGCACGCCTGCAGGCGGTCTGCTGGTCATGCGGATTCGGCGGTGTTTCTGGGGTGATCTGCTGGTCCCGCGCCTTCAGCGTACCCGCTGACGAATTGCCGCCAAAGCTGCGGGACCGGCGGACCTCCCGCAGGCATGCCGCCAAAGGCGGCCTGACTGCTGCCCTCACGGCGACTGGCACGCCGCCCCAGGCACGCGCTTGCTGCGCTGGTGCCTGGAGCCACCTCTGCTGGCCTTGCAACTGCTTGTCCAGGGGGAGTCTGGCCAAAGTGCACTGAGCTCTAGTAATTCTCAGCTATTGCAGTGGCCTCCTGGACCCACTGCAGCAGCCTTGAAGCTGCTCTATTTTATAGACGAGTCCCGGCAAACTCCCAAATGACCCAAGAATAAGACGAGACACAGAAATTGCTTACAGCCACTTTAGCCCCACCCTCCACCTCCTATTTTCATTTTTTTTTTCACTGGGTTTCTGTATTGAGCAGATCTCAAGAAGAACAGAGAATTTGGACCACTTACTCCTGTACTTGAAACAAATAGTTTCATTTTCAACTAACCCTTTTGTAAAATATGGCAGATGTTTGTTCACCTGGCCTCTAAATCCTCTGCAGTCAGAAAATAAAACTGAGGTGTTTTTGCCTGCAGTATGAACTCTAAATGCACCACGCTTCAACAGATGTATTAAATTTTATTATTGGGAGATCAAACCCATTCTTAACAATCTGAAATTGCTACAGAGAAAATGCTCATTTAAATAATTTCCTTTTGGGTAAATGTTCTAAAATTGTAGGAATTCTAATACATCTTGCATTTACGTGTATTAGTGGTTTTTCACAACCCTATGTATAAGTGTTTTTAATACCAAGTAGTCCAGCAGGGAAGTGAAAGTAATACTAATGGTGGCACTTTTCAGAACAGGGCAATATGGCCTTCCCCCTAGGACATAAATAAATCAAAAACTGGTACTCTATGCACACATCAGCGTTCCCTCTTAGAATTTATCATCAATAGACTACAAAGAGAGAGAATCAGAAGAAACAAACAACTTGAGATGTAACAATAATGGTACATTGATTTGAGCTTTGTCCTTATCTTTCAAAAGCAATTTTGCACATGAGAACATCCATAAAGATCCTTAGCTATATTTCAAATAGAAAATGAACAAATATTTACCTTGATATTCCCCTTGTGTTGTCTTGTGCTACTACGGTTCTTCCTCCCGCTACTGCTTATCACCTGGATGGATCCTTATCTCCTAGTGTGCCAACCAAGCCCCTCTCTCACCTTCTAATCCCTCCCCAAAACCCTCTTCCTTAGCTAGCTTTCAACTGCTCATTTCTGCTCTACTCCCGTGTTTTTAATCTTCTGCACTAACCAGTTTTCTAACTTAATCATTTGCTCTTTCACACCTCATAGTTATTACATCTTGCATCTTTGGTTGTTATCCTTTCTCTTTCCTTTCATCTTTTACCAGAAATGTCAGCCCAGGGACAATGTCTTTGATTCTATAAAGGGCCATAAAAGCGTTTGGTACTATTAAGTAATAACATCAATTTTAAACAAGGAGTTACAAGGGGAAATTATGCAACATACACCAGCAAAAATGCTCTTCCAAGTGGTAGTTAAGGTTGCACTGCTGAGTCCCACAATGCAAAATAATCGACTTCTGCCAATATGCCGTGTCTCTAGTACCGCACAAAAAGCAGTATTTTTGCCTCAACAGCACACATGTGGCGCCTAGTCTAGAAGCCATTACGTGTGCATTGGGAACTGAAACAAATGGAAGTTTTGTCTGTAGTCCTCAGGCCAGGTCCATATTGTCATAGGAATCTCATGATGTAATGTGTAATTAAAACCCAATAAAAATCCTATTGATAGTTCTTTATACTCCTAGAACTGTTGTACCTATTTTTATCATTTCCCGTTTCATAACCCACTAATTGAATACTACAGGTGCAAGTTCTACATAAATATTTAATATCTAAGCATCGGTGATCGCAAGAAATTGGATTTTAGTAATCATGTGTGGCTTAAAAATCAAAAATCCAACACTGCACAAAATGGTACTTTGAAGAATGTGTGCAGTAGATACGGAGTTTGTATCCTTCCCTTCTGGGTTCATGGAAATAACGTAAATCAGTGGTTCTCAACCAGGGGTACACATACTCATGGGTATGCAGAGGTCTTCCAAGGGTACATTAACTCATCTAGATTTTGCCTTTCCCAACTTATCAGTATGGCTGGCTCATTGGAACTGAAATAGTAGAAGAGAAGGCAATTCAGAAAGCAGTCGCTAAAAGCCTCTGGTTTTCCTTTGTTGGGATTCCCGCTAATCTTACACTAATGATCCAAGCTTGACCCCAGTATCCTCCTTGCTTTGCACTCCATTAATGCTGATCCCATCCTTATGTACAGAAGCAGTATTTTCCAAATTGTCTGCAGGTACCTTAATGCATCTGTAAAACAGTTTTTTAATACCAAACAGGAATTCTTGAACTCTGTCCAAATTTATTTCTCTCCACCTTTTAAGAAGCTAGGGTAGGCAGCAGATGGCAAAGGAAAACAAAATGTGGTGTTGGTCTCCTATAAAACCATAAGTGTCATCTTTGCTAAAGGTGACCTTGGTTTAAAGAGTGGTAATCCTTCTTTGCGGGCTGACTAGGTTTAGACATTCTGCCTCAAACTATCTCCCCCCGAATCAAAGAGACAGTAAACCATTTTCACTCCTTCGGGGTGGGGGGGGGGAGGAGAATCTAAAGCAAAGGAAGAGACCACAGGCTAGAGTTCAGCTCCTGGCTGTTACGTGAACATGCATCGCTCATAGGACCTTATCTTTAATGATTCAATATGATACTAGATGAAACTTCTTAACATTCACTATGCAGTTCTCACATGAAGCGGTACGATTTTATAGGGATTTATTCCGTACATAGTAAACACACTTAAAGTGAACGTTCATCTATAATGTTTCATTGCTGTTAATGTGACCATCAAAGAAAAATCAAAACAAATCTCCTGAGACATTCAGTTTGAAGCAGTACAGTTTATTATAGAAAATTGGGCACTGTAATATTTTATGTCCTACATTTCAGTGTATATATATTTAACCTCTCTGGAAAACGTTCAGATATAACACATGCATCCACCTAAACATTGCTTCTCTAATGCTGTGGATTTTGGAGGTCAGTTGACCACTCAAACCCTTTTTATTTTTGTAGAGCTAGAATTTCTGGTAGTGCAGCAGTTAAGATGGTGTAGATCACTAAAGGGTCATGTGTGTCTTACTCTTGAGCAAGTGAGATTAACCTTACTACGTTCCTCTGAAACTTATGCTATAGTGTAATATGGGCATGCATCTGAAGTGCACATTTCATCGGTGCATGTGACAATACCTGCACTTGATAACCTCTCCTCTCCCTCAAGTTCCCCACAACACATGCACACTTGGGGCTGCACTGATGTGGTTAACAATTAACAATAGTAATTGTATTGCAGTAGTACCTAAAGGTCCCAATCAGGGTCGGAGACCTGTTGTGCTAAGCACTGCATGAACACACAATGGAAAGAACCTGCCCCAAAGGAACTTACACTCTAAGCCAGGAGGGGTGACTAAATGATGCATTGCATTAGTGAGCTTGCCAGTCATCTTTGGAGACTTGGATTAAAATCCTGATATTACAACTGAAAATGAATGTAGTGGTCTCCTTCTATTCCCGCACTTGTACATGGTGCTAATAGTACTGTAGGCTCAGAGGGCCAAGAGCTGGAACAGCTGAGAGTTGCTACAAGTCTGGGACTAGGTGCACTGGCAGAGCTGTGTGCAGTCTTTCACCACACGTGCTTGTATGTCTGGCTAAAGCTAATGCTGTTAGTCTTTGAAAGCACTTCCAGTGGCAACTAGATTGTATGTGTCCCATTTCCTCTATGTATATGAAATATGCCAAACTCCCCACTATTCTCAGCAGAGAACAAAGGCTACCCTTTAGAGTATATTGTGGTTGTCCTATCCCCAGAGGGCTGGCGCTTCCACTATGCGACCCTAGGGCGGCAGGATTTGGGGGGGCGGCATTTTGCCGTCCTTGGCGGAAATTCGGCGGCGGGGTGTCCCTCCGCTCCAGGTCTTCGGTGGAAATTCAGCAGCGCGTCCTTCACTCACTCCAGGACCCACCGCCGAAGCGCCCTGAAGACATGGAGTGGAAGGACCCCCGCTGCCAAATGCTCTGAGGAGGGGCGCTGCTGCCTAGGGCGTCAAAAACCCTGGCGCCGCTCCTGTATCCCCACTGACAAAAGGACAGTCTTTGTTCAATTAGAGATGTTAGTACTCTTGTGCATTATTAAAATATAAAAACCTTCCACTTTTAATTATGTACCCAGAAGGGGATTGCTATTTCAAAATAGTTTTTCAATATATTTAAGCTTTCTGTCCAGCATTTTTCATTGTTATGTACAATTCTGTTGCCCTAATGATAAAATGCAATATGCCTGTTGCAAAAATGAATGATATTTTACATCTTTTTGGGTCACAAGCAAAGTAAGAATGGAGAATTTAATATTCAGACTAAACGTACATTACACTGTGGTACATAAAAAGATTTCAACTAAAACAGACACGTGCTTTGAGGTGTTCGAATAAATGTGTTTTCTGAGCTGGGAAATTTAGAACAGTTTTGTATAATACTGGGAAACAATCTTATTAAAGCTGGGTAACCATTTTTCACAAATACTTGAAAGAAAATAAAAGCCCATATATCTCAAATGGGATATGGGCTGGAAGTGGAGTTGGTATGCTTGACATCTTAAGGCCAGCACCCTTTCTTGAAGCGCCGCTTCATTTCGACCAGTGAATAACCTTTTGGGGCAAGTATTGAATAGGCCTACCAACTTCACTCTTTTTCTAAATATCCCTAATTATAACAGGCCAGACAGCTGTATCTAACAAAGACCTTTAAACCCCACACATGCACAGAAAAGTCTCTGAAAAATTGGGATAATGCTAGCCCCACTTTTGTAAAGTGCCCCATAAGTGTAAAGTATTAATTTCTCAAATATTAAAGCTGTGTACTCCTTTCCCTAAGTCGCTGTCTACACAGTCTTTTGTTAATACAAATCAACACTCTTGTCAAAATTCTTAGGCCAGAGTTCAGCGTCCATTGAAGTAGATGAAAAGACTCCATTGATTTCAGTGGGCTTCGGATCTTGGTGAGGAGGAATTGAATCATATTTGTACTGATTACTATCAGTTTTGTTTCATTCTTCATTGCTCTTCTAGTGATAGTGATGAGGAAAAGAAAGCAAGAAGAGGTAAATCCTCCAAAGGTGAATTCAAAGATGAAGAGGAGACGGTGACGACCAAACATATTCATATAACACAGGCCACAGAGACCACCACCACCAGACACAAACGCACCGCAAATCCTTCCAAAACCATTGATCTGGGAGCAGCAGCACATTACACGGGAGACAAAACAAGTCCAGATCAGAATGCAGCTCATACCCCACAATCTACAATAAAGGTAAGATGTAACTTCCATTCTTCCAACTCTGAAACCATGTTTGTTTTAAGAACAAGGGAACTCGGAATTAAGTAGATTATAGAGCAGCCCAAAGACTAACTATTTTCCCAGAAATTAAAGGGTTGGATTTTCAATAGTGTCTAAGACCCTAAAATTGGACCTAGAATAAATGTCCCTTATCTAGTAATATAGTGCCGTCGCTACACAAATTTAGAATGGACAGGCTCTGATGGGTGGATGTTTTTTTTTAATCATTTCTCTATTTTAATCTCTATTTAAAAAAATAGCAGGAGGAGAGTATTTAAGGTTCAAAAGATACTTCTATTTTTAATCTCCAAATGTCTGGTATTTCAAAACATTAGCATTCTATACAATACGGATTTGTAACAGTTTTTGTTTTAAAAACACCACATTCAGCCATATGTAATTAGCAAAGCTCTCAAAATACAAAGCCCCAACTTAAAATACAGAAACATGATTTTGATTTATCACTAGACTGAATTTCAAGCTTCTAAATTGTTTGGACATACCTAAGGGGAAAAAAATACTTGTGGCAAGTTTCTTTTTCCCTAGCCATTTAGTAAGTTCACCAATATTGTCCAACTCGTCAGTCTCTATTGCTACTGGGTACTAGAAAACTCAGTGTCTGGGGCCAGTGTTTTTAATTACAGTCATATCTAAGCGACAAAATAATTGTTGGAACAAGTTTGTGGCCCAACCACAACTAACTTTTTTTCTGTACACACAGGCAAAAGGGGGAAGGGGGAGAAGTCTTATAACATGGCTGAGTTGAAAGCCTGTTTCACAATAGTGTTTAAAATATCTACTTATGTAGTATAGGTGAAGGCTCTAGTCTTCCTAGCTTCCCTTGGGTTTCTACTAATATTGTATTTCCTTACCTGCCCCATCTGTTATCTTTCTGCCTTTTGTCTCCCTGTAATTGTGGGCATGCCAGACTCTGCGAAACAGTTATTTATGGTCAATCCACAGTATGAATCTTTGTACAGTTCACTTACACGCATCAGAAAATATTGAAAAATTCAAGAGCCTATTGACATCTCTTGGAAAATGGCAAAAACTTTTAGATGCACATCTTGCCTAAGTGTCTATCTTTTATATTGTCTATTTTTAGTCTGACACTGACTTGCAAAGTGGATCTTTATTCCTGGCCTGCTCTTTGTTCCTTATTTGAAATTGTAATCCTCTGAAATTAAACTTTCTTGTTATAAAAATAATTAGTGTCACTGAGACTGCCTCAGGCTGTTAAACACAATGCTCTCATGCATAGATGTGTCATCTTTGGTTAGACTCCACAAGAGGCTGTTGCAAAGATTTCTGCTGCAAAGTTGAGTCCACTTGCTTCTCTGCCATAAAAAGGAAGAGCCTGTTTCCCATTGGACTTCCAATTTTTTCCTGTGGTGATCTTTCATCAAGCGCTCCCTGACGGGCACTATGCAGCTGTCCTATCTGCAAGAAGTCAGAAAATAATAGGGGCTAGTTGTTTCTCAGGTGTGGGGGGTTCACCTTGGGCTCCCACACAACCCTCAGGGCATTTAGTCATCCACAGTGTGGAAAAGGCTATCAGTGAAGTTCACATTCTTAGCTTCTCAGACCTCCGGCAGGGTCAGTACTTTAAGGCAATAAGTGACCACCTTTGTCTGCATCAGGTGCCCGGGGGGGATCAGAAGCTCTGAACTGCTGTGAGACATTTCACAGTATGGAATGGGAGGAGAGAATCCTAGCCTTCATTTAGCCCTACATACCTGAAAATCCAGCCTGGCTGAATTGTCAAATTGTCCACTCGTCAGAATGGAGAATGAGCAACCAGTACTTCCATATTGTATCTGAGATTAAGCCAGCCTTAAGTGTTCCTGTTTGCTTCACAGCCAAATCACAAGTAAAACAAATGTCTTGAAGGACACACTCAATAGTTCTAGGCATGGAAGCTCTCTTCCAAGTTACTTCTGCTCTCCCCATGCTTTTACTGCACAGAACAGTGTAAAAAGAGAAAAATTACTTGTCATCCTGCTCGTAACCAGTTGGTTAATGAGGCCCTGATACTTTGAACAAATGGAGATGATAACCATATGTTCATTTCATCTACTGGTTACCCAGATCTTCCATCTGGAACCCACCTTCCTGAATTTTGAAGTATGGCTCTTGAATGTAGCATAACAAGAGATTTTATCTAATGTATACGTTATACCATCGTCTCAAAAGGAACAGTCTGAGAAGGCTTCTGCTCATTTCTGGCTCAGACTCAATGGTTGGAACTAATGGACTGTGTGATGACACCAAGAAGAACTAAAGACATTCCTTCATTCTTACTAAACAGTCTGATCCCGTAGACAAGCCATTTTTACTTGGATCTTTACCATATCTAGCATTCTAGGAGCTGGCAGTAAGACTCCACTATCTTTCTTGCACAGCATGATTCATCAGAGTCAAAATAAAGCCACTTTATACAAACATTGGCCTATATGGAACTTGATCTGGGTCTTAAACTCTCAAACTCCATGTTATCATATCCATCTACTTGTGGTCCATTGAAGTAGCTTTCTTGGTTTCCATTACCTCTGTAGGTATTCAAACTACCCAGATAAAGAAGCATCCTGTATACTTCACAAGGACAAGGTGATCCTGTCAACTTTTGCTTTCAATAATTGCTGTTGTGAATTCTGTGATGTTAAGAAAATCATCTTTCCCTCTGAATCTGAAGCATAAGGAGGAATTCAGCACAAACTGGATCTCAGATGAATTATCAGCTTGACTAGAGATCTATAAATCTGCAGAGCTTCCACTCCAAATACAGGAATAAAAAAATCTTCAAAATAACCATTTCTAAATGGCTAAGATGTGATATTAGAAAAGTCTACCCCAAAATTGGCAGACCGGTTCTCAAAAGTCTATAGGAGCAATGCTCTCGATTGACAAATACCCTCACCTGAAGAGATGTTCAGAGTTGACTGGCCATTGATGCGTATCTTCACCAGGATCTACAAACTAGACTACAGCCTTAGTGCTGCCTGTGGGAAGAGTGTTCTGAAGCAGTTCTTGAGTTTTAAAACTCTTTTGAGAGTGGGATTGTAAGGCTTTTCCCCTCCAAATGATCATGGGCTTATAAATTTCAATTAGGTGTCTCAGATTCTTACTGCTGGTTGTATAACACAAGTACTAATTTAATGAGTGCGTTAGAAGGGTACAAAACTCGCATTGGAGGAATAAAGCTAATGTCAGCCATTCGAGTTCTTTCTCTCTCTCTCTCTGTCCTCCCTACCCCCTGCCCGACTAATGTCTGAGTCCATGACTGTTCCTCTAGTAGGTAGAAACCATCTTAAAATGTGGAAGCCTGCCAGGAGAGTTCTGGAGAGTCAGCAGACCTTCCCCTTTTTCTCATTGACCAGGATAGATTGTTCTGGACTGCCTCCCACTTCCACCTAAAGTAAGAGAATCCACAAACTCTGTGCCAGTGTGACTGAGGCAAGTAGTCAGGAAGACCGATAGTAAAATGGTACTTAACAGACTTTTCAGCAGGTCGTCAGTCTGCCATACATGCACTTGACCCCAGTGCCAAGATTTATAGAACAGTAAGAATGCCATTGTACTGCAGGAGTAGTAACGATGGCTAAATGTGTGCATTCTTTGTGATGTTTCCTGCAAGAATATAGGATTCAGATTAACCAAACTGATGGTGATCTCGTGTATTAGAGCTGAGTGAGAAGCAGTTTTCTCATCCCATAAGATTTTTTTAAAAAAAAAAAACTTCCCATCCTGAATTAGACAAGTACACCTCTACCCCGATATAACGCGGTAAAGCAGTGCTCCGGGGAAGTGGGGCTGTGCACTCCAACGGATCAAAGCAAGTTCGATATAACGCGGTTTCACCTATAACGCGGTAAGATTTTTTTTTTGGCTCCCAAGGACAGCGTTAAAATGGGGTAGAGATGTAGTTGAAATTTCAAAAACAATACTCCAAAAATTTCAGATTGGGTTAATTGAAATGTTTCACTTCAATTTTGACTTTTTAAAATTTTTATTTTTAGTATAAATTAACTAAAGTTTCAAACCAAAAAAACAAAATATTTTTTGTTTCGGGAGTGTCAAAATGAGATGTTTAGAAAATTTCTAAACTCCCCAATTCTTTTTCAAAATGTGTCAAAATTAACCCTTTCCTGAAAACAGTTTAGCCAAATCAGCATTTTTCTGATGGAAAAACATTCTCTTGGAAATTCATGACCAATACTAGTATTAGTGACTATGCTAGTGAAGTGACTTCTGATGTGCCATGGTACTGTCAGGAAATGCATTCTCTTCCTTGTTACATGACTGATAAAAGGAAGGCTTCAATACTGCTTTCCCTCTGTCTTCTTTGTGACCTTGCAAGCTAAGTCAGGGTCCCACAGTAACTTTGGAATTATATTTGATAATACAAGTCAGTTATTCTGAGATTTTAGATTAATGTGTTGCAAAACAGTCTGTCTTCCAGATAACTCTGTCCATTAACTAAGGGCTTGTCTACACGGTAAAATTTTCTTGCATAGCTATACCAGAATAATTATTCTTCTATAGTTGTACCAGTGTAAATTCCCCTGTGGACACACAATTCCAGAATAAGTGATTTATAATTTTCCAAAGCACAGTCATCATTCTGGAATAAAATCAATGTAATTCTTGAATAGTGTTCATGTGGAGACTTATACCAGTATAACTAAATGGAATAATTATGTATTAATGAATTAATAATTCTGCGATAAGTATGTGGGAAGGAAATCTCCCTATGTAGACAAGCCCTAAGATCCATTACTTGGAGCACTGATTGAACATACTCACCACCTGTTAACGGTGACGTTCTTTACTAGTATTTTACATAAGGTTTATATCATTCAACCAAAACCAGAGTGATTTAAACATGCACACCTTTGATGTTTGCTTCTCCGGTTTAAATCTTCCGTGGACATAAATAGCTACAGATAGTAAAAATAACATGGGTAGGTAATGTTCCTTTTTTAACTTCAGATTCTCTTAAATATATTCTAGTGAAGTCTGTCTTTGCTTAATTAGGTTACTCAAACAAGCTCCCCTCTACCCATCTGCATCTTTGCAGACATTCTGGCCATTTTGGGGGGCCATTTCATCAGGAGAACAATACTCAATTCATGTGTGAAGTTTGTGATAAGACAGTTAGAAAGCTACACTTGCAGTTGAACTATAAATAGTACTTCAATCATGTTTTTTAAAAAGCTGGTAAATTCTGTCTTCTTTAGGCTTCAGTACCCCCTGGCAGCAAGTCTTCTAATGATCTGTTTGATCTGTTTGATGGTGCTGGCCAGCCAGTCTCAACAGGTATATATCCTTATCCTTAATCTATGATTTGTTTAATTTTGACTGTCCGTGCACAAGCTTGTGGGTTTTAATATTGTAAGGATAAAGGGGAAAGAAAAATGGTGACAAGCAAAGCAAAATGTTTCAAGTACCCAAAAAATGGACAACTGTGTGTAAGTTTATAACTGCACACAAACTACCATATTACATTTTTTATCTGGCATGTTGGGAGAATGGGGGGTGCCAGTAAGTGAAAAATTCTGGTTAACTAAGAGGGAGGGAGTTTGAGTGGGGGAGGGGGTGTGGGGCTGGGAGTTGGGGTGCAGGAGTAGGTATAGGGCACATGCTCTGGGTGGGACTTGGAGGGAGGGAGCTCGGGCAGGGGTTGGGGTGCCGGATCCAGGTGGCGCTCACCTTGGGCAGCTCCCTGCAAGTGGTGACATGTCCCTGCTGCTCCTAGGCAGAGGCACAGCTAGATGGCTCTGCACACTGCCTCCGCAGGTGCCACCCCCGCAGCTCCCATTGGCCACGGTTCCCTGCCAACGGGAACTGCAGAGCCAGCGCTTAGGGCGGGGCCGGCGCAGAGCTGCCTAGTTGCACCTCTGCCGAGGAGCAGCAGGGACATGTCGCCACTACATGCTGAGCCATGTAGGGGAGCTTGCTGGCCCCGCACCAACTGGACTATACCAACCGGACAGCTCTATAAACCAGCATTTCTGGTCTTCATTGAAAGTCCGGTTTAAAGTGCTGGATAACACAGCTTTTATTATATATAGGATTAATAATAAGGTTAGCAAATCATAAAGATTAGGCACTAAATCAGTCTGTCAGAAACTGCATGGGTTATAATGCAGAGTTATTTATAATTAATTCTAAAAGCAAGCACAATCCAGTCAGCTTTAAGTTTCTCATGTTACAAGTTAAGGGATAGGCAGCTATAGAAATGGATGACCTCTATTCACAAGCCACATCTAATGTATACAGCAAAAGCAAACTCATTTCTTTTATCTCCTCATGACCCCTGGATAACCCCAACCCTAATGCCAAAAAACTCACTCTGAAGTTACAATTCTGTTCAATTAATTTATGGTGAATTATTCTCTGAATACTAAACTGAAATTTAAGTTCACTCATGTCCACGCTAGCACTAAACTGTGAAACCACAGTAACTCTTTTAGGCAAGCTTTAGATTTCAGTGACTTACCTACAAAAGTACAAAACTGGGTTGGGTGTGGGTGTGTATGGATGTGGGTGTGAGAAAGAGAGACATAATATAATTTAAAAAAAAAAAAAAAGTCTCGTGTCATGCTACAGACATTCATGCCAGCCACAGTTAAAACAGTTGATCATAAACTATTAAAGGGAGTTTGTCATGTATCTAAGGTGTTTTAATGGGACAATCAAAGAAGAGTTAACTGGAGGAGGATGGGGATGGTCAGATGGCTGGATATAATTTTTTCCCCTCAGTATCAAGATCAATTTTAACAGAGAATTACGCACCAGTGTGACCCTTTTAGTTGGCAAGAAACCTTTGAGAGAAGGTTTCTCTCTCAATTGCAAACAGAAATTGTACTAATTAACACAAGCTACTGTTTCTGTGTAACATGGGGCACCTTAGTAGTGCTTCTTTCCTCGCAGTATTTGTAGTAGCTTATAGTGGGGCTGAATGAGCCTCCTCCCCATAGCAGATTGGGTCATAATAATTAAATTCTGTGAATTGATTGCAGTTTTTCCAGCTGTATTCATTGAGCAAAACAAATTTAAATTTTTTCAAATAACTTGTTACTCTTTTATATAATACATGTTTTTTGTTTTTTTTAAGGCCACACTTCCTAGTTTTGCCCAACACCAAGGGCTAATAGCTTTGTGGTATGATGCATAATCATTAACTAGATATAATCAGAGGCGGCTCTAGTTTTTTTGCCGCCCCAAGCACAGCAGGCAGGCTGCCTTTGGCGGCATGCCTGCAGGAGGTCCCCGGTCCCACGGATTCGGCGGCATGCCTGCGGGAGAGCCACCGGTCCCGCAGATTCAGTGTACCAGCCGCCGAATCTGCGGGACCAGCAGACCTCCCGCAGGCATGCCGCCGAAAGCTGCCTGACTGCCACCCTTGCAGGGACCGGCAGGGCACCCCCCCACGGCTTGCCGCCCCAGGCACGCGCTTGGAGCGCTGGTGCCTGGAGCCGCCGCTGGATATAATTGTATAAGATTTACATAAAACTTAAAATGTATTTAATTCATAATATTGTGGGTTATTTATGAATCCATAAGTGCAAGAAAATTCAGTAAAGGATTACACTGTTAGCAGCCAGGAGCAATGTGGCACCATCTCAATGCTGCTGCATTGCACAATGTCACTTATCAAAAGAGTGCAAACTTGTTTAGTTTGGACATGTTACGCATTCATGAAATAACAGTCAAATGTGATAAATATCATCTGAGATACTGCCTGTGCTATAATGGTGTGATCTTGAAAATAGTCTGGGTGACAAAGCAGTGATGCTGGGTAGAAACAGCACCCTAGTACTCACCAGACAACCAAGTTAAAATAAATAATAAATTAGTATCGGTCTTAATTTCTCTCCTTCCCACTTCCCAAGATCTTTAAAGTTGTCATACGTTAACTTTTATTTGCCTTTATTGAGGGAAAGGTAGATGAGATGAGGCATGCATTTTGGGAATGCTGAGATCCATGGTCATTCTGATATGTTCCAAAAGCAGAATCCACATTGTCCTCCACCTTGCCCCTTTATCCATGGAAATACTCTTCATCAGGATTTTGTAAAAAGACTATTTTGTAACACTTTTTATTCTTTCCCTTTTAAATCCAGTTTTAATGGGAGATGAGAGAATTTTAAAATTCTTCTGTTTAGAATTTTTTTCATTTTTAAACTGAATCCTTTTCAAACAAATGGAGCTCTGCACATTTGAGCACATCTGAGCTGCTGATTCTTTTTGTTGCTCTACAGTGGTACAGCAGTTTTTCCCTTCTTCAGCAGCATTGAGGAGTGGTATTGAGAAGAGGCATATTACCAGCTGGTCATTGTAAATAATCTCCTTGCTGTCCTGCGAAGGCAGATGGAAAGAGTTCATTTATAGCGACAGATCTCCTGTGGGAATCTTTGAGGATCGCTCATGTTGTGAAGATTAGCACTGTCCTTCACATGCAGGTCGCTTGTGATGACCAATATGTTCCTTGCAGCAGAGGGTGTGGGAACATTTCCTGGGTCACACAAGACACAGTGGAGGGGTCAAAAGTAGTCTTTGATCTCCCCTGTAAAGAAATTGGCAGGGAAATACTATGAGTTCCAGGATCTGTGGAGGCGTTTGCTAAACAACTCCTCATCTATATCTGTATTTTTCAGTGTAGTAGGTGCTGTAACTGTTTCCCCTGAGATGTGGGAACACTGAGCAAGCTTTACAGTACAGGAAAGGGATGGCGAAGTTTGAGATTTACAAATTACTAAAGTTGCCCAAGTAAGTTGCATCCTGTTTACAGAAGGTGTGAAGACAGACTTGCATAGAGAAGTCACAGCAACAAGACAGTGCGATGTCCATGGTGGCACGTAGGTGGTCAGAGCTATTTTTTAGGATTACTGGAGACTAGGTTTAACTCTAGGCCAGTGGCTTCCTCCATTGAGAGCTGCTTTTGTTGCTATCGGTCTAGGTTCTGCTTCTTTCCTCTTGAGCTTAGTGTTCAATCCGAAAATGAAACAGGCACATGAGAGAGAGAGAATTGCCAAGAATGAAGAATATTCAGAAATCCCTTACAACTTTGGGTTCAAAGTGAGGGGGTTAGTCAATGCTGTAGCTACGGGTTAGCTCTTTTGGCTTGTCAGGAAAGCAGCTGATCTTGAGGTTGTGGTTTGACATAGGAGAATACAGAACCTATGCTGTATGTTCTATGTACAAAAAGATCAAATCTTCACCTTCTTCAACAGGAAGCAAATGAGGTATTACTATGAAAGTGTTTCCTTTGCAGTAGACCCAGTAAGTTTGATCTTCTCACTTAGTTTCCAACTTTGATATTTGACTGGCTCATGCCACCTCCCTCCCACGTTTACATTATATCCAATGCAAGGTTTTTATATCAAAATACAACAGACTAAACAAATATTTTATATAAATTCCTTCAATACAAATCCTACTGCATTTGTTCAGGCATCATCATCAGATTGAAATTTCCTATCTTTTCTAAAAAGAGTGGTACAGGTATTACAATGGAATTAACCTTCCGTGGGAATTCAGAGACGCATGGTCCTCCCTTTCTCTTTATTTGCTGCTTTATATCAAATCATACATGTTCTGTAGATAGACACCATTTCCCCTTTGAAAAACAGTCATGCCTTCCTGATATTGACGACAATAAAATAACATTAAAAAGAAATACAAGTACACATGTATTAGAAAGTGAATTGTTCCTTTTATTACTGCTAGCCGTTTATTATAAAGAAGATAGTTCTAGTTTAATTAACCCAGTTGAGAGTAGCAGATGGGGCAGAATGTCTTGCAGCGATAAGACAATTCAGAAATGGCACCAGATGTTGGAAGCTGTCCCTGGTGGTGTTTGAGTGCAGCACAGATGTTCCAGTCCCACCTGGCTAGTTTCTAAGCACTGCAGGCTAAGCAGCTGTGATGTAACCTATATAATGTACGCATAACACTAAAAGCACAATAATTGAACTGCTGCTGCTACTTCTCGGGGTGTGACTGTTCAGAGGTGAAATCTTTAAGGACAAACAAAAATAAGGTCAACTTTTTGATACTTTTAGGCCGTTAGAATGGCCACTTAAAAGCTGTAGGGGAAAGAAGTGACACAAACTACACTGTCAAGCAAAGTGTGTTTTGGACTAAGAAATTAGCCTTCTGCCTATTCTGTTGTCCCAAATATAATTATTAAAGCTTTTTTCCTTTTCTTTCTAGTTTGGGTTGAATATGCTTTAATGGAAAAATAGTTACAATACTATATTCAAAAGTTAATAATTTAACTGGTAGCTTACAAAGGCATGGTTGGGACTTTAATGTTGTTGCTCTAGAGAGAAAGCAAACTTATAAAAAATGAACACCAATGCAAGCTCCGTCCTTGAAATCTTGATACCAAGATCATTGCAGAATCATTCATGCTTTAAGAAACATAAAAACTAAATATAAGAAGACTTTTAATTTTTCATGGTAAGCAGCATAATAAATTAAGGATTCCTCCAGTAACAAAAAGTATTTATTTTGATATTTTTTGCTTCCCAAGTTTTAATTCTGTAATCCTCCCATTAGTTTACACCATACCAGCACCATCTCCTGTCAGTTTGATCTCTCAAGCTTCATTGCGCTGTATGAATTACTATTTTAGAATGAATTGTGAAACAGAACTTGCATCTTGTTCTCCCTGCCACCTATATGGCAAAGCACAATCAGCTAGATCTGCAGCATAGGCAAGAATATCCAGTTTGTCTAGGTTCATATAAATACAGAATGGTGGTGGTAATAAAGCCTCAAAAAATGGTACAGACATACGACAGACTCAACCAACCCTGACTGCCAAATGCAGGAGGTTTAAAAATAAAACAAAATGCCTGAAAGCATCTTACAGAAAGCCCTTGTCAAGTTCATTGAGCAGGGCATCGCTCCACAACCCTGTGATTCCTCTCCTTTCTAGGTGGATCAACTGACCCGTTCGGAGGATTCGCTGACTTTGGTTCTGCCGCTGCCTCAGCAAGTTTCCCCTCGCCACAAGGTAGGATAATTTACTGACTGAAAAACGGCCCTTAGGGATGAGGAGAGGGGCATGAAGCCACTTTCTTTTTTGTGGCATTATTGGCAGTCAGCTCCCTTTCCTGGGGCTTGTTTGTGGTGGTAGTTTGACCAAGAAAGCCACATGCTCACCTCAGTGGTGCTGGATGGTTTTTTGGTCTCTAATGGGTATTTTCACAGAGTTGAGGCTCAGTAAAGGACAGCTTTCTGGTTTTGATGAATGATTCTTTATAGTTCTTTAATGGGTATGGGTTAGAACCCTATGTTGCCTTATTTGATGCACCCTGCATTGTTGAGAAGCATCCCTTAGCAATGTTGCTATAAAGTCATAAGATATCTTAGAGGAAATTGGCAGACTTTATAGTCACATCCATCAAAAGGATACAGGGAGTGAGGGGAAATAGTACATAAGTAGTCAGAAAAAATGGTGGTTAATAACGGAAATTTAGATGAGTCTTTACCCTCCCTCTTCATTTCAAAGTGATTCAGATTCCCAAGTGGCTTTTAATATCCTTGCCCATCCTGGATGTCAGGTGGCTTAGAGGAGAGTTTGTGGGTGTCACAAAACAGTATTTAAATTTCAGCTTTGTATTGGCATAAGGTTTAAGTACTTAAATGGTCCAGGGAAACACAACTCTGGTATGTCGCAGACAGGAAGTGAGAGCCCCACTTCTTGGCAATATCAGATACAGTTGATTCTGAAATGTGTGAGGGCCTTATTTCATAAAACACCGTACCAGTGGGAGCTTCCGGCATAACTTTGTTTTAGTGAAAGTAGAATTCCATTCAAATTGACATTTGGAATTATGGTCTCACTTGAACCATAACAAAATAAGATGTGGCTTTTAGGGTGGAAAATCAAGACCATAAAACTTACTCAAGGTATTCAACACTTCCAAATTTTGTGGGTGTAGTGTGCCAGGTGAAAAACAAACAGCAGAAAAAACTTCACACAATAAAAACATGGTTTTTATAATATTTGGAAATGGGGAGGGGGAACTTTTTTAATAGGAGTCTTAGTGATATGCTGAGTGCTCCCACAGACAGTATTTGTGAACTCTTCCTGCTTTCTTGGCTGTTATTGATAGAACTAATCGCTAACTGATATACCTAATCACTGTTCGTCAAAATGGTCTAATGCCTTATGTAAGATCATCTGACCAACTTTTTTCTCTGAGAAAAGGCAGCCTTTCTCCTGATCTCTCCAGTCAAAAGTTCGCAAACTTTTTCAGATACAAGCAAGTGCTATAAAAAACTAATCTGAGTGGGGCAGCAGTATTTCAGTAAAGTATTTGATAGTTTGTCTTCAAAAACAAATTTATATTGCTTGACTTTGAGCACTGCCACGGACTGAAAAGTGATTGAAGGGCCCTAAACACATGGTAATGGCAAACAACAATGTAGCAAACTGTTCAGCAGTGTTGCAGGCTAAGTTCCCTCTAAGCTGCATGGCCACGCAGCAGCCTATTAAGTGCCACGCAGGTGCTCAGGGCCACGGTGAGGAGTGATGCCTCTCCTCCAGTCCCGGATCTGCCGCGGCCAGGGGAGAGGCACCTCTCCCCGCCGGCCCCAGCCCAGCCCGGACCTGCCGCGGCCAGGGGAGAGGCACCTCTTCCCACTGGCCCCAGATCTGCTGCAGCTGGGGAGAAGCACCTCTCCGCGGCAGGTCCAGGGCTGGGGCTGCAGGTCACCCAGCCCAGGTGCTGCTGCAGGGATAGAGAGCTGGGGGGAGTCTTCGCTTCCTGCCGGAGCCCTCACCCCTCGCCCCGCAACCCTCTGCTCCAGCCCTGAGCCCCATGCCGGAGCCCACAACCCCAGCCAGAGCCCTCATCCTCCCACACTCCGAACCCCTTGGCCCCACCCCACCCCATGAACATTATGTGCACCAATATGGAGGTGATGTGTCTCACATCACCTCCATATTGGTGCACATAACACATTTCATTCCACACATGGATGGGAAAAATTAGAGGGAACGCTGGCTGCAGGGATCCTTTCTAGGACTGGGGTATCATAGCAATTTTATTAATCTGGAATATGAGAGCGCACACTAAATTGGGAGGCTTGTGAATGTCTGAGGACACAAATACAAAGGAATTTTAGTATGTTGAAAATTCTGGGGGAAAATAACAATAGAATGTTTGACCTAGCCCAAAGCTCAGACTGAGTACTACATTAGCAAATTGGAATTTAAAGTCAGGATAACCCCACCTCCCCACACAATCCCACAAACAATTCACCTATAAAAGTCTAACAAATAAAAACAAAACTTTAGGCTCATATGCAATGAGGAATAGCAGCCCACCTGTGTTGGAAGAATGATAATCCCTAAAGATACCTAAAATCCCACTTGTCTTCCAAGATTAACAAAACATTTGTATAGTAAATGGAGAGACAAAGGTAAATTGGCTTTGACGGATGTCAAGGGAGATGCTATCAAGTTTTCAAAACCTCCAGGTGGAATAGGAGTTACACCTGGAAGGACTGATGTGAGGCCAAGTTATGCCCTCAATACTCTCGCATAACTCCATTGTCTTCAGCGGACTATGTTTATGCATATCCATGGGCTAAAACTGATGGATGGTCCTCCATAGCTTAGCTAAATGACAACTCGTTTACAAGTATAGGAAAGATATGAATGCCAAGGAGGGCAAGGAACTGTTTATGGGGGCACAAGGAATATATCTAGGAGTAAGAGAGAACAGCTCTTTCTTCGAACAAGGAGAATGTATCCATAATGAAATATCACACTGGGGAGTGGTTTCTCAAGGGAAATGGAGCCCACGTCGCTTGTGGTGCTTAAAACGATTCTCAACAAAGTAGTAGTAAGCAAACCAGAGTGAACAGTCTTATGCCAGCAAAGTGTGTTGGAGGTGACCACTTAAAATCTCCTCTTCCTTTAATTTGAGCTTTTCTGAGCTCAGCCTTCCAGTAGGAGTCGAGGGTGCTCAGGCACGTGCAGGTGCCAACTTAACAATGTTGCTAAATATGGATATTTGCAGTTGACCAAAAAGTAGGGCGCTCCAATCAAAAGGGGTGTAATTCTTGCTCTTGAGGCAGTTGGGAGTTGTGCCTCAGCTAGGGGCATAGGAGTAAATCCAGTATGAATGAAGACATTTCAGTGACAGATTAGTAAATCTCTGGGCAAATTGGCTGTAGATCAGCACCTGGGAATCTTTTTGCATTATTTGCTACATTTAGGAAAGCTGTATTGAGTATCTGTGGGTTAAAACACACCTTTAATATTTCAACCGGCAGGGGAAAAAAACACTGTCCTAATTGTACAGGCTTCCTTGCTTGTGATACTTATTCAAAATAAAGTTATTTTTACAAGTATAAAGCTGCCTACTATGCAAATAATTTGTGTATGAATACAGCCTAAAATGACACAATCCTTTATCTGCATTAACATGATTAATCTATACCGATCACCATTATGCAGTGGGCCAGGAGTCTTGTGAAATGATTAATCATTCTCTAACAATATAAGCCCCTCTAGTAATCCTTTCTTCCCGGATTAATCATCTTTGATCAAGTTCCCCAAAAGGGGGGCAAAACCTTCTCCTCTTACCCCTACTTTTTCTTATTGTGTGTTCAGATCTCTGCATCCAGTACACATGGAATCAGCACATTCAGCGTTTACTTGTCCATCAGGAATATTTAAAGTGGGTTTAAATCTTTAATATGCAGTACTAATTGAAATCCTCCGATACAGTCCCTTTTGTAAGGGAAATGAAAGCAAAATGTTCTAGTAAGGCCCTGAGCTAATCAACATTAGTTCATTTCTTGCGTTAAAACTACTGGTAGTGCTTGGATTTTGTAAACAAACTCACTTCTTTCCTCCTACCCCCTTTTCCATTACTTAAAATTTAATACACTAATGAAGGTAAGGGTAATTAAAACCAGGTTTGAACACAGGTGTTTAAGCATTTACATGGAGTGTAAAATATTATTGCAGTTGCCTTTGACGAGACAAAATACAGCTCTAGGAAATAGCCAGGTGTGTGGGTTGTACTCTTAGCTAGGTGCATAGGTCTAGTAACTTTGAAATCAGTGAAATCTCAATCAGAGCCTCTTCCTTTGCTCATGCAGGGGGCAGTGGAGTTGATTTAATCATTAGAGTTCAGAGCTCTTTCCCTACTGCAGGGATATTGCTTGTTGCCTAACTGGGAATGAGAACTTCATCATGAGATACAACCTACAGGGGAATATCATAATTCTTATGCATGATGGAAATGTTCCCTCTAAGCTGTGCATCCATGTAGCAAATAAAGCAGTCCTATGCATTTCATATGCCAGAAGAATGATATTCATCTACTACATCCAGACCTGTAAAACATTAGCCACATCACCAAAAATCTGACCTATGCAATGCCCCTCCAACCTCCCACCCCCAAAAAACCCTCTGGAAGATTGTGGCCCTTTAAAAACAAAACAACAAAAACCATCACAGCTTTTGGGATATTTTAAATAACTTTCACTATAAAATGTTACCCATGATGTTTCTTGTAACTTACTTTTTTCCTGTAAGTGAAGGAAACTTATTTTAATGTCAGTGGTTTGACTGATCCTTATAAAGGTAAGGAAATGGAAGTAAGGATCCTGTCACATCCTGGGCTTGCTGGTCTGTATGTAGGTATTGGGGCATGTGATCTGAAACAGGTACATATCAAAGCATCATGTACTCTCATAGCCCAGGGGAAATATTACTTATGTTAGCAGGCAACAGAGTAAGATAAGGACCCTCTGGTAATCTGTTTTGAAAGCTCTTGGTTTTATTGGTATCCCACTTAGTGTCACTATTTTCTTATGTTGTGCAAAAGCTATTAATTATATGTAATCAAAAAGTTTTGAATAAATGGCTGTTATCTTGTATGCTTTACTATGACCGTGGAATTGGGCTTCTCATGTACAGTGACTGCATAATACTCATTAGCTGGGATCATGGCTCTGTTGAGAATGTCAGAGCATTGGATTAAAGTCCTGGCAAGTTTGATTCTTAAACTTCTAGCCCTGCTTTTGACAGAACCTCAAATCTACTTTTCAATTGTCTGTTTGGAAGCATTTGGATGCTGCAAACTTAGTTGAAGGAAACCTGTGGTGCCACTCATCCAGGTCCATAGGTGACACATTATCAGATGTAGTTTTTTGTCTGTGCGTGGGTGTTTCATATTTCCTTTGCTACCTTGTTAAAACTGTTGGAATATTCATGAGAAGGAATGATGTCCAGATGGAGATTCTACCTGCAGATGTTAATCTGGACGGACACAAATCAGGTCTCATTTGTTTCAGTTCACAGAATGTGGCGTTTTTCTGTGCCTTTCAAAAATCTTTTACCTTCTTTCCCTCACCCCCAGGTACAGCAGCAACTGGGAACGGAGACTTCGGCGACTGGAGTGCCTTCAACCAAGCCTCTCCATGTCCCAGTGCTTCAGCAGGAGAGCACTTTGGTGGCACTGCCCAGCCAGCTGTAGAGCTCTTTGGTAGCTCACAGCCAGCTCTTGGCCATCCTCCAGCTGCCTCAAATTCTACTGACCTCTTTGATTTGATGGGCTCCTCTCAGGCAACCATGGCTTCTTCACAAAGCATGAATTTTGCGATGATGAGCTCTAGTGCGGTGGGCATCGGTCTACCCATGTCAAGGTCACAGGTATGCTGTTGTTACTCAATCCCTTAATGACTGGTTCCTCTGTGAAGAAAAGGTTCTAGAATGCTTTTGTCCTATTTTAGCTTAAACCTTCTTGTTACCCCTAGCTCTCAGATGCATTCTTTATCACTCGGTCGCTCTATCTGAGATGCTCTGTCATCCTTTTGGGGGGAGGGAAGGTTTTAAAGTTAGAACCTGAAAAAAAACAATAGAATATGTGTGCAGCCTACATCATCAGGCAACTGATGGACCAGTCCTCACCCTCATCTGTGTGCTGCCATGACACACAGTGGGGCTACTCCAGTGGAAAGTAATTGGCTGTTGAAACCAAAGCACATTGACTCTTGTGCAAAAACCTACAAATGCATTTCAAAAAGCCCAGAATAGAATGGGCTCCTTGTCTGGGAGATGCCAGGCAACTCTGATTTGGTGACACAATCCACTATGCAAAATGCTTAGTGCTAACATATGAAATACCATCCTGATCACTTCCAACAAGATACCAACTGATGGGGAAACTACTTTGAAAGAGATGAACATCCATGTCTCATAAAAACTGATGACATTTCTCTTTGGCTTTTTAACTTCTCATATGCAAACAAACAACCATTTGTTGTATTTTATGCTGACATGATGGAACTGTTTATTTCTTAGACACAGCAGTAGTAAATGTTAGGGAGTGAATGGCATCATTTAAAAAAACAAAAAGCTTTTTTCTTTTGTTTCTAGCCTTTGCAGAGTGTTAACAGTATGCTGCAGAAGCCCAGTCCTCTTTATAATCCGAGTACAGAGATGGTCCAAAAAAATGCCAGCAAAACTCTGCCATCCACTTGGTCAGACCCCAGTGTAAATATCAGTTTGGACAATTTAGTACCTGGTATGCAGCCTTCCAAACCCCAGCAGCCATCGCTTAATACAATGATTCAGCAACAGAGTAAGTGATCCCATTGATGTAATAATACTTCACTGGCATGACCTGCTATACAGACGTTACCAATGTGTCTTTTAAAAAAAAAAAAAAAAAAAAGGACCCTTTTGCTAGATCACCTTTTCTCTTAATTTTAATCATCATCCTATTTTTCATCTGCTCCATTGCCTCTTACCATTGGCAGCTCTGTTACCGTAACGTGATCCAGAAGAATGAGCCCGGGAATGTTTCAGGGATGTGAAGCCAGGTCTCTAACTGCAGAGGCTTGCATCATTAGGACTCCCGCATCTCTTAAGCTTTTCCTATGGGTGGTATCAACTCTCTGTCCTCGGAGCACAATTCATTAGCAATAGTGAACCTGGGAGAAAGACATATTGTAAAACTTTGTTAGACTTTTCTGAATTTTAACTGAAGAAGGAAGAGATG
The DNA here is from genome assembly GCF_013100865.1 of Trachemys scripta elegans. NCBI lineage: Eukaryota > Metazoa > Chordata > Testudines > Emydidae > Trachemys > Trachemys scripta. Next base: position 2,782,977 of record NC_048305.1, read on the forward strand.
TGGAAATTAGTCATCTTTTGTAGGCTAACTGGCTAGTGAACATAAATATAACTTTTTCCTTGTCTTTGTTCATTGTAAAGTCACAATATAGTTACATAACTTCTAAAAGTAGATTGTAACTCACCATGCTCAACCCTAGGATATTGATTAAATTAAAGGCTGTTGTATTTTATTTTTCTGCAGATATGCAACAACCTGTGAATGTGATGACTCAAAATTTTGCAGCCGTGAACCTCAACTCCCAGTCCAACGTGATGCCTGTTCGATCCCCAACAAGTTCATTGATGGGAGGGCCCATTCCTGTGGGAATGGGGATGCCCAATGTTATGACGGGTACAATGGGTATGACCTCCTTGGGAAACACGCCTATGATGAACCAGGGAATTCTGGGAATGAATGTGAACGTGGGGATGCCAGCTGCTGGAATGGGTTTGACAGGCACAATGGGCTTGGGGGTACCCAATATAGCTATGACCTCTGCTATGACTCCTGGAACTGTGCAACCCAAGCAAGATGCCTTTGCAAATTTTGCCAATTTTAGCAAATAAAGATTGTAAAGAATTGGTCAGAGTGAATGAAGGATTTTTAGCTGCACAAATAGAGCTGGGGGAGGGATGGAGAACACTGATCAATACCTTTTTTCCTTTTATCAGTTAATTAAAATGAACCTACATAAAGAACCAAAAGGCTATTTTGTAAATGCTGAAACACCTAGCGTTCAAGCTCTGGGGAGACGAAAGGTTCTTCTGATGAATCAATTGGATGACTTTGCAATTAAGAGGCCATTGTTTTGTAGCAAGACCATCAAAAGCCTTTCTAGATGGAAGAACCAATTTTAACATTGAAACTTGTGGGGAGACTGGAATGGGGGTTGGGTAAATCTGTTTGAATCTAATTTTATACTTTTCTTTTTTTTCTTGAAGAGCTTGATTTTTCTCTCCCTGAATCGCTTTGTCATAATTGAAGCCATTCCTTTTACTACCACTCTGAGTCCATATTTGAAGTCACTCAAGTACAATGATCAGTTTTTTATAAGAATATATATTTTTGTCCAAAAAAACAATGGCTTACATATGTGCTTATGGCTAATTCAAAGGGACCTGGAATGTGTGTGTATATATATATACTTTTGCTGATGTTCCAGCAACACTGCTATAATATCCAAATTTTTATTGTAAAAACCTCTTTAAGCAATTTGATCATTAATAGGTTTAGGGGCTCTTCACACCTATACTGCTATAATTAATACCCAGTGCTGAATTGGGAGAAATTTCATCCAGAGCTGCTTTATGGTTTCCTTTCAGAAAACTCCAGCATATGAACACTTTTTGCAGTTCTATTTCAGTGGCAACTTTATGCCACATGTACCCTTAGGGGGCCACTGGTTTACCATGTCAGTAGCAGTCAAAAGGCAAAAAAAAAAAATCATCTTTACGAAAAGAAAAGCAACAAGGTAACTACATTGTCTTTTAAGTTAAATCTCTAAACCCTTGTCAATCCAACAGCATTGGATTTTAGATTTTATACAACATTTGGTGACTTTTTGGTGTAAATATGGCATTAGCAGCGGTGGAATCCAAAAGAAAGGAGTTAAATATATATAATACATATATATATATATATATATATATTATTATTATTAAAGGAAACCTGTAGCAGTCAAAGATTTTATTGATTTAATGAAAATAAAGGAAACTAATTAATTAAGGTTTTGTTTTCCTGCTGTAATTCTGCATTTTAAGTTCACACACGAATCATGATTTTCGAGTCTGGAATACAAGACATGGTTATACTCACAAGCTGGGAGTATTATTGAGAATAAGCACTATATTATAGGTATGAAATTTATTACCTCCCCTTTCTTATCTTGGATTTCTTTTTTATTATTAAATTGATAAAACTTTGTTTCCATTGTATTCACAATGTTCTGTTATACATAACATTAAAATGGTCATTAAAATCAATGTTGGGCCGCTTTTCCTTTCATTCCATTTGACGTTTATAAGAGTGTTTGGGGAAAAAATAATTATAATTTGGGCAAAGTAATTTTTATAAATAATTTACATTTGTTTAATGACTTCTTATCTCCAGCCTTTCCTATCTGGCTCTACTGTTAGGAATTAAAAATGAAGCAGGCAAGATATCCTGACCCGCTCCAGCCTTGCTAATGCTCCATCTACAACATTTCTAATTAGGCAGAAATTCATGTACTTCAGCTAAGTGGTAATGAAAAGTGATTCATTTGCTGAATAAGAGATGAGAGTGAGTGTAATTAGCTGACTGTGGTTTTTAATCTTTCAACAATTCAATGTGTTTAAATTAGTTTCAAAGAATAGGAGCTTTCAAGAGTTGTTACATCAAAGTAATCAAGGCAGACTTTAGTGGATGAGCAAGAGAGATCTTCTCTCCAGTTGCCATTTTGAAACCTTTAAACTTTGTTGGAATAATCATCTTCAGAACTTATCTTGTGACAGATGGTACTATTCAAGCTGGTTTGGAAAACAGAATTGCAAGGCGGAGGGAACAGATTATTTTTGGAGAGTATGGTGGAGATGCAGGGAAAGCCAAACTAATAGGACAAACTGTTAGATTGTGTCACAACTTGAGACTGTCAAAGACAGTCAAAGTGGACGTCCTCTGTGTAAACAATTGGAAGCTACAGTGAGCTGTTTAGACTGATGTGCTTTAAACTCAGTTTGGCTGGTTGTTCTGGATGGGGCCTGACAGTCTTTTATCTCAACATAGAATCTATGTCCCTGCCTGATTTCTTAGATATTTTTAGAAGTTAACTCATTGGGGTTATTCTGGTCCCTATTATTAATCCTCTTTTTTCCCCCTAAGATATCTTTTGTAGCCAATGGATTGGAATCACTCCAAATGAAGTCATCTTGGTCAATGGTTTATATAGACCCACCCTATTCATTTCATTGGTCTAATACCTCTGTCCTTAGACCATAATCTAATATTGAACTGAGTCTTAGCATAGACCAAGACAACAGTAGGCTATTGGTCCATAAAGAATTATGAAAAAGGTGAGGCATGGGCTAATATCATAGCTCCCTGACGCTCATTGGAACACCTCAAAGAGGTTTTTCCATCCTTAAAGGTTCTGCCCAAGGAAAAAGTGAATCCTATATATATATGCATGCACTTCTCTGCAAACTTCCGCCCAAGGTATGTATGTAAAGAGGGAGGACCATACAAGGTGTTCTGCTCATAGTGCAAAGCAGATGCTGAGCAAATATTAGGAAGATGCTGGTAGGTGTGACCCTGGGTGCTTCCCCTTAATGAAAAGCAGTTCTAGGGACATTCCACTCCCAGGATTAATTAACACAAGAATAATCCAGTAGTTTGCCCTGCCTGCAGCCTAGTTGATGTATTTAGTACTACTTAATTGTTTTTGTTTGGTTGGTTTTTTTGTTTATTAAAAAAAGTTTCCCAACCCTGCCATAAGTCTAATTCCACTCTGCTTATTTCTTTTAAAAATAGCAAGACTGGTTTGTGGACAGTTACATGACCAAGTTGACTAACATTTCTTATAACATATTGCAAATGTTAGGGTGACACATGCACGTGTGGAAGGATAGGAGAAACTTCCCAAAAGTCTTCCAATGAGAGAGCTTCCTGTTCAGGTCCTACACTAGGATTTCACAATCTCTCCTCAGTGCATGTCCCCTGTTGAGAGCACTGATGTGGACTGACCACCGGCGATTTAGCCTCCATGTCATCTAGATCTGCAGGGTTAGTCAACAGGGGTAAAAATACTTGTGACCAATATAGTCTAGCACTTCGGCTGGTGATATTTCACCTGTGGGGGAGAGTGACGGGTTGGATCACAGAACCCCCCCTTGGGAACAGTCAACTGATGTGCCAAGACCACTTCTGCCCTGCTTTCCCTGCCAGCTGGGACTTCAGCCCCTTGTCTTGTTGAGCCAGACACTCCCGTCTGCTCCAGCACAGACCCAGGGTCTGAACCATGTGCCCCAAAGCTGCAGACTTAACTGAAAGCAACGTAAGAAGTGTTCCTGTCTTTAACGCTCAGAAGCCCAACTCCCGACGGGGTCCAAACCCCAAATAAATCCGTTTTACATTCATAAATTGTTCGCCCTCTATAACACTGATAGAGAGAGATGCACAGCTGTTTGCCCCTCCCCCCCAGGTATTAATGCATACTCTGGGTTAATAAGTAAAAAGTGATTTTTATTAAATAAGAAAGTAGGATTTAAGTGGTTCCAAGTAGTAACAGACAGAACAAAGTGAATTACCAAGCAAAATAAAATAAAACACACAAGTCTAAACCTAATACAGTAATACAACTGAATACAGATAAAATCTCACCCTCAGATGTTTCAATAAGTCTCTTCCACAGACTGGACGCCTTCCTAGTCTGGGCACAATCCTTTCACCTGGTACAGCCCTTGTTCCAGCTCAGGTGGTAGCTAGGGGATTCCTCATGATGGCTCCTCTGTTTGTTCTGTTCCGCCCACTTGTATATCTTTTGCATAGGGTGAGAATCCTTTGTCCCTCTGGGTTCCCACCCCTCCTTCTAAATGGAAAAGCACCAGGTTAAAGATGGATTCCAGTTCAGGTGACATGATCATGTGTCACTGTAACACCCCAAGCCTTCATTCCTCCCAGCCTGACTCACAGGAAGGCCTGCAAGCAAACAGAGCCATCCACAGTCAATTGTCCTGGTTGATGGGAGCCATCAAGATTCCAAACCACCATTAATGGCCCACACTTTGCATAATTACAATAGGCCCTCAGAGTTATATTTCATATTCTAGTTTCAGATACAAGAGTGATACATTTATACAAATGGGATGACCATACTCAGTAGATTATAAGCTTTGTAATGATTCCTTACAAGAGATCTTTTGCATGAAGCATATCCCAGTTACATTATATTCACACTCATCAGCATATAGAGTGCAACGTCAGAGAGAGCAATAAAAATGATACTCAGACCTCAGTGGTTCAGGAGCCAAATTAGCAATCAACATTATCCAGAAGAGTCACAGTATTAAAACAACTGACCAAGTATTCTACAATTGGTTAATAATACAGTAAAAGCATCCTGATTGGTTAATAATTATGTCAGTGTTTTAATATGTGCTGCAAAGAATGGCAGGAGACACATTAAAGAGCAACGGGCGGCTCCCGAGCCTCTGTCTGAGGATCACTGGGGTAGAAAGAAGTTGGTTCTTCACCCTTCGTTGTGACTGGCTGGGCAAACAACTCCTGAATGGACACCTGTGTTAGCTAGCTTCCTGGGAGGAACAGCTTTGCTGACCAGGATCTTCCTGTTCTGGCAACAGCCTATAGGAACAAAACTCAAGAACTCTATCAATCCCTTGAAATAGGTTTGCTGTAGCTTTTACCTGAGTGTTCCTCTTCCAGCTCCTTAGAAGTATTGACAAAATATGAAGGGCCTAAATGTTTACCTTAGGGCTGGTCTACACCGGGGGGGGAGTTTGATCTAAGATACACAACTTCAGCTACGCGAATAGCATAGCTGAAGTCGAAGTATCTTGGATCGAATTACCTGGGGTCCACATGGCGCGGGATCGATGGCCGCGGCTCCCCCGTCGACTGCGCTATCGCCGCTCGCTCTGGTGGAGTTCCAGAGTCGATGCTGAGTGTGTTCGGGGATCGATATATCGCGTCTTAACAAGACACGATATATTGATCCCGGATAAATGGATTGCTACCCACCGATACGGTGGGTAGTGAAGACATGACATGATCGAAGACTGGAAGCCCAAAGTTCAACCTATTTTTTCATACATGTGTTTACATGGAATCTGCAATTCTTTCCATTTCATGAGTTGGTTTATGATGACAACACAGCACTCCTGAGACACCCTAGAGAACATGTGCAAATGGAGGAATCCGGGCAGAATTCTGCAGACTGCTTTTAGTTTCAAGCTACTCAGCTATTAGACCCAGCGGTGCTGGGAGAGGAGAGAATCTTTCAATCTTATGGCTATGCTCTGTTGTACGTTTTTTTCCGAGCTGTTTCTCAGTGGGCTTCGCTGCCTGGTAGCCCACGTAGCTGGCCTACGCATGCATCCAAAGTCCATTGAAGCCCTTTTAACAGGAAAAAAGGGGGACGCATCAATATATTTGCCATAAATTGCCGAATGAGGGCCTAGTTTAAAGCTCTTTGAAGTTGATGGGAATCTTTCCATTTAATTCACTGGGATCAGGCCCAGAGTTGCAGCACCTGCCATCCTGCAAAAATATAAAGCTTACAATGCTTTTAAGGATGAGCATAATCCATAGGTGACCCATATTTAACCCAAAGCAGTGGATGGAGGGGATTACTTACTTTGGAAAATCCTGGATTATTTTGGACATTACCCGACCCAAGGCAGCGTGGTCCCAGCCCAAGGAGCATGCAAAGTGTAGAGACAGGTTAAGGGAACACGTTTAGATAGTGGTCAAAGGTAGTGCTTGGACCCAACTTGACAAAAGGAGGTTTACTTCCTTGTCGATATAAAGAATGCACAACAAAGACTGTCTCGGTGTTGAAGTGACACTATGGAGGATGAATGTAGAAGTATTAGGCAGGGAAATGATAGTTTCCACTTCTCTTTAAAGGGATCTGTATCCTGAAAAACTGAAATCACATCCACAAATGCATCTTGTAAGCTTTTATAAAAGGTATTGAACATATATTTAAGAAGTCTCACCAGCCAATTTTCAGGATATGAAATATGTAAAGACCGTTATTTAATACTCTTTACCTTGCTCACACAGGTAAAGATGAGGAAAATATTCTAGGAAACTATCAAATCGATCTTATTAAAAAAATATATAGCTGGAACTTGTAAAAACTGATTCACCTATTCCTTAGTACGGTCACTAACATTTTGAATACGCAACCTAAATGATCCTGACACATAGAACCTGTACAATAGCTTTCTATTAACTTTGCAATTATCACCAAACCATACATGTGGCTAACTAGTCAGTTATATATGCTGATAAACATGGGAGATGGTGGGTCGGATGATGAATTATTACTGGTAAGGGAGGGGCTGGCTTTTTTGCTGCTTACATCTAGTCCAGTAATTGTGCTACAAGTGTCCTAACTTTTGTATGACCTACTAATGGTGATAAAGTGCCCACAGGTTGGGATGGGTGCTAAAAAATAAAAGTAAATAAATAAATTCAGCCATTCCCTAGGCCAGTGCTTCTCAAAGTTGGGGCTGCCGCTTGTTCAGGGAAAGCCCCTGGCGGTCCGGGCTGGTTTGTTTACCTGCCGCTTCCGCAGGTTTGGCCGATCGCGGCTCCCACTGGCTGTGGTTTGCTGCTCCAGGCCAAAGGGGGCTTCAGGAAGGGCAGCCAGCACATCCCTCGGACTGTGCCGCTTCCCGCTTGCCCTACCAGTGTCCCCGCTTGGAGTTTTCAAATTAAGTTAACTTCTGCCTGCTGCTTTGTTGACCCCTCAGTGACATCCAGCTTCCGCCACTCTCACAATGACTAGCTGCTCGATCTACAGGTAGTTCCATTGCGAGAGGGTCCATGATTTTAAAGGCTGGTGGGTAGGAGACTCTGTCCCTGTATGTCTGGCTTTGTGGGTAGGAGCTCATTTAAAAACACATGTATCTTCCTGTTTGCACCCAGAGCCTTGCAAGTAAAACTGCAGCACAGATGCAGGTTCAGAGATAACCAGAGCATTCAGTATGTTCTACATTCAAAATTACATTCAAAACAGCGAAACCAGGGTATTTATAGCAGCATCTGTTTCAGCTAGGAACTAAGATGCAGCTTGCTGAGGGAGGTAGGGGAGGGATTTATCAATGAAGTGTTTACATAATGCAGGCAGGCATCCTATACACAAGGTGATACCAACAATAACAGTATAACAAATATCTGAAGACTTTTTTAGTCTCCAAGGTCTTTGCTCCTGGAGGCACTTACTCCAAGATCTTGTTTCTGCGGGCTCTGCCTTCCTCTGTGAGTGTGTGTATTCTATAAGTATTTATAATTACTAGTCAACTAGCTGCATACGTGGTGCTGATGAATAGTTTTAATGTATTTGTGGAGGAGGGGGGAATGTTTTAAAGGGACACTTCTTTCAAAATTGGTCCAAAAATAAGCCTCTGTGAAACCAAAAGGCCAATGTTCGTTTCCATTTTTTTTTAACATTCCAGTGGAAAATTGTTAAACAGCACTTACTTCAAAGTTTTGGCAACTTCAGCATTGCAATTCTGAGAATCTGGAAGTGAAATTAACTATAAACCAAAGTCAAACAGGACTTCATTGCAAAAACAGTGAAAAATAAATGTAAACATTTTCTTCAGTCTAATAAACGAAGGAGTTAGGACCACAGGAAAAGAAAGTTGCTTCACGATATGGTCAGGTTAATGCTTTTCTCTTGTAGATATCACAGCCCTAGTAATGTCAGTTTGCACTGATGGGGAGAGATGGCCAGATGTGAATATTTTTGGACTTCTGATGTATTTGTATTGTATTGCTGAACGATGAATTAGTTTCCTTTGTCTGAGGGTTGACATCAGATGGAATAGGAAGAAGGAAAAGCAGGCTCCCAATGCTCTGGTGTTTGACTATAAAAGAGTAAGAAATGAAAGTACAAGATAAAGAAATGGAAGTCCAATATTTATAGATAGCTATAAACTATCTATTACACCTGGAGGCTGCAAACAGGCATAAGGGGAATGTGACTACCATACCCTTCCCCTATTGCTAAATGGGAGAGAGGTCCCTGTATACAACTGGGTGAGAACCACAGTACTGGATGTTCATCGGAGTCTCCGGTTCCTCTTTCTGCTGCGGAATGGTATGATGCCCAGCTGTTTGTAAACTTCACTTCTGTTTCCACCATATTATCCAGAATCAGTGTGAACAATTTTCCCTTAACATTGTTAGCGTTAGAGCTGACCTAATGTTTTGAGCAAACATATTAATAAGGGGGTGTGTTTTGTTTGTTTTTCCTGTAACATTTCAAAAACAATTTGAAGGCTTGTATTTTGGAGCTGATGTTTTCAGTCATTCATAGAGTTTTACAAACGTAAAAAAATATATATATTAAAGTGAAAAGCCTTGAAAGGGATGGGGAAGAATCAGGCTGTTATGGAGACAATCATTTAGTGAGCTAATGTACATAGGACTTCCCGTCCTACGGCGTTCGTAGGCTATTTTGGACAGAGAGCCCGCTGGCTCACCAGGGATGTGGCTACCCATATGTGATGCAAGGGATTTGCTTCTCTTCAGACATCTAAAAGTTTCAAGGAAGTAGAAGAAAAGAAGTCTCCATTTGTATGTTGTTCCCATACACAATGATAGGAGGAACACCATACCAGAAACTACCGTATACTGAATGGAAATGTTTATTAGAAAGGAGCCTTTAACTAGGTTTTGAGAACCTTCCTTGACGACTGTAAATCTGAATTTTTACACTCACAGTAGCAATAAATACTGACGGTTGCTAGGACTCTTTACCTATTCTGGGTATATGCTATATATAAACGGGTATAGGCCTATTTATTGGTTCTTTTTAAACAATTTTGAGCAGTCCCCAAGAGTTTGCAGATTTAAATTATAAAAAAACATACAACCTTGTGCCATAAGGTACCGGTTTAGTAATTAACTGGTTCTTTAATAGGGCTTCAATTGCTTTGCTTCATGATAAGGAAAAAAAAATTACATTCCAAGACAGAGCTACATTCGACATCTGGGAACCTCCTAACAGCTGGCTATCTAATGAATATGCATCTGCTTAGGAGGCTGTAGTCCATTAATAAACCACTAGATATAAAGCAGAAACAATCTTTGTCAGCTTCAAATGAGATTGGGTGCAATGTGCTGTGAAGTGTCACTGTCACATTGAATGGAATTGGCGAGGCTAACAATCAACTCTTCGGTACCAGTGTCTTTGTGCCTGAGAACAGGACTTCTGCTTCCGTTTATGAGAAGGCAGGGGAATGGTGGTGGAAGTCACAAAGCATTGGTGGTGGTTTCTATTGCACATTGTTTTCCTTATTTCTCCTGGTGCCAGTTGTATGCTGGGCACTGGTGACCTTTTAGTTTCAACGCCACGCTCTGCTTTGTCTGACTGTGTTCTACAAAGCTGGGAGTTGTTTTTCAGCACAAATGAGTTAGGAGACCTAGGAATCCAACATATGAATAAATGACTGGGCAGGAATTACAGGAACTGCGATAAAACATACCTATTTGACAGAGAACTGCAGGTTTCGAAGTGGAATGGTAGCACTCTGGGAGCTGTTCTGACACAACAGTGTGTTCATACAGTGAAATCAACACAGCAGGTTTCAGGGACTAAGCCGCTTTTCCTGTGAAAAGAAGGCTGCAGAAATTGGGAACTCTCAGTGGCTGTATTCCTAAAATCCCCGACCTCGAGAGCTGCATCCAGCATATGTAGCAGCATGTGTCGTACCAATCCATGGCAGGAGAAGGTGAATGGTGGATGGCCTCCTCTGATGTCATCCCCCACCTTTGGATTCTAAGCAGGATTGTCATTGTCAGGCACCCCGGGCTCTGTCTGGTACAGATCCTCTCGGCGTGATCCAATGCCCATTTCCTGTGCATGACTAAATGGGTCTATAAGCCATGCAAGAAGTACTGCTAATTGTTCCGGATTTTGGATGCAAAGCGATAAACAGGTGCAGTTCTGTACTGGGGAAGCTTGCGATACAGTCCAGTTCCCATTAGTGATAGATGGTTAATATTGATCAGCACTTTCCTTCAAGTGCTAACTAATCTTCATGCACCCCCTGTGAGATAGGTGTGTATTTTTCATATTTTGCTGGTGAGGGAAACTGAGGCAGTGTGTGGCTTGCCTGAGTCTGCACTGGGGCTGGCATTAGAACACCGATATCTCTGGCCCCCAGGTTGCTCCCATTTCTGGCTCACAAAGTTGTTCGTAGTGAAACTTGTCTGGTTGGCGTCAAATAGAAAAATCTGGATTTTTGCTGTGGCTAAAGTCAGTATGATTGCAGGGGCATGGCACTGATCTCAGCACTGCGCTCTTTCCTCGTGAGCAAGAAACAAAAGAGAAAAAACTAAAACCAGAAGCAAAGCTGTATGTATTTGCTACGGATCTGCTGCATATTGCTTCTGATAACTTTACTTTTCCCCACAAAGCATGACACATACAACTGAAGCTAAACTCTGCTAGTTGGAGCGATACCGAGTCCATTCCTGGAGTGATGTGTGTGTGTGTGTTCGTTTTTTCTCACTGCTCCTAAGATTTGAAACAAACGACTGATTAAAGTTGTTTTATAACAGTGGCCACGCTGATGGTTAGCTTGTTTGCAGAGTTAAATTCTGCCACTAGGTGGGGTGTGAATATTTGAGCTCCGGGGCTGTTCGCTATCAATTCAGCCTCTTGTGTCCTTGTAGATCATGACAATTTCTCCTCTTTCAGATTTATTTTTTTTTGTGGGACTGTGTGTGCGCATATGTAATACACAATTGTGGGGTGTAAAGGCCTGGCCGGAATGAGGGGGACAATACTTAGCGGCTGGGAAGTCACGAGTGAGTGTTGCAGATCATCTCCAATGAAACCTTTCCCATCCCACAGCATCCTGTGTGCATTATACACCTCAAGCGTCTTTGGCAATGGGGACTGCTTCCCAGTCTACATAAGCACTGGAAGACTCCACCAGTCTGCCCATAGGTGAGAGGAACCCTGTTATTACTGACAGATTATTTAAACCATGGTTACTGCTAGAATTTCAATTCCAATTTTTCCCCACCACTTATTTATCCTACATTCTGAAAACCAAAACTGGACCACTGCCTTTTATTAGGTCACTTTCCAATGGCAGGGTACAAGGAGCCCTGCCAGCCAGAGACAGGCCCACAGGTCCATCACTAGAAGGTAGTGAGTGGTGTGATGCAGACTGAAAGCAAAAAAGACATTTTGCTATTTGCTCATCAGCAACTGAAGACGATTGGTTTACAGCCGGGGCCAGAGGTCATGTGAGTCAAAGGATGTCCGAGTGTAAATTCCATTGGCAGCAAATACTTGTGATTTTAGTGAAAATTGGTGCAATGCAATATGCACAGCTGAAGAACACACTGGTTTTATCTTAGCCCTGGAGCCCAGGGGGTTTAATTGTGTTTTGTGGGAAAGCCTAGTCCAAACTTCCCTGGAAAAGGTGACTAGATGTGCAAATGTACACTTTGCAAAGAGCGTGAATCCTGCTGGTCAGACTGATAACCCCTGGGAGCTGGAAACCCCCTCTCTAGCTACAGAATAGTTTTACCATTCCCAGTGGCAGAGTAAGCTATTGTCCATTGCCTGACTGGACCGTGTCTTAATGTTGACCTAGAGGGGCCACTTCTAAAGGTGATGGTGGTTTATTTACCACCTCCATTGAGCCTGTCTCTCTTCGGCTGAGACGGTCAGCAAATGGAGTACTTTGCGCTGAATAGAGACTTTGGTGCTCTCAGTCCAATCCTCAGAAGCAAACAACCAGCAAGATGGTGACAACTTCGGTCACAGCTGACCTGGGCTTGGGTGTACCAAGCTTTAACGAAAGGCCGTAGGTAACAATTTCAAAAGCACCTAAGTGACTCTGAAGCCCAAGTCCAATATTCAAAAGTGACTTAGGCACTAAAGGGGTCAAAATCCTGTTGACTTTTAATGACACAGGATCCTAGGTGCTTAGATCTTAGTCCGATTCTCAGAAGTGTTGCTTACGTCCTCTTTGTTCCTTCGGAATGTTTTTACTTTAATTTGAAAGCCTCAGCTCAAGAGAACGCAGATGCACCATGCAAGTGAGATGCCCTGCATTCGCTATTGATAAAGGAGATAAAAGAAGGGCTGTAAAGGAGTCAGAGGGTCCCTCGAAAGCTTTTACTTTTCAAGGGTTCAGATGCAGCAGAATCACTCACCTGTGGCGCTTTCGGCAGTCGAATCTAAAGTCGTACACAAAGTACTAGATGTATCTCTAATGAACCAAATGTACCTTGACGCTTATTCCGCAGCTGAATAGGAATCACCCTCTGAGTTCAGCACCTCGCTGACTGTTCAGAAACTGAATCCGCCTATGGACATTGCTGGTGTCCTTTTTGGCATCTATCAGTTTCTTGCTTTTTTTCATAATTGGCTTATTAATGATAGAATCTTAATGATCTGTTTAAAATAAATAAACCATTTACACCATTTCAAAGATTTTGGGATGCACAGCTGATATTAAAATAGCACCCGCCTTATGTGCTTTTTCAGCAAGTGACCTAATTAGTTAATAAAGTAATTGAATATTAAAAAGGATGTTGCAAGTGATTAAAATTTAAGAGCCTTCAGAACATTATTAAAGCTATAAATCATACATCACTGTTTTAATTTGCATAGCTACAGAATTACTAATGGTCCCACATGCATACGCTTCTTGGCAATTAGTCTTTTTACAAAATGTTGGTGATGCCAGGGGGTTACCAAAATCTTTCACTAATTTTTGATTTGCGCACACAACTCATGGTGGGAGAGTGTAAGGGGTTAAACGCCATGAGGCCAGCAAACTGGACTGTATACAGTCTCTCCTTTGTCCTGCAGGCTCAGCCTCTGATCTGAACCCCTTCCAGAGAGAGGACCTTGCCCTTTGAAATCACAGCTAGGGATAAGGGGGAACATTTTAAAGAGGAGATTTCTGTTTCTGCTTTGAATTTCTTAAGCCAGCCCAGCTCTGGTTTTCTAATACCGATGTCTGTGTGTATGAATTTCACTGCATCACAAATAGTATTTTGGGCTGACAATGGCTTACCATCCGAACGCCCTTTATTCTTATTTACGCTGCTGCAGTTCCACTGACTGCAATGGAGCACCTTCTAATGCATGTTTAGGTGTGGGCCCAATGGATCTAGGGCCGGATCCTCTGCTGGTTATACCTCCATTGACTAGGCACTACTGCATTAAAAATAATTTATAATCCAGTACGTTCAGCACTCTTTTACTCCTCTTAGCATTGCAGGAGCCAACCCAGCTAGGAGAGGGTGTCTTGGACTGCATTCTTGTGTATCTTCAACAAAATTCTCTACCAGCTTTCAATGGGAGGGCCACTCCTTTCTGCAGAGGGCAGTGAGGTTGAAGAGGTGCAATTGAGGGTATACCTGTTCTGCAGAGCCTCTAGTACAGCTGGTGATGTAGGTAGTGGAATAAACCCAGCTTAATCTTCAGATCCCAGGTTGAGGTTGTTTGACTGGCACTTAGAATAAACATCGTTTTACTTGCAAGTCCCGCAATTTTTCTATGGAATCACTCATCTACACTACAGCTAGGGGTCGATCTAAGATACGCAACTTCAGCTACGTGAATAGCATTGCTGAAGTTGACGTACTTAGATCTACTTACTGTGGTGTCTTCACTGCGGTAAGTCAACAGCTGACGCTCTCCCATCAATTCCGCTTGCGCTCCTCGTTCTGGTGGAGTGCTGGAGTCGACGGGAGAGCGCTCAGTGGTCGATTTATCACATCTATATTAGACATGATAAATCGATCCCTGCTGGATCGATCACTGCCCGCCAAGACCGGCTCCAGGGTTTTTGCCGCCCCAAGCGGCAGAAAGAAAAAAAAAAAAAGCCGCGATCGCAAGCGCGATTGGCAGCACTCCAGTGGCAGCTCCACTGCGCCGCTTTCTTCTTCGGCAGGAATTCGGCTGCAGGTCCTTCCCTCCGAGAGGGACCCGCCACTGAATTGCTGCCGAACAGCCTGATATGCCCCCCTTCCCCTTGGCCGCCCCAAGCACCTGCTTGCTGGGCTGGTGCCTGGAGCCGGCCCTGCTGCCCACCGACCCGGTGGGTAGTGTAGACAAGCTCTGAGAGACCACAAACATTAGAACTGCATTTTAGAAGCATATTCCAAGTACTGACACATAGATGAAATTAAAGAAGGTATAATCTCTTTGCCAGGGAGAGGTGTGTGTGGGTGTGCGCGTGTGCACACCCACGCGCACACACACATCTATTTCTAGTGCACCAGGCCCCATGCTCTGTGCTTCCACAGAGCCATCCGTTGTACCATGTGATGCAGAATCAAGGATAGAACCAGGACACTTGCCTCTAGACCTCACACCACTACCTTCTCTGCAGAATAGCTCTATCTATCGCTGTACTTCATGTGAGATATGCATTAACACTAGGGAAAGTGAAAGTCACTAGAACATTGCAACACCCAACTGACCAGGACAACTTCTAAGGCACCGCTGCAGTTTGATAGTCAAAAATCCACGTTAAAGTACCGAATCTGCCGTTTACACAGTAGGTTGTAATGCTGTCTAGTGTGCCCAGAATCTGTTCACTGAGCCAATGTGCCTCCTTCCATCCAAATGGGTGTGTAAAGGTATTAACGTGAGTGGAAAAACAGTGAATGTACAGACAATTGTGGCCACAAAAGAAAAGATCAAAAAGCGAATGTGCTTCTAAACACATTGGTTGATCCAAACACCTAGTTCTGGTAGGTTTAATTACGAACTCCCCCCAAAGAGAGCCCCCGAGGGATTGCTATACATTTCCTAATCTTCCAGGCAAGGAATGTTTAGGTTGTGGTTAAAAGAAATGGGACATTTCAAAGCTAATTAGCAGCTTGACCCTTCTGTGCTCCTCACGTTGCATGTCAGCTCATTGGCCTCCCTTGAAAGTCAGCAGAGCATCGGGAATCCTAGGTCTGTTTAGCAGGCCAGGAAGGTGCACACGCCTGCTCCCTTTGACCCCACGGGAGGCAGGTGCATGTCAGGTTTGGCAGAGGGAGTGCAGGCTGGGCGCATGGGCAGCGTCTGGAGAAAGCTGTTATGCATGGCAGCCCGCAGGAGCTGGGCCACTGGATGAGGGTGGAGTCGTTGCGTGGCTATAGTCCTGCAGTGGCAGGCACAGGTGCTGGAAGCAGCAAAGGAGAAGTGATTAGTTGATACTCATCTAGTCTTTTTAAAAATCCCGTCAAGGACCTAAGATGACAACAGTCCATACACGTAATGGGAGAGGGTACCAATCAGGAAACTAGTATGGATGGCTGGACTTTTCAAGGTAACTGAAGATAGGCTGCCTACCGAACTCAAGGTGATCCCATTAGGTCATAATCCAAAGGGGGAGTTAGTCACTCAGGGAAGGACCCACTCATAGCACAATTGCTATGAGCAAGCCCAGGTGGGGTAGCTGGTTTGGGGGGAAGGACAGCTCCCCCAGCGTTAGTGGCATGGAGAACTAAAGCCTGGGAAATCCTGTCAGTGCATAAAATGACAGTCAGCCCGAGGGTCAGGATCAAGTGGATTTTATAATGCATGGTGCCCATTTTTGGAATTTGAACAAAATAGACAGACAGCTAAAAGGCCAAACAAACACAAAGGGGTCTTTTCAAGGGAATAAATACAAGTTATTTGTACGGAAAGTTCGTGTTGGTAATGACTAAAGTCTTCAAAAAATGCAGTACGGGTGGGTCTCAGTGACACAGTGCTGTATGTCTGGAACCAGAGGAGGGTGAGACTGGATGGACACTTCGAGATTAATTAAAATGGAGACACTGCTTGGGCCAAATGATCTTCTCTTGCTCCTACCTTCAGCCAGCGTCTGGAGAGTCTCTGCAAAGGTTGTTTCAGGCTTCACTGATACATGAGGGCACCTTATCCGAGCTCTAGTGAGGGGTGGGTCGTGCACCATGCTGTCTGGGCTGGCAAAGGAAGGAAGAGTGCTTTTTAGCCATCCCCTTTAGGCTTAAGCACGCACCAGGAAGGAGGAGGTGATCTGGGCGGGTTTGGATGCATTCGGGAAGGGGACCTGGTCTGCTATGGAGTGAGTACAGTCCCATGGTCTTCCAGCCTGTGGCTCCAGGACTAATACTGCACAGGCAGCTAACAGCCACCTTAGATATCAGCAGTGTCTGTGGTTTGGTATTCTCTCTCTGCTGATGCCGCCTAGTATTGGGTTTGCCATTTTTCCTATTGCTTGATGCTGTTGGGCTGGTGATCTCAGTTCTTCCACAGAAAGCCCCACATGTCAGAGGACTGTTCCACTTAACACATCAGATCTTAGCAGTCCAGGATGGGAAAAGGCTATCTGCCTGGAAGAAGTAGAATAGTCTCCCACTAGAGGACACGTTAGAAATTGTTAGCTTGTTCCTACTTAAATGATTCTATTTACAGGCAGCTCTATTTGTGCAGCCATCAAAGTGATGTGAATTTTCTGGTATCCGAATGCATTGTTCCTCATTATTTGCTCTACCTCCAGCCTTCATAGTGCCTGGACACACACAGATGTTGCTAATACCCTATCCCAGTTATGAGATACTACACCCAGTGACCCTGAAAGTGACACGTAAAGTAACCCAATTCCGAATGACTTTCCAGGTTGAAAGGCATTCCCGAACAGCTACTGCGTGTAGCCATGTTCTCCTATAACATCGCATCTGAAACCCTTAGGTGGCTGAACAGCAGAAGGTAATTTTACTTTCCCTGGCTGTTTTTGTCATTGTTGTATGACCATGAGTTTCCATGCTATGACTGTGCAGGAGAGAAACATGCGTGTGCCATTCAGTGTCATGGAAGGTACCAGCTTGACAGGCCGGGAGGCTGAAGGCCGATCCTCATCGACAGGACAGGTATAGCACAGGGCAGCAGCACTGCTGGCTTCCCCACCCTGCCCTTCCAACCAGTGTCCTTTCTGCTGGGCAAGAATCCCCTCCAAGACGGAAGGGGTGGTTCAGCCTCAGCTCCATTCAGTCTTGGGATTTCCAGGGCCAATTGCAGTGACATTTTCTTAGCAGGGACACCTCGCACTGGGCTCTGGAATCGAGCCCCCACTCAATTTGCACAGGCCACTCGACAGCTGAGTAACCATTTTTGGTCAGTACCAACCTGGATTGAATGTGACCCCGTGACCTGAAGGTGAAAGGCTCTATCTCCTCATTACCAAGCCCCTTGAGCCATCCAGGATGTGGTCACAGAATTGCAGAGTGAGACGCTCCCAAGCAGGTTGTACCCCGTGGAGAAAGTGATGCTCTGTCCAACCGAGCTGCAGGGTGTCTAGTACGGGTCGGCCGTCAGAGCAGTCTAAATGAACGTCTTCATTAATGATCTCTGGTTTGATCTGGCCTAGGTTGCGACCGGTTCCAACTCTCACTAGCACGAGTGCCGAGCTCGTAGGGCACGCGGCAAAGGGCAGCAGTGCTATGCGTCGGGGCTCGAATAACTTAACTGCAGCTGAGGAAGTGTCACCCTGAATGAGGCACAATGCCCTGCCCGGCTCTTTCCAGTTCGAGACGCAGGTATGTAAAGTTTGTCAAGGTAACGTGTTTAACTGAATGTAGCCCCCTTCTGCCGCCAGCCCACGCTGTCCTTGACCCGGCCTCTTCTACACAGCTGGCTTCCCAGAGCCTCAGACTAAATACACTCAGGGTTGATAAGAAATGTCAGTGTTGCCACTTGGCCCAGCTGTATCGTGTGTAACTTTCATGGCCTCAGTCTGGGCTTGTAAGTATTCAGCCCTAAACGGCTACTGCGACTGGAGAACTCCCCAGCCAGCCTTGCGTAGGGGTTTCTCTTTAACCTAGTGCCACCTCGTGGTGGAATGAAAAAGCTAAAAGGGGGATTTCTTGTCATAAGACTACCGTATAGCAAAATTTCAGGATTTTCACCTCCAGGAGTGGGTGGGAAGGGAGACGAGCCGCCTGGGATTTTGCAGTTGAAGCTAAGTGCACAAGGCGATTTAAGGTTCAGCTGAAGTCAGGCCTTGTACTGGTATGAAAAGGCAAGAAAGCAAAGCATCCCCTCCTATTACAATCACCTTGAGTGTAGTGACTCCCCCTTTCAGAGACTGGCCCGGTCAGGGCTTGATTCCTCCAGCAGCCCACACTTGCAGGGCCCATAAAGCCCATGCTAGTCGATCCGACACCGTCTCCCATCCCACTCCCGCCCCCCGCGCTAGTCGATCCGACACCGTCTCCTATCCCACTCCCGCCCCCCGCGCTAGTCGATCCGACACCGTCTCCTATCCCACTCCCGTCCCCCTGCTAGCTGAACTCTGAAGGAGCAATGTGCTCCAGGAACTTTTAAGTGAAGAAAGAGCAGTCTAAGGGTGTGTATTTCAAAGGGGGCTTTGGTTCAAACCCTGTCTCTTGGGCATTTGGCACCTAGGGAAGATGTCAGGCTGAACAGCTATCAACCTGGGCTGGGTTTGAACTATATGCTGCATCTGAGCCATCCGCTCTCAATCTGCCTTCAAAGGGAATACCTAGCCACATCCAGGGGCAGCTGTTTTACAGCGAGACCTGTGAGTCAGTTGTGCTGGGCGGCATGGGACTGTTACAGGAGGTGATAATACACACAGGCCCAGCCCTGCCCCTGGACTTGAGCTTTATAGATGAGAAGCAGCACCGCTGCTGACCTGCATTAAGTGTCCAGAAACAGCTCCCATTTCTAATGACACCATAAAACAAGGGAAGAGTCGCGGCTGTGGCACCGGCTAGAGTGAAACAGAGGCAAGCAAATTAAATGTGATCTCAATCTGTTCAGCTTGTGAGCTGGAGAGCAGAGAGCAGCAGAGATGACTAGCCCAGGGAAGAGATTTAGGGGCCATTTGGGCAGTTATATTAAAACCATCTGTTATAAAATCTGCCAGACATTGTACAAAGCAAAAGGGAAGGCGATAAAGGTCCTGAGGCACGGACGGGGTCAGATAGAGCCGGTTCCTCAAAGCAGCCCCTCCCAAGGGTGCCCATCAGCTTCGAAAGACTTATTACTTTATTTTTTTAATGAAAGCTTAAGTTTCCAGCCTTTGTTATGAAGAAAACCTCCTGAACATGACCTGATCTGCTGTTGTCTTACTGAGTCTGGAGTCAGAAAAACAAGGCCTCCACTGACTAGAATGGAGCTATGCCTATTGCCACCGACAGAGGTTCCAGCCCAAGTGCTTTAATTAACTATCCAGTTCAAAGCCACTGGGTATTAACTCTGAAACCTAATGATGACACATTAAAATATCAACGTTATTAAATATTTTGCTGCTGATTGCTTTTAGCAGAAGCAGCTCTGTGATGCTTTTCCGGTAACACCGTTAGCAGTGTGCTCCCTTGTGGCTAGGCATGGCCTGTCAGGCGCTCCTGCTTCGGCAGCCCCTGCTGACGTCCACTCTGACTCAGCCCTCTGGCTGGGAAATTTATAATCCCACCTCCTCTGGGGTAAATTAGTAGTCCAACAAACAATTGTCTCCACGCTCGAGTTGGGTCTTCAGCCCAACTCCAGACTCACTAGTCCTTACCCCTAATAGCAGGAGGATTTGTGCTCTACCTTCCTCGGTGGGCTGGTTGGGGAACCTCAGCCTTCGCTCTCTTCTGGGCTCCAGCCCAGGGCCCCTTTAATAAGCAGCCAAGGATTGTCTACCTGGCCCACTTCCTACGTATCTTAAGCCTTTCCCCCAGCCTCTTCTTGGGCTCACTGTGTATCAGCATCTCTCCCTAGACCTCGTCTCCAGGCTCACTGCTGAGCGTCTTAGCACTGCCTGCTGCCCCGCTGGTGCTGCTGCAGGAGAGCTCTCTCTACCCCCCTGGCAGGGCAGTCCCGAATGATGGGGCGGGGCAAGGCAAAGAGAAAAACCCAGAACACCAGCTCAAGGCTGGGCCATCTATTTATTTGCATAAGCTTTTTACTGGTGCTCATCAGCGTAGTATCTGACTCCTCGCAGCCATCAGTTCTGAGCACGCCCCGGCAGAGGTTCAGCAGGATGATTGTCCCAATGTTCTAGATAAGACATGGACATGCCGAGATCACAGCCAATGTTTTCAAGAGTCGCTGCTAAGCCTCAGTTTTGGTGTTGCCAACTTGAGCCCCTGGGGGCTGGTTTTCAGAGCGGCTGAGCACTCCCCCAACGCTCAATGATTTCAACTGGGAGTAGAGGGTTTTCAGCATTGAAAACCAGGCCCCTGAGGCACATGTAACATGCCCAAGGTAATGCACAAAATCTGTTGTAAAGCTACAGCGCCCAGATCTACCAGGTCCAGTCTTGGCAGCCAATAATCCTTCTTCCAGCAAGGCAGGCTTCCATGGACACCTCCAAGTGGCAGGAGGCTTACAACAGTTTGCTGAAGACTGGAGAGTTAGTACTGTTCAGGCTTCAGCTGCCCTAACGCTACGTGATTTTTCTTCTCTGGAGGGAAAAGTTCTGAGGGAGTTCCCGAAAGCCCTTAGAGGGGACCTGCAAAGAAACTAACACTGGGGTTCTGCTCCTCTCCCCCCGCCAATGAGCTGCAGAGAAGGCCTGAAAGGTTTTTATTCTTGTGTCATCACAGAGATCCTGGAAGCAAAACCTGAACAGAGAGGGGAAGTGACTTATTCAGACTGGTCAAAACTTCAACATCTGCTTAACTCATACTCTTAAAAGAAACCGTGTCGATTAGGGTGTCAATTGCTCCTTCAAGGGCTGAGAAAACTCTGTGCATGTGTGAAGCACCAAAGCAGTGTTCCCACAAAGCCTGATGAGACTTTTTTTCCAGAAACTCCAAAACAAGGCAGTTTTATTCCTCAAGGTGGTGTGTGGTAAAAAACAAACAAACAAATAAATATTTTTCCCCCTCTTCTTTTTACAACATCAACTCCTTCCCAAAAACCGGAACAGAGCAACACTACAAACAAGAGGCCACTACTTCTAGGGCTCTGGGGACACTGTGGGGCAGGAACCTGTAATCCTATCTCAAAAGCTGTCGTTTTACCATCTGAACCAGCATTGGTCCCATTTGATTAATCTGAAGCAATTAAAGAGCTTTGGCTAGGATCTGCTTAACTAGCATTAGATGCACATCACCTCTCCATTAAAAATAGTACAGGAATTAAGTGAGTTTAATTCCACTGCACCTGGGAGCAATAAACCAAGGAGAGAGATGCTCACATCAGGTATTTGCAGCCGTATAGCACCTGTCTTTCCAACCCTTTGGGGGCACAACTAATGCAACTTCTTTGAAGCCCCAAATCAGGAAGGTATTTAAGCACATGCTTCCTTTGAAGTTAATGCAGACTACCCAGGTGCTTTAAGTTAAGCACCTGACTTAAGTGTTGTGCAGATCTGGATGGAGTCTAAACTAGTCCTGTCTCCACAGGGCAAGAAGCAGTTGTTGAAATCTCATTAAATGATTTATAGTCAAGGAAAAGGTTAGAGGGACAGGGAAGAAAGAGCTGACTCCTAGCAAAAAAAAAAAAAAAAAAAAAAAAATTTTGGAGTTGGGTAATGCTTTAGATTCCCAATGAAAGTAAATGAGTCATAACTGGTAACCCCAGGCCAGATCCCACTTCCTATATACATCTTAGTGCTGTCACTCATTGTCTTTATTAGGTTTTCTGTTTTTCTTTTTTTAATAGGACCTGGATTAGACAATAGATTAATGCTTTTAATAATTCGACATGTGCCTGGATTAAAGAGCCTAAGAGCACAGCTACTCCAGCCACAAAGGATTTACATAGCAAACAGAACTGCCGCAAGACACAGTACTTACATCCTTAACGTCTGCCACCTACTTAAGTACTTTGCTAAATTAGGGCCTAGTTAGGTAAATGGCACACCATGATCACGCTCAACAATCTCTCTTGCCTACTGTCTTGAGCTTTATAAGCAAGCTGACTGATGGCAGGGAAAACTGGCACAGATGAGGGATTCTTGCCTAATCTCTTCCACAAGTGTCATAGGATGGGAATCCTCATTTTCAGTGGCTGGCCAGGTGGAACTTGGACATAGGGACTTTCCCTTTAAGAGGCTCTTTGGGGGCAGGGCCCATCTTTTTGTTGTCTGCACAGTGCCTAGCACCATAGGGTTCTGGTCCATCACTGGGATGTCTAGGTGCCACCCTAGTACTAGTACTCCCTCAGATAGCTAGCAGCTCCCCGCCAAGGGTCTCCGAATGCTTTACAAACATTAAGTCTCAACGGCCTTGGCTACACTTGCGAGTTACAGCACTGTAAAGGCTCCCCAGTGCTGTAACTCACTCCCCGTCCACACTGGCAAGGCATTTGCAGCGCTGCATCTCCGTGGTTGCAGCGCTGCATGTACTCCACCTCTCCGAGAGGAATAGCGAGTGCAGCGCTGCGGCGTCAGTGTGGCCGCCCAATGCGCTGTGAATGGCCTCCAGAATTATTCGGCAGTATCCCACAATGCCTGTTCTAGCCACTCTAGTCATCAGTTTGAACTCTACTGCCCTGGCCTCAGGTAACCAACCATGTGACCCACCCTTTACATTCCCTGGGAATTTTAAAAATCCCCTTCCTGTTTGCTCAGCCCGGCGTGGTGTGGAGTGCTATCAGCGAATCTTTCCAGGTGACCATACCTCCACACGCCAAGCGAGCCCCAGCATGGAGCAATGGCGAGTTGCTGGACCTCATCAGTGTTTGGGGGGAGGAAGCTGTCCAGTCCCAGCTGCGCTCCAGCCGTCGGAATTACGATACCTTCGGGAAGGTATCAAAGGACATGATGGAAAGGGGCCATGACCGGGACGCCCTGCAGTGCAGGAGCTGCGGAGTGCCTACCGCAAAGCCTGCAATGCAAACGGCCGCTCAGGTGCTCCCCCCGTGACCTGCAGAGTCTACAAAGAGCTGGATGCGATACTTGGGGTTAACCCCACCTCCACTCCGAGCACCACCATGGACACTTCAGAGCCAGTGGGGGGGGGGTGATGGTGGTGGGCCGGCTGGAGACACCCCAGAATCCCTGGAGCCATGCAGCCAGGAGCTCTTCTCGAGCCAGGAGGAAGGTAGCCAGTCGCAGCGGCCGGTACTTGGTGGAGGACAAACAGAAGAGCAGGTTCCCGGTAAGCGGTTTTTTGGGGGGGGGCGGGGGAAGGAATTTTTTCGGTGCGGGCTCTTTGGGAGAGGAGGATTAGGCATGCATGCCTAGATGCGGAATAGTGCATTGATGTGGCTTATCACATTGCGGTAATTGGCCTCGGTAATCTCGAATGTCTCATCCAGAACGTGTGCAATACACTTGCGCAGGTTTATAGGGAGAGCCACCGTGGTCCTTGTCCCAGCCAGGCTAACGTGTCTGCGCCACTGTGCCGTGAGGGGCGGGGGGGCCATTGCTGCACACCGGCAACCTGCATATGGGCCAGGGCGGAAGCCGCATTGCAGTAGAAGACCCTCCTTTGCTTCCCAGGTCACCCTCAGCAGCGAGATATCGTCCAGGATGAACTCCTGTGGAAAATGTTGGGACAGTGTTCAGTATAGATGTTCAGTATAGATGCCCCCTGAAGCTGTTGTCTCTCCCCAAGGCACAGAAACCCAGAGGACAGTGTAGCTCTGAAACAATCTGTCCCCCTTACTCACCATTTTGAGGCTCCTGTGGGATGTGTGTGCTCTGTTTTGGACGGGAAAATTATGCTATTGTGTAGACCCTGGGTGTTTCCTACTCCTTAAGTGCGGGGGGAATCATTACTCTGTCTGGTATAAACAATGCTGCCTCTGTTAAATGTTGCATTTTGTCTATACAGCTGCATCAACCTTGAGACCTCAGCCGTCCCTCTTATCGCCTGCTCAGAGACTGCAAAGACTTAGGAAGAGACCGCGAAAAAGCAAAGAAGACATGCTGCAAGAAGTGATGCGGCAATCTATTAAAGAGAATGAGAAATCACAGAACTAGAGGGAGAGAGAAAGCAGGATCCGCCAGGAAAACGCAGCACACCAGCGGCAAAGCACCGCGCACCGGCAGCAAAGCACTGGTAGGCTCATAAGCATCCTGGAGCGCCAAGCAGACACTATCCAGGAGCTGGTAGCCATGCAGAAAGAGGAGCAGTACTGCAAACGCCCCCCCCCCCCCCACAGCCCTTGTCCCAAAACTCTTTCCGTTGTGCCCCACTGTCACCTCCAATCCACTTTCCCCAACTTCCGTGTTCTTCACGCCACCCACTGCCTCCAACACCAGTATCTTCACCACCCAGCCCTGAAAACCACGACCCTTACCCTCTGCGCTCAACCCCCATCACCATGCAGTATAGCTGTCCTGAAGTGCAGCACTCACTGCACAGCACACCAGACAGGACATACGTGAATCTGTGATTGTACCGTTCCCCAACCCACCCCCTTGTTTCTTTTCAATAAATAAATACATTTTTTTTCTTTTCAATAAATGGATTCTTTGGCTTTGAAAACATTCTTTATTATTGCATAAAGTAAAAGACTCCTTAGCCCAGGAAATAAACAGGCACTGCAAGTCTGCTTAGCAAACACAGATTCCTAAAGATTGGAACTACTGCACTTCACTTCCATGCAGGGCACCAGATGTCACTGCTGGTTTTCAGCCTCAAATTGCTCCCTCAAAGCATCCCTAATCCTTGCAGCCCCTGTAATAGCCTTGCTCACGGGCTGTGCAAATTCAGCCTCCAGGTGTTGAAACTCGGAGGTCCATGCCTCAGTGAAGCTTTCACCCCCTCCCTTCACAAATATTATGGAGGGCACAGCACGCGGATATAACCGCGGAGATGCTGCTTTTGGCCAAGTCCAGCTTCCCATACAGAGATTGCCAGCGGCCCTTTAAACAGCCAAAGGCACACTCCACAGTCATTCGGCACCAGCTCAGTCTGTATTGAACCATTCCTTGCTGCTGTCAAGGCTCCCTGTGTAGGGTTTCATGAGCCACGGCATTAACGGGTAAGTGGGATCTCCAAGGATCACAATGGGCATTTCAACTTCACCTACCGTGATCTTCCGCTCTGGGAAAAGAGTCCCAGCCTGCATCTTCCTGAACAGCCACGTGTTCCGAAAGATGCGTGCGTCATGCACCTTTCCGGGCCAGCCTGTGTTAATGTCAATGAAACGCCCACGGTGATCCACAAGCGCCTGGAGAACCATAGAGAAATACCCCCTTCCGATTAACATACTCGGATCCTGGGTGGGGTGGTGCCAGAATAGGAATGTGCGTCCCATCTATCGCCCCTCCACAGTTAGGGAACCCCATTTGTGCAAAGCCATCCACTATTTCCTGCACGTTACCCAGAGTCATGGTTCTTCTGAGTAGGATGCGATTAATGGCCTTGCAAACTTGCATCAACACGATTCCAATGGTCGACTTTCCCACTCCAAACTGGTTTGCGACCGACTGGTAGCTGTCTGGAGTTGCCAGCTTCCAGATTGCAATAGCCACCCGCTTCTCCACTGGCGGGGCAGCTCTCAATCTCGTGTCCTTGCACCGCAGGGTGGGGGGCAAGCTCCTCACACAGTCCCATGAAAGTGGCTTTTCTCATCCTAAAGTTCTGCAGCCACTGCTTGTCATCCCAGACTTGCATGACGATGTGATACCACCACTCGGTGCTTGTTTCCCGAGCCCAAAAGCGGCGTTCCACGGTGCTGAGCATGTCCATGAATGCCACAAGCAATTTCGTGTCGTACGCGTTACGCAGCTCGATAGCATCGTCGGACTCCTCACTGTCACTTTGGATCTTAAGGAATAGTTCGACAGCCAAACGTGATGTGCTGGCGAGACTCGTCAGCATATGCCTCAGCAGTTCGGGCTCCATTTCCCGCAGACAGATCGCGCTGCACAGAAACTGTTGAAAGATGGCGCCAAAGGTGGATGGAAACAAAGGGATTTCTGGGATGCGAAGCGATGCATCACGGGGCATTGGGACAGGACCCAGAATCCCCCGCACCCACGCTCCCTTCCCACAACCCACGGCGCCAAAATGGGAAAAGGTGCTCTGTGGGATAGCTGCCCATAATGCACCGCTCCCGGTAGCTCTGCAATTGCTGCAAATGTGGCCATGACAGTGCGCTGGGCAGCTGTCAGTGTGGACAGGCTGCAGCGCTTTCCCTACTCAGCTGCACGAAGTCAGGTGTAACTCACAGCGCTGTACATCTGCAAGTGTAGCCAAGGCCAACGTCTCTCAGAGGGGTGCAGGCATTATCCCTATTGCACAGCGGGTAACTGGAACAGACACGTTAGACATCTTGCCCAAGATCACATAGGTCACCTACCCTGCTGGGAAGAGAATCCAGTGGCCCGGGCATAAACAATTTTTTTATTTTGAGAGGGTATGAGCTAGAATTAAATAAAACAGCTGCTGAGTATCACTTTAGTGAGTACCCTGTACCACAACTAAATTGGTCCACTTTTAATAAAATGAGATGAACTAGTTTGGAACAGAGTTTCTTTATTTATTGATGCAATCCCTATTTTTTTACTCCCCCCTAACTGCCAGTTGTCTATGTGCGAGTGGTCTCTACCTCCAGTCTTCTGCTCTAACCACTAGGGTAAGAGCCCCTCAACACACAAATTAACAGATCAAAAAAAAATCCCCTTGGAACAACCAGTGTTACACAGATATTTATTGCTTTGCAGTTTCAGCACTTTTATACAAACATTTGTATTTGGAGAGCAAATTCCTTGTTAGAATCAGAGCAGCAATTCCTTCCTAGAAACGAAATGTTTAGGAAGACAGAGAACGATAATTATGAGCAAGTTATACACTTGTTTATAACCATTTTACCAGAGCATGGTATTCCGGTTGTGAAATAAAAATTTGCAGTCCCTCCAGGTGTAGCCTTGTAGACACAAGTGATTTCAAGACTGAAGTGTTACAGCTGATTGCTGAACATCTCTAGTGTGCCATGACAAGGCTAAAAGGTCAAGTGGCTGAAGAGGACAGATAACCTGTATCTGCTTCACTTGTTGTATTATGGCTTTAAGAATACTTGGCATTTATATAGTGCATACCTGTGAGATAAGCAGATGTGGACAGTGAGACAGAGTGGAAGTAAACTTGCCACAGCCATGCAGCAGGTTAGTAGCAGCAGTAGGATTAGAACTAGGCAGCTCTTCACTCAGGCCTGAGTTCAGTCCATTAGATCATGCGGTTCTTCACGTATAGAGCTTAATATTGTGGTACCTGATTAGCAAGTCCCAACCCATTCAGCTACACTGGATACAAGCACTAGCAGAACCAAGGTCAGCCTGCCAACTCCCCTAATAATGCCCATTTTAGGTTTTAAATAAGTGGAACATTTCTCTCCATTTCTAAACTTCAAGTGATCTATCAAGTAGAAGATACAATGATACAGCTGCACTTTGCTCTGAAGCAGTGAAAATCAGAAGCAATTGCTAAAGGAGTAGAAGCGGCTTTCATTTCTTTCCTGAGGGAGAGCTCCAATCTTTTGAGAGGAGAGAAGGATGGATATGTTTTTACACAAACTGATCAAACTACTTTTCATTCTCAACGAATACAAGGCTGACAGTCTCAGGTGTACTAATTTTCTTCAGCTATGTCATCCTACTGTATGCTATGAAGCTAGAAGCTAATAAAATAGCTATCCGGGAACATCAGAAGCCATTTCTCCTTCCTTGACAGGCTTTCAGTTCTGTCAGCTGAGAGCAAGAGCACTTATAATGACATCTAAAAGGGCTTGTAAACATCATGAGACAAGCCATCTCTGATCTTCCCCCCACTGAAGTAGTCTTTTCTCCTCCATCCCTAGCAGGGCCGGCTCCAGGCACCAGCTTGTCAAGCAGGTGCTTGGGGCGGCCGCTCCGGAGAGGGGCGGTACATCCAGGTATTCAGCGGCAATTCGGCGGACTCAGCCTGGGAGCGAAGGACTTCCCGCTGAATTGCCCGCCGCAGATCACGATCGCGGCTTTTTTTTGTTTTGTTATTTTGGCTGCTTGGGGCGGCCAAAACCCTGGAGCCCGCCCTGATCCCTAGGAAACAAACAAGAATCACCAAGACATCACTATCTCTAGTGCAAAAAAAAGACAAAATTTGCTTACCTGATTTTTCTTTTCCCAATGGGTTTCCTCTGCAAATTTTGGAGGCAGGATCAAACATGTCAGTTAGCAGAGATGGGGCTTAGCTATATCCCCTAGAATCACTGCCAGAGTGTGTGTTTCATGTGCTGTAAAATACGCAGAGAACTAATGTCATGGAAGTCTTGTAGTTGAGAATGCTTTCCCTTAACACTTCCTACGGTGTCTGCAGAGCATAAACCACCTAATGTTGGCCAAATTACATTAAAATCTGAGGAGGTTAAGAGAAGAAAAACTGTTGTCAGGTAAAGAAATCTCTCCGCTGTACTCTTATCTAGCTTTACCATTTCTTAGTATGGCATTTTAATGGCGGTAAAATCCAAAGGATGGACTAAGGGAAGCGGCAGATCTAGATGTACAGGAAGGAATTTGGGGTGTGGGTGGAAAGCGTATTACTGCATGCAGTACCTGTCCAACAAAAGCAGCATCCGTCACCAAAGTCTGTGCATTAATTGTGCAGTGTCCATATGGCTGGAGGACCAGTTGGCTCCCTTGCCAATCTTTTCATAGTTGGCCTGAGATTTTCCTGCCCAGAAAGCTGATGGGGATCTGGTCTGATGGGCAATAATAGATTATAGAAAGAACGTGTGCTTAGAATGATAAACTTCTTCACCGCATCATTTCAGCCATAAGACAACTGCTGACTTAAAGGCCCTTTTTCCCCATTAGCGATATATGGCACAGACAGCTGTGGACTCTCTGAAGGTACTTTTGAAATTTACTTGGAATGAATGAGTTTTCCTTAAATCCAGCTGATGCTATTTTCCTCTTGAGGTACAGAGTTAGGACAGAAGGAAACAAATGCAACCTTGTGACCTATGAAGTAGTATTTATTTCAAGGATGGTCTAATCTTAGGACCATCTTGTAGGCATGCAACGCACAGGACTGGCTTCACAGACAGACTGTCACGCTGACGTAATGTTACTTTGATGGCAAGACAAAGATAGTGGCTGAAGCAGTTTGAGTGCCATTTTCATTACGGCATTGTAACTAACTGTTCTGAACAGAGCGCACACACACACACACACACACACACACACACTCCCTAAAGCCCTGACTTACCCCCTTGGGGCTTTGACATTTTTGGTAACAAAAAGGAACATGGACTTCACCTTAAATGAGTTTCCTTGAGTTTGGCAGTTTGAAGATTTCCCTGCAGTGCCTTTGTCCCTGCTTCCCTCTGCCTTCAAGTGAGGCATTCCAGACCCACGTGCTTCCACACTGGAGTTAATTGGTCACAACTGATCTGTCCTCAGAGTGACTTAGCAACAATTACGGAGCACTTTCTGCAGAGCACCTGATAAAAGGATGAGCTGCACAGGCCTTAGAATCTGCCACCTTTTTGCAGGCATCAAAATACCAAGTTAAGCATCCGCAGTGCTACTTGGTGGATCTCTGAAGATTAAGCAGCTATGCAGCTCCTCTCAAGAATCTTCTGATGCAAGATTAGTCAACTGCTCCCCCGTAGGATAGTGAATGGAGGCAGGTTTACGCCGGGCTCTATCTAGAACTCATCTGTCTGATGTGAAGGCATAGATTCCGCAAACTGAAGGAGTCTGTCGCTCAAGGTCTCTGGTCCGTGGGCAAGTGGAGCAGAGTCAGGTGAGATTTTTTTTTTTTTTTTTTGCTTACTTGTGGAACTGGCTTTGCTTCTAGACTTCTCTACACTAGCTGCCATCAAGCCCTAGAAATCTGGGAAGAACTGAAGCCTTGAACGGAGTATTTCCCTTTGGTAGGATGATCTGAAATCTCTTTTCTACTGACTACAGAAGGGAAATATTTCTTATTTCTGTTACAGTTCTCCAGTGGTTTCCCAAAGAATTTTCCACCTGCACATTTTGAGAATGCTATGAGATGTTTGGCTTAGCCCTCTCCTTCTCAGGAACATAAGTTACCATAGCGGTCTCTTTGCTACTGCAGTGTATGCCAAGGACTCAGAGACAAATCTCAGGGAGCCCAAGCAAGAAATGAAGCTCACTTTGGTGGCGAAAAACTCTTAGTGTAGCACTGATTTCAGGTCTCTCTTTCATTTGGGTTTATTTTTGGACAAAGTCTCTCCATGGTAGGTTCGACCCTGGAAAGTAGGCAGAAAACGTGATGTACACCTTTTCTAACAAACCAGGAAATTTCTCTCTATGGGAGGGGGAAAACACAAAACAAAAAACCCTGCAGTTCACTCCAGACAGGTCAAAGAGCAATCTCAACTAAGGATTCTGCCCAAATACGGAGTTTAGAAAGTTTTGCCCAATTGCTCTGTAAGAAGGGGGTAGAAGATCCAACAGCCTATGTCTCTGTCTGGTGCCCAGTGCCTGCTAAATGTCAAAACCTATCTCCAAAATTTGCACAAGGGAAACCCATACCTAGAAATATTGAACGTGGCCATGGAGAATGAATAGATTAGACACCCAGTAAAAAATACCTGGCAAGAGATAACAATGAAAAACTTTAGTGAGCCATCTACAGATGGGCTAATCGGTTTAGAACAGGAACAAACATTTTACACTTTCTATTAAAGCTGGTTCCATTTTTTTGGATCCATTTATTCTAATACAAGAGCCACATTTAAGCAACAGCGGATATCACAGAAGGAAAACGGTGGAAACAGTTCCTGCCCTGTCCACAAGGAGAACCAGAAGCACAGCACCTTCACCTGTACTTAAAACACCTGGGCCGAATATGCTATAACTCTCCTTAGCAGTTTTCATGCATCCATACAACTGTAACTAAACACTTCTGATGCCAGTGGGGATATGGCTCTGATTTAAAGATCACTTCTTTAAAAAAGTAAAGTAGTAATAGATTTTTTTCCCATTGTATTGTGTTGGCAATAAAGAGATTACAGCATATTTGGTAGTGTGAAAGCACAGTTTGATTCAAGGACCTTTCACGTTATAACAGCGGACATCAAATGATTCCACAGATTCTGTATTTTCTTAGTATTTTTAGAACCATTTCTAATATTTACCAGGGTTTCATGATCCTTCTTCAAAGGCAGTTTAGAGCACTTTGTTTCATGTAATAAAGTTTGGCAGGTCAAAACACACACCTTGTGAATGAATTATTGTTATCCAACCATCTTGCAGAACAGTAAAAAAAGACTAGACGGAATGCAAGCGGCATGTCCATCCCTTTCCAGTGTACTGTAGATATTCTGTCCATGTATTTTTTTGTTTCCCCATCTGCTCCGGCTGTTTGTTCTTCACCTGAAGTTCTCTCATTTGTGACAGCACAGTTAACTGCTGTGGTAAATGCATGGTAGGAGCAAATGGTATATGTATGAAACAAAGACCCTCTTTTTAGACAAAAACAACCCAGAAGGGGGGGGGGGGGAGAAATCAAGGAAATAAATCAAAAAATATAAACAAAACTATTTTTAAATACAGTTTTGCAAATATTAACATGAAGATTTAGATGATGTAGAAGAATTCATTCCAGCAGCAGCAACCAGATTGATGGGAGTATTATCAACAAGTAAGCAGTGGAGATGGAGAGAACATTCATCTTCGTCATATCTAATTTAAGGCAAGTGGCTTTAGTCCAAGTGGAAATGGACTCAAGCAAGGTAGAAAGAATTATGGGTATATGAGAAAAAGGAAAGGAAAGAACACAACTAGATGTTACCCTATGATTGGGCCTGAACAGAGATGATCACACCCAGCGAGTGAGTTGGAAGAAACAGAGTAGGGGACCAAGAACAGAGCCCTTTGGCTGAGACAGAGAAATGGTTGTCCCAGGATACCCTAAATAACAAAACGAGATAAGAAAATCATTGGACTACAGTCAGAAAAAACAACTGAGGCAATGAAAAAAAGAAGTCAGTGACTCTCAGATGCTGAGAAGTCAAGAACAGAAGTAAAATTTTTGGCTGCAACCTCAAGCAACAATAAAGTGACCTGATAGAAAGCCAAACTGGAAAGGCTGAGTGAATTAAGGGCAAATTTCTGCTCCAAGATTTTAGAAAGGACTGCAGGGAGAAGGAAGAATCAATAGAAGGCTTTTTAAGAATAGGGAAAATAGCTCAAAAGAGGGATGGACAGAGCCTGAGACCAGAGAAGTCTTTTTAGTGGCCAAAGTCTGAGATTAGGCAGTGGTTTGGTAACAAAGCTATCCTTAATTATAAGAAGTTACAGTAATTCACTTTTTTCATAGCAAGTTTTCAGAATCTTATTGAATTTGTTTTATTCCCACTACAGTCTTCAGTGACAGTGATTAATTCCATTTCATTTTCAGTCATTATTGCAGACTGGATTTGAACTGGCAACTTTGAGACTTATCCTATCAGTCATCCAAGCCCCAATAGGTGCTTTATTTTAAATGTCTTCAGAAGTTTCAAATAGCGCCCCAGACAAAAGGCCGTTTTGAATGTCCAGAAACTCCTGTGTATTAGATGTATTTCTAATTATAAACAATTTATACATCACTTTTAACAGCAAAATTATACTCCTACAGTTTTATATAACCAGTAAATTCCAGAACTGGCTTTTTATTGCATTATGACTCAGGGTATAAAGCATTAAGTTGTTCTTGCATCAGAATGCTGGACGGTCTTAATCTTAATTTTTAGTGGGGGAGTTGCTATGCAGCATCAGATAACTGAGATCAATACAGGAGAAATGTAATGGCCTATGATATAGATCCCAAGGCCAGAAGGGACCACTGTGGTCATCTAGTCTGACCTCCTGTAGAACGCAGGCCAGCGAACTGCCCCAAAATAATGGCTAAAGATCTGCTCTAGAAGACAGCTATTCTTGATTTTAAAAATGGTTAATGATAGGGAATCCACCACAAACCTTGATACATTGTTCCACTGGTTAATTACTCACTTAAAAATTTACACCTTATTTCCAATCTGAATTTGTCTAGCTTCCACTTCCAGCCAGTGGATCATGTTGTACCTTTCTCTAATAAACTGAGGAGCCCATTATTAAATATTTGTTACTCAGACTGTAATCAAGTCACTTCTTAACCTTCTCTTTGTTAAGCTAAAGAGATCAAGCTCTTGGAATCTATCAGGAGAAGGCAGGTTTTCTAATCTTTAATAATTCTCATGGCTCTTTTCTGAACCCTCTCCAATTTATCAACATCCTTCTTGAATTGTTGGCCCTGGAAAACACAGTATTCCAGCAGCAGTCGCACCAATGCCAAATACAGAGGTAAAAATAATATCTCTGCTACTCAAGATACCCATTTATGCATCCCACGATTGCATTACTCTTTTGGCCACAGCGTCACACTGGGAGCTCGTGTTCAGGTGATTATCCGTCATGACCCCCGAATCTTTTTCAATGTCACTGCTTCCCAGGATAGTCGCCTCATCCTGAATGACCTACATTCTTTGTTCCTAGATGTATACATTTACGCTTAGCCATCTTAAAATGCTTGTTTGCTGGCACCCAGTTTACCAAGTGATCCAAATCACTCAATCAGTAACTGGTAAATAATGAAAAGGACACTCTCCCAATCCGTGTGTCATATGCCAAGAGATCAGACTAGATGACCTAATGGTCCCTTTCAGCCTTAGGCTCTAGGAATTTACCAATAGCTGTTGAACAGTTTATACATTGCAGTGGTTTGAGGCTATTCTTTTTTAGATACAAGGAGGGGAACACTACTGAAATTAAACCACTGATTTGCTGGGGCTTAGCACTAATTTTTATGTTTCATAGAAACATTAAGTACACCTCTGAAATTCAATTCAACTGGAATTAGAGGGAGCATCATTCATAAAGATATACTATCCAGAAAGAATCACTAAGACTTGTGTTCCCCTCAGAACTGCTGGAGAGGCAGCATCTCACCTTTCAATAGAGGGAACGTCAAAGGCGCTTCGATACAGTACAACTGTGCTAAGTACAAGCTATTTTTCAAATCTGACAAGAAAAGTACATCGTATAACAGTGCAATGTGAGACTGTGGCAAATGGCTGATAAATACAAAAGACTGGAGTATGATTTCTTGTGTTTCATGTAGAAGTTCCCAGTAAGAAAGTTATTGGATTGACTACTTTAACTGCTGGCTGGTGGTGCAGGCAGAAAGCATGGCAAATGGGAAAAAGCACAAGCTATGCCAATGGACACAAGTTCAAATCCTGACAAAGAGGGTTTCCCCCCCCCCCCCTCCTTATTTAGATACATCAGACCACCTCAACATTCAGTCTTTGTTCAAAAGACAGGCTTGGACAACAGAGGGTGCTGCAGCTCAGGATTGGGGTGCATTTACAGAGCTGTGCCTGCCACAGCAGGACACGAATGGTTAACGCCATTGCAGTTGTCCCTCTTTTGCATAGGCTGTTAATTCCCTTACAAATTAAGATACAAGAGTTATTCTTTGCCAGACTTTAAATTAACTACTACTATTACATAAGTTGTTGGTTTCATTAGAAACGAATTTCTCTTGCAATTATGAGACAGTATTTAGCATTGGTCACTGATTTTAGACTTGTATGCTGAGTCGCATGCTCTTTAAATGTGGGGTGACTATTTTGTCCCATAACGAAGCACACTGATGTCACCCCCTCAACCCTCTTAAATTTAGCCTGTTAAGAAGCCTCCTGTCCTGCCTTGAGGATTCTTCTCATTTCCTCATCTTGCAGAAGCAAACTCTTGCTGAATTTGCCTTCAACCCCTTGAATGGAAGAGGTCTAGCGAGGCTGATCTGGCGGCTGGCTCAAGATGCAGCAATTTCCCCTATCCTGTTATGGCTGAAGGAAGGGAACCAGTTATGATACCACGGTACTTCACAACAATGCTAAGTAGCACAGAGCTGTAGCTGCAATTCATGCTATGCGTTAAATATACTGACTAAGGCTCGGCCAAGTCAATGTGCTAAATGAACAAGCAAGACATTCTCTCCTCGGATAAATATCTGGTTTATATGACGTGTAAACACCTGCTGATAATCCACTTTGGGCCTCCGTTTTTTCCGTGGCTGGCCTTTTGCATTAGCACCCCCTGTACTAGTACCCTCTGTCTGGGCAGTCCTGCTCGGCAGGTCAGCCTTATTCCTGACTGCCAGATGCAAGTTGTCATTCGTTGTCTTCTTTTCTTCAGCTCCACTCAAAAATTTCTGCATCCCACACTCGTCCTCTGCTCTCTCCCGTCCTGACCCAGCTTTCCGTCCAAACGTCTTGGATTCATTTGTCAGGGCTAGCTCCTCTGCTGCAGTCCTCGAGTCAGCTCCCTTCTTGATCAAGGACTCCTGCAGTTTGAGTCTGTCAAACAGCTGCAAGGGAACATTCAGGTAAACGATCACATTCATGAGCAGAGGCGTCTCATTCTCCCCTCCTAAATGAAGCACTGAGCACCTGGCCCAGAATCAGCAGCCAGGACACAAGATTGGTGGAGAATTTTATCATCAACCGATATTAGATTTTTGCCAGAGTTAGACCAAGTAGTAAGGTGAATGGGTGTCTCACGCATACAGATCTGTCAGACTGACTATGCAAGAGTGCCTTTAGCATCTCATGACTAATAGGGAGTTTGGTTTTGCAGGGGCGATACTGCCGTGGAGGCAGTACTCAACACGATGGCAGGGAAGACAGGAGTCAGCATGTTGTTCAATGACCTCTAAACCACCCTCTACCCCAAAAACAATCAGTTCTAAAAGAATCCCTATCCTCTCCGCCTCAGCCAGGAGACAAACAGCTGTGACGTGGAGCCTCGATATGTCAGGACTTCGTTCAGGGAGAACAACAGATCCTTGGTGCCCCATTGTCTCATTAAAGGAGCTCCAGAAGAGGGCCGTTTTGGGAGGTGAGCGGCCAAAACCAATAGTAACTATTCATAGAAATGCCTAGGATAGCAGAACTGATAAATAAAGAGTTAATTACTCTGAAAATGTAAAGGTGCTGAAGTTGGAAAAGAAATTATTATGCTGACATGTGAAACAAACACTGGATTGCTTGGCATGTCCAACCACAGGGTTTCTTAATGGAAACCCCCCCAACCCCCAATATGAATGGGCTTAAAAGGAACACTGGCAACTTGAATATTTAACTGATAGTTTTTTAAAAAAAAAGGGGGGGGGGGAAGAGGGGAGGAGAGAGAGAAGGGGGAATCTATCCAAACAGATTTAAATAGCATGCCCCCAATTTAAAAACAAATTCCTTATAATAAATTTGTTCAAGGATTTCTTGGCTCCTCTGCTGAGGTTTAGAAAAAAAGTCTTTTGAGCAGGCCCAAAGCAACAACATTAAACATGCATCTCCTGTCCCTCCTCATCCTCTTCCTCGCTGTTCATGTGTCTGTCTACTGCCTCCTCAGTTTCAGCTTTGCTGTAACTGGTAAATGCCCTCTTGTGGTGCTTGGGAAAACAGCAAGCATGTGAGCTCCAGAGCAGGACATGAGAGGGATATTCAACAGACTGACATTCAAATGACTACCAAATGAACAGTGAAACTGACTGTAGACACAATGCTGTCAAATGCACAAAATAAACAAATTGTTATAAAAGTGTGTGTGGGGGGGAGTTTTCTCTCTGAGCTCTTTCAGCTCTAGTAATCTTCTAGAGTTATCTGTAAAAGTTACTACAGGTCTGTCTCATCTTACGCTGGGGTTACGTTCCGCAGTCAGCGCCTAAAGCGAAAATCGCCTATCGTCAAAATTACATTGAGTGTAATGGTGGGCGGAATCGCCCGCACTACAGAAACAGTATTTAAATTGTTATTTTTCTTTTTTTTTTTTTGTTTTGCTGACCGTGTAAAGCTGAAATCGCATATGTTAAATGCGCCTAAGATGTGACAGACCTGTACAATTTCAGAGGCAAATGCTACCTTTTTAACTACTACAAAAATAAGGCATAGAAAGTCAGTTATTAAGCTATTAGAAAGCTATTTACCCTGGTAAGAGTCAGCTGAGGTTCACTGT
Organism: Trachemys scripta elegans; assembly: GCF_013100865.1. Lineage (NCBI taxonomy): Eukaryota > Metazoa > Chordata > Testudines > Emydidae > Trachemys > Trachemys scripta. The sequence goes on from NC_048305.1 coordinate 2,820,587, forward strand.
AGAACGCTTTGCCCAGTACAGGCTTTCTGTACGTCTCATCTACATCTGTCAAGGCCTGGAAGAAGACAAAGGGAAAAGTTCAAGATAAAGTTCTAAACACTGTGACCTTCAAAACAGCTTTGTATCATACCTTATAAAGCCATGAAAAAGTGTCTGGTCTCAAGGACAGTCTAGGAACAAGCACTACATAGGAATGTGTTTCTTTAGGTATAAAAACAAAGGACCTGTAGCACCCAGCAGCTTCTTCTACATTACTTCTACATCCTCCCCATCGTCCTCACACACACACACTTTTGTTTTATATCCCAAGAGAACACTGATTTTTCCCAATCTTCTCCCACCTTCAGGGCTCAAAACCCTTTGATGGCTGCCTTCCCTCCATCCAATTTCCCCTCTCAAAATCTTGGGGCAATCTTGCCTTGCTCAGCTTTTGTAGCACTGAAACATGGTAGTCTGTCCCCTTTAAGGAAATGGGGCCTTGGGGTCAGCTCACTCTCCATCACCTGGTGTGGCCCTTTGAGATTTTGAGAGGTCTGATATAACAAAGTTGTAAGAGATTTTGGTAGAGAGGAAGTGGTCACAGGAATAGGTAGTGTTTGGGAGGAAATCCCATTACTGTTTCTTTAAGGACCTGGAACAAGGAGCCTTTCAGAATGGACAAATCAAGGCTCCCTTTTCTCCCAGCCAACTGAGATGAGCTTTAGGAAGCAGACCAGCATATATGCTGCCTCTTCCCTCATAGCAGGAGTAGGCCTGCTTGCTGAACTCTTTGACCCTGAGAACTAACTGAGGAAAAGTGCCCAGCTGACAGAGAAGATGGCTAAGGCCCTACAGCTGACCTAAGATACAAACACAGTTCCAAGGGGAGAACTGGGGAACTCTTGCCTTCAGGAGAGACAGAGGGACTGCATGAAGCACTACCCCAGCTCCATGGAATATGTGGAAGAAGAACTTAACATGTGGAAAAGACAGTAGTTTAAGGAGTGACATCAAATGAAAGAAAATCAGTCTCCTGAAGGAAAAAAAAACAAACAAACAATGAGAGGTTCAGAAGGTCAAGGTAAGGAAAATGATCCTGGGGCAGGGGGGGCAAAATGAGCAAGAAAAATTGTTTTGAGGCAAGACGGGAGTAGTTTCCAACACATCATGCCTAGATCCTGCAGAGAAGACTTTAGAAATTTCTGCTGTCCCTTATATTCTAGCGCCCTGTGTTTGGTAACAAACTTTGGAAACTGTGAAATACATCCTAGCATTCAGTACAAGGGCAAAATGGGTTCATGACTGACAATACTACACTCCCACCTCCTCCAAGTTTGCCAGTTTAGTCCCTCTCCCAGTGGATGTTTAGGTGTTTCCAGTGCAGCGGTTGTAAGTCAAGGAGTAGTACAATAATTACCATATTCCAGAATTTGTCGAACGCAACCAAAAACCCTGTGCAGACTCCTCGCAGCCCCTTGAAAGTTCGGATGTGGACATTGACTTTTACACCATCTCTGACACAACGATGTAGCTCGCCAAGAGGGCTGCCTTCATGAACTAGAACAGATATGAAACACCATCAGTGAAGTGTATATTTTATACACAAAAACAACAAAATACAGAGGGCTCCGTTTTTTCTAGTAGTACAAGAGAACCTGCTTGGAGGATACTATTTTATAACCAAATAAAATGGAAATCCAGAATTGTTACAATGTATTGCATTAAGCCAACTGTAATTCCCAGTGGAGCAGACCTCTACTTACAGTGGGATAAAAAGACTGTGGTATATGACAGTCAAAACGGCCTGACTATGGGCTTGTCTATACTGGTACTTTACACCGCTGCAACTTTCTCTGCTGAGGGGTGTGAAAAAACACCTCCCTGAGCACAGTAAGTTTCAGCGCTGTCAAGCTCCAGTGTAGACAGTGCACCAGCGCTGGTAGCTACGTCCCTCGTGGAGGTGGGTTTTTTAGCGCACTGGGAGAGCTCTCCCTCAGCGCTGTGCCACGACTACACAAGCCATGTTAAAGCACTGCCACGGCAGTGCTTTAACATTGCCAGTGTAGACTAGCCCATAGTGAGGACAGGAAACAATTTTGCTATGTCTGAAAAACACCCACTTAATCTGAATTTTCAGATAAAAGGAGTTTACAAGGAACAAGGCATAGGGCAAGAACCCCATCCCTGCCTAGAATGCTCAGGGTACATGTTCCATGTAGAAACAAGTGTAATGATGCAAGTCCCAAGAAGGCAGCCATCTTACGGGAGTACTGCTTCTCTTTACAAGGAAACTTTGAAACAGTGGCTCACTAGAAGATCTTTGACCAACTAAGTTGAATCAGTGTGTAACTTACAGAGAGCTTCTTGGTTCAGCTGAGACTTAGTGGCTAGCAACCACTAATGCAGTACTCTCCCTAGCATCATACATCCCTCAGTGTATTTCACAGTGGGTTACTTGAGTGGACCATGCTGCACAGTATTTATCTAACGAAGGTTTACTTCATTCCTTGAGGTAGAAGGGAAAGGACTAAACTCCAGCCCCAAATGAGAGTTTGTTCAACTGCAGAACAGCACTTGTTTTAGCCTTCGTGAACAGCCATTAGCGAGGAAGCAGAGCCAGGGAAAACTGCATACCATACCTGCCACAACATGCAGTTTGTCTACACACTGGCCCAGTAATTCACCTGGGGTGCAGCTCCATGACAACACAGTGGTCTGCATACAGCTGTCACCTACACTACCACCGGTGAAGCTGTACCAATGGTGAATTATAGCTGTCAAGATGTAGCTATGAATTTGCCATGCAATTTTCATTAACATTCAGAGGGAAACTGCACAACTTAAAACCTCAAGACTCTGCATATTTATTAACAACAATACTACCTAGGAAATGTACCCAATCATGTAGCTTCTTGTAAAACCTGACCCCAATATTGTGACTATTTTAGTCTAACATGTACAATTTATAAGTTAAATGCACACAACTGAACTTAAACTTCATTTGACAGACATGTGATTTGGTTTTTGGTACAGGTGTCCAAACTGAGCATCTTACTGCTCACAAAACTACAATGCTGTTCCCCTGACTGTGTGTGTGAATTTATATTAACACACTCTGAACAATAATAATTATAGTTCATGAATCTTTGATCTACAGTTCTATCATCATGTCACTAGACACCTCAGCACTGTATTTATGCCCCTGGAATGTACAGTTACTGACCAAGATATAGCAGTGTGTCACAAACACACTGTGGTTATAATTTAACAACTAGCTGCACAGGATGAGATCGGATGCCTGACACACAAGTAGTATTTTTCGAAGGCACAGCAGCTGCTTTTCACAAATTAGTCACCTTAAAATCAAAGGGGAGAAAGTAACGACAGTGCAGAGACCTCTTTTAGTGAGCAATGTGTTTGAATTATGCTGTTGTCCACATCAAGCAACTTGTCCAAGTTTCCCCACAGCATCCAATCACGCACAAGTTCCCCACCCCCAAACTTCACCAACCCCCCCCTTCCTAGCCAACTCCACATTTGAATCTTACCTAGTCAGTTCCGCTACCTAGTTCCCCCAGTTGCTGCTCCACTCAATACTCAAAGCTCTCCAGTACCCCAGCATGCTCCTTTGCCCCACCAACCAATTCCCTGCCTCTCCAACCTACTTCCCTACCCCTGCCAGTAGGCCCCCAGATCCCCTTCCCTTCTCACCCATCCAATCCCCCACAGCTCCTCCTCATTGCTTCCCCATCCTAGCCTGTATCCCCCCAGCTCGCCTTCCCCTCACACCTCATAACCCCCTCAACTGTCCCCCCAACTGCCCCTCACCCAGCCAGTATCACCCCACAGCCCCCTACCCCATCCAACACTTCACAGCTTCTCCTCACCCCATCCCTCCATTCCCATATACATCTCACTACCCACCCCAGCCATTCTCTCTCCATCACACCCTGCCCCATCCAATGCCCCCAGCCATTATCTGCATACTCCTTCCCCTCATCCCTCCACCCAGTATCCCCCCACAGTCCCTTCTCTCCACACCCCACTCCTCACCCTGTCCTGCCACCCCCAGGCAATATCCACCTCCCCCCACCCAATATCACCCCAGCACTCCCAGGCTACAACCCCCACAGCCCTTATCCCAGCCAATACCCACAGACCCCTTCCCTCCACCCCATCCAACACCTCCCAATTCCTCATCACCCCCCTCCACAGCCAGCAACCCCATACCTTTCCCCCACCCCGCTGCTCCCCCATCTCTCCAGAGCCAGCCCCCCAAATAACCCTTCCCCCACCCACTGCTCCCCTCCCCCCACAGCCAGCCCCCCATAACCCTTACCCCACTTTTCATCCTCCCCCACCCCACTGTTCCCCCTTGCCACAGCCCCTACCCTCATTTCCCTCCCCCCACAGCCAGCATCCCCATAGCCCTTCCCCCACACCACTACTCGCCCTTGCCACATCCCCCACTGCCAGCACCCCCATAACCTTCACCCCACTGTTCCCCCTCAGCCAGCACCCCCGTTCCCCCTCCCCCTACAGCCAGCCCCCCCATAACCTTTACCCCACCGCTCCCCCTCCCCCCCACTGCCAGCCCCCCCCAGCCCCCCTTACGCGGCATCCTGGTGAGGACGTTGCGCGGGGCCCGGCGGGGCCCGGCCCGGCCGCGGGCCGCCGCCTCGCGCTCGGGGTCCCGGGGCACCATGAGGCTGCGGAGGCGCTGGAGGCGCTCGGGGTCGGCGGCGGCGGCGGGCGCGCGGCGGGGGAACAGTGGGGTGAAGGTTA
>NC_048305.1:2825665-2935661 GCF_013100865.1 Trachemys scripta elegans
GGGGGGGGGGGGAGCCGCGGGCGGCGGGCGGGCCCCGGCGGGCGGCCGGGCGGCGCAGGCCCCGCTGGAAGCTCTCGTACTCGGCCAGGTTGTTGAAGCAGGGCGCGCCGGGGCAGGGCAGCGGCGTGCGGGCCGAGTACAGCGCCAGCAGCGGGTCGAAGCGGGCCGAGCTCACGTCCAGGCGGCTGGGGCTGGGAGACCGGCCGGGCTCGGGGGCCGGGTCGGGCTCGGGGCTGGAGCCCGAGCGCCGCCGCCACCGCCGCGGCTCCGCACCGGCCGCCTTCTCCATGCTCCGCTTGGGCCGGGCTGGGCGCCGGGGCCCCGTGTAGCTCGCCGCGGCCGCCGCTAGGGGCCGCCCCAGCGCCGCCCCGCGCCCGGCACCGTCCCCAAGCTAAGCAGGCTCCGGCCCGCACCGCGCTGGGATGGGAGACGCAGCGCCGCCGGGCTGGCGGGAGGGCGACCAGATGTCCTGGTTTTATAGGGACAGCAGGGCCGGCGCTACCATTAAAAAAAAAAAAAGCCGCTTGACCTGCCGAAGCAAAAAAAAAACGCCACCACTGTGCCACCCCTTAGCATGTCACGTATCAGGGGGTATCTTGCATCTGAAGAAGTGAGGTTCTTACCCACGAAAGCTTATGCTCCCAATACTTCTGTTAGTCTTAAAGGTGCCACAGGACCCTCTGTTGCTTTTTATCAGGGGGTAGCCGTGTTAGTCTGTATCTACAAAAACAACAAGGAGTCCGGTGGCCCCTTAAAGACTATCAGATTTACGTGGGTATAAGCTTAGTGGGTAATGCATCCGAAGAAGTGAGGTTTTTTTACCCACGAAAGCTGATGCCCACATAAATCTGTTAGTCTTTAAGGTGCCACCAGACTCCTTGTTGTTCCCTTAGCATGTGCCACCTCAGGCATGTGCTTCCTCTGCTGGTGCCTGGAGCCGGCCCTGAGGGACAGGCCCGATATTTGGGGCTTTTTCTTATATAGGCTCCTATTACCCCCCACTCCCCGTCCCGATTTTTCACATGTGCTGGCTGGTCACCCTCGCTGGAGGCCAAGCAGGCATGCTGCAGGGACAGCCGCTGTTGGAAATGGCGCACATGGCCAGAGCCCGGAGGCCTTCAACAGGCTCCCTGCCCCAATGCAGTGGTTATCAACCAGAGGCACATGTAGTCCTGGGGTACACCGAGCAAAGGTCTTCTAATCTAGGGCGTACATCAGCTCCTCTAGATATTTGCCTAGTTTTACAACAGGCTACGTGAACTAGACTTAGGTCAACACGAACTAAAATTTGATACAGATGACTTGTTTCTACTGCTCTGTACGCTGAACTGTGCGTACAATATTTATAGTCCAGTGATTTTATTTTATAATTGGATGGTAAAGATGAGCAATTGTTCAGGACTAGTGTGGCTGTGACACTTTTGTATTTTTATGTCTGAATTTTGTAAGTAAGTCGTTTTTAAATGAGGTGAAACTTGGGAGTGCGCAAAACAAATCTGACTCCCGAAAGGGCTACAGTAGTCTGGAAAGGCTGAGAGCCACTGCACTGATGGTTTCAATACAGATGAGCCTTGCTCTGTGCTTATCCCCTCATCTGGTTGGAAATCAGGCCAGCAGCCCCAGCCCCTCTGGCTGGTAATCAAGCTCACCAGCACTCAGATAGATTAAAGATGCTCTAGTTTTAATATGGCTTCTCTAATTGCTGCACCTTTAATTAATTTCTCATACCCAAACCCCTCCGTGTATCACAGCAGTTCTGCCGGTGTAAAACATCAAGTCCCTCCCCCAAGGACCTTTCACAGGTCATGCACTGGCTCTTTCATATAGGTGAGCACTTATGTTGCACAACTGAAAGGCAGCTGGGTAAAGGTCAGTACAAAAAGCTTTTTGTTATTTTTTCCTTACATACATATTGCAGAAGTGTTTTCTGCAAAGGAAAGTGACACAGTTTCAGTCCCTGCAGCCCATTATAGTCACTTTTAAGAGACTGCACCCCCTGCTATTAAACTCTATAACTAGTTCCCAAAGGTCAAATGCTTCATTTTATGGCAGTAAAACATAACTGAGAAAAGTCCTCTGAACAACTTCAAAAGGAAGGGTCCATTTCTTAAGTGGGTCACAGTGAAACTTTACCTGCTCTCTAGAGGCACGGTGTGAACATAGTATTGGGCCGCTGGCACATACTGGTTCTAATTCTGTCCAACACTCATCCAGCTCCTCTTTTGACTTGGGCAGATCCATTTTCAATTTCCTCTTGTTTTGAATAGCAAACTTTAGATAGGGCCTGATTTTTGTAGGTCCTCAGCACCATTTACTTCAGTTAGTTATTTGTTCAGCACCTCTCAAAACAATGTGATCCAAAATTAAAGGCCATTTTTGAAAATATGACTCTTACGTATGGCCTGCAGTTTCCACCTATCTGTGAAAGGGGAATATTTATCTATTCTACACTATTCTGAGGATTGGTTAATGCTTGTAAAATGCTCTAAGGATATAAAGCCCCATGTGAGTGATAAGTATTATCAGCTGGAACTATGTTCTCAAAAAATTCTCTTTCCACTTTACTCTGGAGTGAAAAATCCAAATTTTACTATATTTTTGTTGAAGATTCATTGATTATATGAAGAGAAACCTCCAAAAGTCAGTTACTGGATACTGACATGAGACATTCTGGAGTCTCATGGAGTTTATATCTGAGACCAAAAAAAAATATAGAGGGCTCACAGATGCTAGGAAGACTCTAAATAACTTTGGTGTAGTGATTAATTTGGAATGAATGATGTGCTGCCCACCCCACAATCCCCCAAGTCTGCCTTTTCCTATTAGCTTCTTGATGATCCTGTATCCATACTACACATTAAGAAAATGAGATTATTTACACTAGCTTCTATTTAAGTGCTTATGATCCAGCTGACTTGAATGTATTGTTTTCATTATACCCAGCCTATCCCATTACCAGGAGTGGAGGTGGAGAGGGAAATGGCCACAGTAGTAAAACACCTTGACGCCGTAAACTTTTATTAGAGCTTTTCAGGCAGGTTGTGAATAAATAATAGTTAAAAAAAAAAAAAAAATGCATATTGCTGTAGATCAGCTCCCTTCCTGGGGGAAGAAGGAGGAGGAGGAGAAGTGGCTGGAATGTTAATTAATGAGAGACAAGTCCAGTGTCAACCTTCTTTAGTCATAGTTGCTTCTTGCTTTCATTGTCTATCCCCAGCCTGCGAAGCATGAACAATCCCTTACCAAGTACTTGTCAACATAGTTTAACCAGACCTAAAGAAGAGTTCTGTGTAAGCTTAAAAGCTTGTCTCTTTCACCAAAAGAAGTTGATCCAATAAAAGATATTACCTCCCCACCTTATCTGACAGTTAAGCTACACTTCTACCCCGATAGAACGCTGTCCTCGGGAGCCCAAAAGTCTTACCACATTATAGGTGAAACCGCGTTATATCGAACTTGCTTTGATCTGCCAAAGTGCGCAGCCCGACCCCGGAACACTGCTTTATCGCATTATATCCAAATTCATGTTATATCGGGGTAGAGGTGTATGTCATTTTGAAACCAGTATAGTTAAAATGGTACCATCCCTAGTGTGGATGCTTGTATATCCGTATACAGGTATAAGCACTTCTATAGCTTATCCCCCTAAATATACTGGTATAACTGTGTCCACACTAGGGACTGAACTGATTTAACTACTTTGGTAACAAGTATTCCTCTAACCGAAATAGTTAAATCAGCACAAAAACTGTGTGTGAGCCAGGCCACCAAATTCCTTCAGGTACCCACTCCACAAGGTAGTTTCTCCCCATCCATCCCATGACTCACCTCTGCCTCCTCTTGTAGCAGGAATTGTCATCAATACCACTTCATGGATCAAACACAAGAGTAACATAAGACCTTCCCAACTATAAGCAATAAGATCTTCTCTCCCTCTCCCCCCTCTCTGCTAGTTTCCACAGTCCTAGCCAGCAGGAGCCAGAGAGTTTCCCAGTGAGCAGAAAAATGAGAGCATGACCTACACACACCTCCTACCGTGACAGAAGTCTGTATGAGAATTTTATTACAACATTTGGCCATTTGAGACCTTCACTAATAACTAGCAAAGCTACAGTGACGATAAAGTCTGAAGAATAAACATGGGAGTGGAAAGGGGAGAATTACATTTCTGCATCTTTAAAAAAATACAAAAGTAATTTACACATGAGAAAAACCCTTTAAAATTAGTTACAGCAAATTGCTGGGCTACTTTGTGTATCCTTGATATGGGCCTGAGATGTTGACTGCTAGAGAATTTTTGTAACTAAGCTCCCTGGTTATGGAACTTGATTCAAGGCACTATTCCAAGTCTTTAGTCTGTTTCAGAGTTTAAAACAAAGCTAAAGAAATAATCTTTCTGCTGCTTTTAACTGTTCCAAAGGGTGGATTGTTTTAGGTGAATAACTCTATAAAGCACCCTGTGACTTTAATGTGAAAGATGCTACATAAATGCATGACGATGATGTTATAAATCAATGCAAATGTGCATTTATAAGGGTTAAATTTTGTAATTTTATATAAAAGTTCTTCCCCTTTGAAAGTAACATGATTTTAGCTTCTGCAGGCAGATATATCTGCATGACAGGCAAGGACACTGTTTCTAAGACAATATCGCTCAAAATGTGGATGCTGAATTACAAAGTTAAATTATCCGATCCTCACCCCACAGTCCTCACTTCCCAGAAGCTCATGCAGATAAGTTGTTTCCTGTTATTTTCACAAGAACTTAAACTGGGAAGGTCAGCTATCAGCTAGGATTTCTGGATACTCCTCCCAGAACTGGTCCCCAATGATGTCACAGTGCAGTGGGACAGCTTTAGTCCTGGTCCGTGCCACTTCAACTTCCTTCTCTTCACTTTCCTTTGGCAGTTTTATTCTTTTTGTAGTGACTTCGTTAACCTGCAAAGATAGTTGACACATGAGTGCATTTATAAAAGGGTTTTGAAGGTTTCATAAATTGTTGGTTTTGCCTTGTTTACATATTAACCATAAGCCACCACTTTGTCCCCTCTGCCTCATGACACCTTTTAATTTTGTACCAGAACCTGCAAATCTAGGCATATGGTGTCACTCAGGTACCAAAAATAAGTCATACTGAAACAATTTTTCCAGTCAAAACTCATTCCATGCAGGTCATATATTTACAGGGTTTTGCTACTGAATGGATCAGATTACAAGAGTGCCACTAATTAATGCCATACTGATGATTTTCACAGTAATTGTTTCAGGATTCATTTTTCATTCAATATCTACACCTGAAGTTTTTTAGCTTATCACATGAGTATTTTCAGAAAGACAAAAACAAAGATGGCAAGGTGCAGGTGAGCTGTTTGCTCTAAGCCAAACACTGAGATGACGTTTCAATATAAAGGCAAGCATCCCCAGGTGTACATATTACTATATGGTGAGACACTCATTAAAGGTATTTATTAATATAATCAAGAGATAGATATTCATGCATGTTAGCCCGCTGGATAAAGAAACAGATGAAACAGTTGGTCATTCTCACATGGTCTGAAGAGAACACCTACAAATACTTGGAAAGCTGGGAAAGAATATATTCACTTTTATGAAAAAAGTAGATATAAAGCCCCCCAGAAGGCCTCATATTGTCAAAGAAAGGGATGTGCAAGAAACAAGGAGACAAGTGGAACACTATGTCAAACCAAGGAGTCTCTCCCTATAATATATCAGTCCTCTTGGTAAAGTGCCATAGAAATCACCAGCCACAAAAGAAAACTGAGTTAGCTGTTAGTCATTCTTTTTATATATAACAAAAAGTAAGAACAGTGAGAAAATAATTGTGGCAGACACTCAACCAACATTAGCTAGGCCCTAATCACAAGAAACACACACATGCAAGACTGACTTCTGTAACACATGCATCCACAGAGATGATAATAAGTCTATGCCTAGGTAAACAGTCGTACAGATATTTTATAAGTGAGTCAGATTTCAGACACCAGTTTTCATATTATTCAGTTAGACAGATATATCTATAACACCTCAAAATAACTCATTTTTAACACCTTTTGTTCAAAACCCCCATTTCCTTAGTATCTAGAATATATCTATAGATAGACAGTCATAGCCACAGAATCTGAGGTCACAACATGCAATCATAAGAAACATCAGGGGTCGGGTTATACTGTGGTTTGTGAACTGCACATAGTTGTTGTTATTATTTATATTGTTGTAGCACCTAGGAGCACTAACCATGGACCTTGGTGCTGTACAAAGAGCAAACGAAAAGACGGTCCCTGCCCCCAAAGAGTGCAATTTAAGAATAAGACAAAAGACAACAAATGTTTAAACAGACTGATGGGAGAGTACAAGGAAACAATGAGACAATATTGGTCAGTATAGTAGGTGGTGGTCCCAGCTCATGAACAGCCTAATTGTTGTCAATATTTTTGTAGGCACCATGGCAAAGGAGAGTTTGAAGGCGGGATCTGAAGGCGAATGAGGTAGTTTTACAAATGTTTATGGGGGGCTCCTCCCAAGCAGGAGAGAAAACACAAAGGTGCTTGTTTGAAAATTTAACCCATGGGCAATGGAGGCTGACATCACAGGCCAGGGGTGGCCAACCTGTGGCTCTGGAGCCACATGCAGCTCTTCAGAAGTTAATATGCGGCTCCTTGTCTAGGCACCGACTCTGGGGCTGGAGCTACAGGCACCAACTTTCCAATGTGCCGGGGGGTGCTCACTGCTCAACCCCTGGCTCTGCCACAGGCCCTGCCCCCACACCACCCCCTCCCACGAGCCTGCCATGCCCTCGCGCTCTCCCTCCTCTTGCCTCTTGCACACCACGAAACAGCTGATCGGGAGGTGTGGGGAGGGAGGGGGAGGCGCTGATCAGTGAGGCTGCCGGTGGGTGGGGGAGGGTGGGAGGAGCTGGGAGCGGGAGCTGATGCATTACTGTGGCTCTTTGGCAATGTACATTGGTAAATTCTGGCTCCTACTCAGGCTCAGGATGGCCACCCCGTCACAGGCCAACTGGAGGCAGGAGTCCACCTGTCTATATCGAACGAGAGATGGTAAGTAGTGTGGGGGGCTAGGCATGCAGTTAAAATGCTTTTACCTTCTGCCATATTAGTACAGTTCCTTTCCTATACATCAAGGGCTCATTGTTGTAGTTAATGTTGAATTCAGAAAATAAAATCTCATTCTTGTCTCCAGCCAAAGTTCCCTGAAATTGAGAAAAAGACAATAAAAAGTGCACCTTATAGCCTCAATTTATTTATAAATATTATTTTTTATAGCACAGAAACAAGTGGGGTAAATGTTGAGTGTAAGTAATTAATAACAACAACATGTGTACATGCATCTGACGAACTGGGTATTCACCCACGAAAGCTCATGGTCCAATACATCTGTTAGTCTATAACGTGCCATAGGACTCTTTGCTGCTTTTATGTACACAGGGTTTTTTTAATCTTCAAACAACTTTATTAACTTCTTATCCTCACAGCATCCCCATGAAGTAAGTAAGCGTTCTCTCCTTTGGTAAAATGGGGATAGATAAGCAGAGCAAGGTGTGTTCTTCTTGATTTTATTAGGGCTGTCAAGCGATTAAACAAATTAATAGCGATTATTTAAATATTTTTGGATTTTTCTACATTCAAATAGACTGATTTCTATTACAACACAATACAAAATATACAGTGCTCACTTTATATTTATTTTTATTACAAGTATTTGCTCTATTAAAAAAATAGTATTTTTCAATTCACCTAATAAAGAGATTGCACTACAGTACTTTTATCATGAAAGGTCAACTTACAAATATAGAATTATGTACAAAAATAACTGCATTCAAAAATAAATGTAAAATTTTAGGGCCTGCAAGTCCACTCAGTCCAACTTTTTTTTAAGCCAATCACTCAAACAAACAAGTTTGTTTACATTTGCAGGAGATAATGTTGCCCACGTCTTCTTTACAATGTCACCTGAAAGTGAGAACAGGCGTTCTTGTGGCACTGTTGTAGCCGCCATCGCAAGATATTTACATGCCAGACGTGTTAAAGATTCATATGTCCCTTCATGCTTCAACCACCATTCCAGAGGACATGCAACCATGCTGATGACAGGTTCTGCTCAATAACAATCCAAAGCAGTGCAGACCGACGCATGTTCATTTTCATCATCTGAGTCAGATGCCACCTGCAGAAGATTGATCTTCCTTTTTGGTGGTTCGGGTTCTATAGTTTCCGCATCAGCGGTGCTCTTTTAAGACTTCTGAAAGCATGGTCCACACCTCATCCCTCTCAGATTTTGGAAGGCACTTCAGATTCTTAAACCTTGGGTCAAGTGCTGTAGCTATCTTTAGAAATCTCACATTGGTACCTTCTTTGCTTTTTGTCAAATCTGCAGCGAAAGTGTTCTTAAAGTGAACATGTGCTAGATCATAATCCGAGACTGTTATAACATGAAATATGTGGCAGAATACGGGTAAAACAGAGCAGGGGATATACAATTCTCCCCCAAGGAGTTCAGTCACAAATGTAATCAACATATTATTTTTTTAACATGGAAGCATGTCCTCTGGAATGGTGGCCGAAGCATGAAGGGACACACGAACATTTAGCATAGTGGCATGTAAAGACCTTGCAATCCAGCTACAAAAGCGCCATGCAAATGCCTGTTCTCACTTTCTGGTGACATTGTAAACAAGAAGAGGCACCATTATCTCCTGTAAATGTAAACAAACTTGTTTGTCTTAGCGATTGGCTGAATAAAAAGTAGGACTGAGTGGACTTGTAGGCTTTGAAGTTTTACATTATTTTGTTTTTGAGTACACTTATGTAACAAACAATCTACATTTGTAAGTTGCCCTTTCAGGACAAAGAGATTGTACTACAGTACTTGTATGATGTGAACTGAAAAATACTATTTCTTTTATCATTTTTATAGTGCAAATATTTTTAATAAAAATAATATACACTTACAACACAGAATACAATATATATGAAAATGTAGAAAAACATCCAAAATATTTAATAAATTTCAATTGGTATTCTATTGTTTAACAGTGTGATTAAAACCGTGATCCATTTTGTTAATCGTGATTAATTTTGGTGAGTTAATCATGGTAGTTAACACAATTAATTGACAGCACTAATTTTTATATTTGTACACAACAAAAGAAGGTGGGGAACACCACCCTGTAAAGGCAAGAAGAGGAGAACAAGATTAATAAAGTGACCTGCCCAAGACCACATACTGAATCATTGTTAGAGCTGGGATTAGACTTCAAGAATTGCTGACTCACAGTTTTACACCCATACCACATCTATTTGAGGACAGTAACATTTCATATACACATTTTTAGGCATCTGATGCCATTAATTACGAAGTTAAAATCCTGTTTGGATTCTTTGCCAGTCAGGTTAAGATCTTTTCAATTCAACAGCAAAACAGAAATCCAAAACCAACATCATCTCCAGAGAAAAACAAGCACATACTGGGAAAAATGAATTGGTATACAGTGAACATATAAGCCAGCTGGCCTTCCCTAATGAGCAAGACATGTCTGCATAGGGCTGGGTAATTGGAAGTACTTGGCAACTGGGTTCTGTGTATGTTCCCTGTACATCGCTGATGTTAAAAGACAATGAATTTAGAAGGAGGTTCCTACCTTTAATCTGTCTTGTGCTTGGACTGGTGTCAAGCCACTTCGCTGCACAAGCATCCAAAACACTGTATTATAGAGGTTATTAACGTGGCCTGCAGAAATAGGAAATGGTGTCAAAGGACAAACAGACTATTTGCAAAGTCTAGATGACTAGTCACAGAATGGTTTTCCATTCCCACAAATTCCTGCAGCTAGATTTTTAAAATACCATTAGTAATATTTGTAGTTATGTAATATCATCGTAATCCAATCTCACACTTCATGGCATACTAGATCTCTGGAATGGTCAGAAGATTGATTCCTCACAGCTACATAAAGTATTTCATAATTGTTAAGTAAGATGCATTATGGCAGACAGAGTTTACCTTCCTCTGAAGCAACAGGTGTTAATCACTGCCATAGGTTTGATACTAGCTTTGCAACAATGACCTGATCTGGCATGGAAAATCCTATATTCATCATTTGACTGTTGTAATTTTGCTACACAATATTGCTGAATCAGAATGTTTATACCCCTCAGTTAAAAAAACAACATTCAAGTGATGTTTCTAAAATTTTTGGTATTGACTCATTTTTAGTATTTTAGTGATGACAATCCGGTATCTGCTATGGATCCCATGTTATTAATGGCTGTGCTTGTAAAAATAATATGAGTATTAACACATAAAATATGTAACGTCACAGATAACACGTTGCTCTTTCTAAAACAGTGTCAGTGAAGTTAAAAGGGTAATAAAAATACAAATTGGGATGTTTTTGGAAAATTATTGTAGAATGTAAAATAATCTGCTTTCTAAGAACGTCAACCAACTCTTCTGCAGCTTAACAGCTCCAAGGATGTGTTGTTAACCAAGTAAACTAGAATCCCTCTGACATGCAGCAGCTTCTTTTTCACTGAGTGCACATATGCACACTGGCAATAAGGGGTTTGAGGTTTTCATCCCAGAGGAAAAAAACACCTAACAGTTATAAATTGTTATGCTAAAAATCAACTGTTCTCGTTTTCCTGATATCTAAAGATGCTTACAATCTGCTTGTCTCCAGCTGAGATAGTCCTTTAAATTCTGGTTACTGGGATACAAGACAACTCGTCCATCAAATCCTGGTGGATACAGGAGCGGCTGGTCCTTAAAATAATCCTTCCAGTAGAAAACATAACTGGAGGCAAACTGGGAGACGACGTGAGTCATGAACTTACTTGCAAACGCAAAGCCAACAGACACAGAGAGAGAAGAGAGACAGAGAATACATTAGATATTAAAAGAACTCTACCTTTCTATCTGTAATTATTTGGGTATCAGTGGTAAGGCTTCTGGTGGACAGCAGTGCTTTTCCTACCGTGGCTCTATGGACCACCAATGGCAGGTAGAACCTTTTTGAGTGGTTGGTGGAATTAAACATGTGAAGAGTCAAGCAGTGGAGATTGGAAGAGGAGATGGTTTTTTTCAGTAACCTCTCTTTTGTAGAAGATGGTTTTTATTCACCCTTTTGCTGTTTGTTTGTTTTTAACTTTGTTATTGAATTTACTTTTCAAAAACATCATACACAGAAACAGAACATCAAATAGTCCGTAGCTAATTACAATCTTATATTATTTTTATATATATATCACCCACAAACACAAGTGAATTGTGTAGTTTTCACCTATATTGTACGGGTAGCATCTGTACACGTGTAAGGACAAAGATAAACAATAAGTGCACATGCCAGTTCTCAGAGAGAACTATTAAACATGGGGAAACTGGTAAGCTCAAAAGGAGAAATTACCTTGCTCTTCTTTTAAACCAATTACTTTTCTTTTTAAAAACAAAGCTGTATTCATCACTCTGTCCATAAGCCATGACAATATCCTCCAGCTCTTGCATCACAGTCTGGGCACACTTAGTCATCAGATGGAGGGCACGGTCATCGTTAGGCTTACTGAAGCCATGCTGCTCAGCAAAGCTTCAAAGAGAATAGAGGTTCAACAGGAAAGTAACCTTATAAAAGATATTCAAGAACCTAAATATTTGTTTTCATCACATTTCCTCAGAACATCGTTAGCATGAACAGGATTTTTGGAAGTCAATGAACTCCCTCCAGGTGTCAAAACCACTATGAGAAAATCTGTCTGCTTCTGAGTCCCATATACCACAATCTCCTCCTCAACAAGATCAGACACCAACTATTTAACTGCCCTTCAAATCAACGGGTGCCCCTATGTTATATGGAGTCAATGGGAGGCGTGTGGCTTGTCATTATTATGTCACTTTTTTGCTAAAGCACACTCAGACTTTATCCAATGGAGGAAACACATCAGCAAATTACCAGAGCTTGAGAACTTCACTGAATTTGTACAAAGTAAGAGTCAGCTGTGTGAGTGCTGCAGCCTGTGGAAACTATAACTACAGTGAAGAAGTGCTCCATCTGACTCTGAGCAGCCTGTGGGAGCAACCCACAGCCTTATCGCTTATGGAGATGATGGTCACACTCTCCCAAACCCACACACCGCCAAAATAAGTCATTCCACTGCACACATTTCTGTCTTGGGGGAGAGGAGGAGAGAACAAACAACACATGACAGATATGTAGTCACGCTGCTTAATGCTCTACTGGAAGGCATTCATGGTACATCTGTACTACAGACACTAGAGCATCATAGCTTTAAGCACTGCAGCGCCACAGTGCAGCCTTCCATCGCTCCATCTCTCTAAGAGACGGTAGCTACATCAATGGAAGAATCCTTCACTCAACCTAGCCAGATCTACACTGGTGACCAGGTCAACCTATCTACAGTGCTCAGGGCATGAAACGTTCACAGCCCTGACCGATGTAGCGAGGTCGACCTAAGTTTTAGCTCTAGACCAGGCCTCAGATCCTATGGTGAGGAGCACAGTACAAATACCTATACAGAACGGAAAACATCTGCCGAACCCAGAGATAAATGTTCCCCGTGTATCAGTCCCACCCTCTCCTCCCTCCCCCCAAGGCAACAGTCATGACATTTCCCCGCTGCCTACAGCGGTTCCCAGCTGCCCCGAGGCCTATGACAACACGACACGGGGTAGTCAATAAGCGGTGCGTGGGCCAAAGCCAGACCGCCAGATGCTTCTGAATGGATCGTAAGATCTTTCTGATGTACGTATTATCCTTATTGCGATTAGTTTTGTATGATTTTCTCTGGTGGCTGGACCTTGACAAAACAGTTGATTACCAAGCTGAGTGAAGGGACGGGCACCTCCGGGGACCTGCTGCTGCCCCCTTACAGAGCCCGTTAGCGACACCCAGGGTGGGACCAGATACCCGATTTTATAGGGACAGTCCTGATATTTGGGACTTTTTCTTATATAGGCTCCTATTACCCCCCACCCCTGTCCTGATTTTTCACACTTGCTGTCTGGTCAGCCTAGCTACGCCCAGGCCCCTCCGTCCCTGAGGGGTGCCCCCGCCCATGCCCCAGGGCGGCTAGACACTAGGGTGACCAGCTGTCCCGATTTTATAGGGACAGTCCCGATATTTGGGTCTTTTTCTTATATAGGCTCCTATTACCCCCCACCCCCTGTCCCAGTTTTTCACACTTGCTGCCTGGTCACCCTCCTAGACACAGTCACAAGCGCTGCCCCCCCCAGCCGCAGCACGCGGGGACCCGCCGTCTCCATGGGAACGGGGGGGGGCTGCACGCGCCCCACTCCCCTCAGGAGAAGGGAGCCCCGAGGCTCGCTCCGGGCCTGGGGCCCCGCCCTCACGCCCATAGGCTACAGCGTCGCCTCGGCAACCGCCCCTGCGCGACGCGGCCCCGCCATTGGCTGCCGCCGGCCCCACCCCTCCCGGAAGCGCCCCGCCCCTCGCACCGGTGGAAGTTGCGGCCGTCCAGCCGGGTGACCACCCAGCAGTGGGGCAGGCACGTATCGTCCGCCTCGAAGTCCCGCACGTACTCGAACTTGCTCTTCGCCATGGGGGCCCGGCCGCCGCTCAGCCGCGCCCTCGCCCCAGGCCCAAGCGCGGCAGCGGCAATAGCCCGGGCAGCTTCCCGCAGCCGCATGCGCTGCACCGGAAACACCCCCATCCACCCACCGGAAGCGACCTCTTCTAGCCACCGGCTAGGCCACCTCTATGGTGTGACGCCTCGTTGGAGGACCGCTGCGCGCTCTAGAAGCGGGGGAGCGTCTGGCCCTTGCCGCTGGCCCAGGGCTCGGCGCAGGGGGGTGGACGAGCCGCCCCGGGAGCAGAGCCATCAGGCCAGATGCAGCCCTGACTCCACTCGGCTGGGACTGGCCAGGCGCCACGTACCAGGGCTCCCCACCCTCTGCTGTGGGGCCGACGGGGCCAGGGGATGCGTTAGCACAACCGCAGCACGTGCAAGAGGCGTGTGCCCGGGTCCCGCGTGTACCCGCAGGCTCCGGAGATCTACGCTCATGAATTAAAATGCCCCGGAGGGCCAGGGCGCGCCACGGCTCAGCGCAGCCTTTCAGCGGGCGGAGCCCCGCGCACGACCGGTGGCGGGGCTGCGCCGGGCTGCAGGCGTCGCGAGCCGCCACGCGTTCCTCCCGGGGTCGCCGTGGCAACGCCATTGTTGCGCGTCTCCATGGCGACCGCCGGGCGCGCGGGGCGGCACGTGGCGCCCCGCCGTTGCCATTTGCGGCGGCCCCGGGCGGGGCGCGAGGCGCGGAGGGCAGCGCGTGCCGCGGGCGGGGCGGGGCCGGGGGCCGCTGAGAACGTTTGCGAAGCAACCGCAGGAAACAAACGGACGGCGACAGAGGGAGGCGGCTGAGCTCACAATCCCCGACAATCCCCCTCCCGCCGGGCCCCGCCTGCGCCATGGAGGGGGGGCCGCAGGAGGAGCCCCCCCGGCAACCGCACCCCCCAGCCGGGCAGGCGGCACCCCGCTTGGAGCACCTCCTCCTGCACCCCCTCACCAGGCAGGGGGGCAGGGAGCCGCACCTCCTGCTCCTCCCCCCCAGGCCGGGGCCCCTCCCTCAGCTCCTGTGCCCCCTCCCCGGGCAGGGCGCCCCCTGCAAGGAGCTGCACCCCCTGAATGGGCAAAGTTCCCCCAGCAAGCAGCTGCTGCCCCCCACGGCTGCGCTGGGACCTGGGGAGCAGCAGGGGGGGAGTGAGCCCCCCCGGGGGCTGCAGGGGAAAGCGGAGAAGCAGGAGCAAGAGGGCCAGCTGGGGTGCAGCGGCTGCAGCAAGAGAAAGAGGGGCGAGCTCAAGGCCGCCGCAGCCCGACGAGCAGGGAAAGAGGGGACCCAGCTCGCGGCCGGCGGCACCGTCAGGAGAGGAGGGGATCAAAAAGGGGGGAACGCAGAGGAGAGCCAGAAAGAGGTGATGGTGAAAGAGACTGGGGGGGGCAGCGTGGCCTCGGGGACTGGGAAAGAAGGAGCAATCAAGACAGAGCAGGCAGAGGCAGCCGGTGAGGAGTGCAAGGGGAGGGAAGACGCTGTGTCGTCCAAGCCAGCTGGATCCTTCAGCGGCCCGACTCATGCCAGCAAAGATGCCCCCGCGGCTCAGCCGCCTGGTGGGTTTGGAGCACAGCATCCTCAAGACCTGAAGATCCCATTGACACTCCATCCAGTACCCTCTGGGGCCAGGATCCAGTTGCAGGGACCTCCACCTTCTGAGCTGATCCGAGTGACTAAAGTGCCCCTGGCCCAAGTGCCCCTTAAAATGCAATCCTTACTGGAGCCTTCAGTCAAAATTGAAACTAAGGATGTGCCCCTCACAGTGCTGCCCTCTGATGCAGGTATTATTCTATGGCATCGGAATGTCCAAGGCTTCAACACGTGTTGCCCCATAGTTGGAATGCTAGCAGTTAGGAAACACAAGTGGAAATGCTATTGAAGTACTGGCCTTTCTATGTAAACTGTATCCATATCATTTCCACCTGCACTGAGAGTGTAAACACACAGGGTCACATTCAACCTGGGTTTGAGAGGGTTCAGCTCTTTGACGTCTGTGCAGCTGCTTACTCCAGTTCTGACTTTAGCCCCCTGTAGCAGGTGTCTGATTCTTAGCTATAAAGCCTAAGATTTTCAAGAACAGGAGCCTAGAAGCAGTCTTTAAAGTCCTTGTTTAGGCACCGGCCCGATTTTGAAAATGCAGGGCTTAATCTTTAAGAGTGGATTTAGGAGCTCAATTTTGACCTTTAAAATTAATTTCTGTCCTAATGCCTAATAGACCCTTGTCCTTTCATTGATAATGCAGGGTTTAAGTGATTGGTGCATTTAGAAATACCTTTCATAGAGGGACTGCTTGCTAAGTGAATTAGTAGTGGAGTGGAAACCTTCCACCTTTAGGTCATCAGCTCAAATCCAGCCCTATTGGTTGTGATTGGAAGTTGATTGCATCTGATGAGCATTTAGTAGATTCATCAGTCCTTCCAGCAAAGGTATCCACATCTCACAAAAAACTAGCACCATCTGGCAGACTTAGCAGAGAAGCCAAGAATTGAGTGGCTATGGAACTGAAATAGCATATTACCACTGAATGTGGTCCCTGCAAGGTCAGGGTTTAGGTGCATTACTGTTGCACTGTGCATAAGCTTGCACTGATACTGTGGTGCCTTTATAAACATATGCATTACATAACACAATAATTAGTCAAATGAAAACAAACCCCCTACCATTTTTTTTATTATGGTGAAATTAGCTGTGATCTGTATGAAAGAGAGAGAGACTATGCCACAATACATCCATTACATACGTCTGATGAAGTGGGTATTCACCCACGAAAGCTTATGCTCCAATACATCTATTAGTCTTAAAGGTGCCGCAGGACTCTGTTGCTTTATGCCACAATAGCAGATAGTGTAATGTCAAATATTTAAATTAGTTTTTATGGAGTATTTCACTTGTGGCTAGTCATTACTCCAGAATTCTCTTAGTTGACGACACTTAAATGTTTTTTCCAGGGGCAATTCTCCAAATGTGTATGGAGGCTTGTGGGTTCCAGAATCCGGGTGTTTCTTTTGTTTGGGTTTAGGTGGATTCTTTCTTTAAATATGATTTACGGCAACATTGCATGTGCTGTCTGCCTAATGATATTCTTTCCTGATTTTTGTTATGTAGGGATACCAGATACCCCATTTAGCAAAGACAGAAATGGCCATGTAAAACGTCCAATGAATGCATTTATGGTGTGGGCAAGAATTCACCGGCCGGCACTAGCCAAAGCTAACCCAGCTGCCAATAATGCAGAAATCAGTGTCCAGCTTGGATTAGAGTGGAACAAACTCACTGAAGAGCAAAAGAAGCCCTATTATGATGAAGCTCAAAAGATTAAAGAAAAGCACAGAGAGGAATTTCCTGGTAAAAAATGCATACACTTCCTTACACTGCATGTTTTAAAAGTTTGCATTACCCCAAAATGTTGACTTTATAAAGTGATCATGGCCTAGTGCAGTATTCTGCATGGACTGATACAGATGCCCAGGGTGGGGGAAATGGCAGGCAGAGAGCCACGTGATAGGCAAATGAATCTAGTCCAGTAGGATTGGGAAAGGAAAAGCCATATAGGGAATGAGGGTCAGTATGCTAAATGGGAAGAAGAAAACCCTGTGTGGAGGTGGGTAAGAGGAGGGTCCCCAACTCCTAATGTTTGGTTCTTGGAGCACAGTATTCTGAACTTTGAATTCCCTGTGCTTCTAGAGTTATTTGTTCCTAAAATTGTAATATTCATTTAAGGCATTTTCCTAAAAATTAATTTTATCAGATACTATGGTGACAAGGACATAGAAATGCCTATAAATAGATTAAATAATTTTTTCAACCTTAACTGTGGACTAACAATTTCCTGTCTGGGAGTAATAATGTAAATAATAATAGCGTCCAATACCCATATAATTAAAAATAAAGAAATCTATAGCTATAACATCAATTACAAATTAGATTATTAAAATTCAAAGATTTTCAAATCTAATTTACTTTTCATCAGTTATTCTGTTTCTTTATATTTTTCTTTTCACTCAGATTGGGCAAAGAAATTAAACTAGTCAGTTTAACTTTATAAACAATTTTTAGTGAGTTTCACTTTCTGTTTTCCATGCACAAATATAATGCTGCAAAGCTGTAGGAAATGTTGGGTTGCAAAGCTGTAAGGGAACGTTAAAGCCAAATACAAATGTTAAATCTGAACAAAAATCCTCATTTTCATTGGAAACACATTTATTAATATTAGCTTAGAAATAGCAGGAATACCAAGGGTCTCATTCACCCCTTTTTACTCCAATTTTCAGCTGTCTATATTACACTATTGTAAGTAATCCAGAGGTGAATCAAGGCTCAAATCTGGTTTACTGTGTTTTGGCCGGAGGATTTGTTGGAGATCTCAGATGTGGAATGAGACTTTTTTCAGCCTTTAACTGAAGGGGGCAGGGTAGTGAATCTTTAACAAAGCATTTTTCTCCTGAGTAATTTAAACATGTGAAAAAAACAGAGTTTTTAAACTGAATAAAAATCACTAAACTATAAGGTGCTACGTCCTTTATATTTGTGATGTCATAATCCGACTTGTTCTCCAGGCTGCCACAGAGTATTCCAGAGTAGACAAGATCTGAATTTCTTATGTCAAAAACAAACAGAAGACAAAACATAATATTAAACACCCCCAAACATTCAGGCCTCCTTTAAACATCATAACCGAGACAAAAAGTCTAATGAAACCTAATGGGTATAAATGACCTACCATCATTTTTACAAGTCTCTTACTATTTGATTGGTGTATGTATCAGAGGCAAACCTAGTTCTGCCTGCAGTAATATATGCACAGCTCCCATTGGGTCAAATTCTTCCTTAACTATTACATCTCTACAGTCTCACTGAGGTAAATGAAATTTGCACAGGTGTATTTGAGAATTAGGGAGCCAGTGAGATTATAAATCCAGAGCCATATTTTTAATATTACCATATTTTTTCAAAATAAAGTCCAAGATGCATTGCCATTTTCTCCTGTACCCTCTCTTCATAATGTGGTGTTAACCTGCGCCACACTGGCCCCTCTGGTTTTCTGATCCTGTATCTCCTCCACCAACCACATAATAACGTATGTTAATATGAAAAGAATGAGAGAATGTGCCAGTTTCATCATACTCTCTGATAGGGTGCTCAGTCTGCCACTTTATTGAAGTGAAAGGGAGTTTTGCTATTAACTTCAACTGGAAGAGGATTTGCCCTTGTTGTGGATCCATACAGACTTTTCAGAATTGCGGTTGTCGTGGTTTTTCATGTCTTGTTACAGTGCAAGAAACTGGCCCACATGTCTATGAAATCTGCCTTAAGCTTTCTCATTTACTCTCCCACAGGCTGGGTTTACCAACCACGACCCGGCAAAAGAAAGCGCTTCCCATTGACTGTCTCCACTGTATTTTCCGGCACCTCTCAGAACATCATCACTACAAACCCAACCACAATTTATCCTTTCCGATCACCCACTTACTCCGTTGTCATTCCCAGTGTACAGAACAGTATTGGACATCCTGTCTGTGAGTTTGTTCAATTAGTTTTGGTGAATTCATTCAATAATAATAAGAAAATTGTATCCTGTATAAGGTCAAGCGTAAGCCAGCATAAGAGTGTTTAAAGCAACAGTCCAGTGGCAAAGCTGCTTAAGAGGACAAGGTGAAATTTGTCAGAAAAAGCGTCACAGGGAAAGATGTTGATAATGTGAGGGCTGCATTTTTAAAAGCTGCATCTAAACGTGCAGGTGCAACTTTGCACACAATTTTCTAGATGTACAGTGTTTTCACAGCCACAGTTTTGCATGCACAGCAACTCAGCTTTGCATACACAACTGGAAAATAATTATGTATTTAACTAGCTAATTTGCAAATTATGTTAACCATGTTGGTCCCAGGATATTAGAGACATAAGGTGAGTGAGGTAATAGTTTTTATTGGACCAACATCTGTTGGTGAGAGAGACAAGCTTTCACGCTTACACAGAGCTCTTCATGTCCTGAGCAAGAACTCTGTATAAGCTCAAAAGATTGTCTCTCTCACCAACAGAAGTTGGTCCAATAAAAAAATTACCTCGTTCGCTTTGTCTCTCTAATTTGCAAACACACATTCGGTTTGAGTACACAAATCCAAGTTTCTGTACACACCAAAACCTGGTTATGAGAGAAGTGTGCACAAAAAAGTGCATGTGCAAAATTGTGCCTACATCTAAACTATTGTATAGTGTTATTATGCTGCCTTTAATACCTACTCTGTTTCATCCCAGAGGTGGCTATACTTTAGTTATAGTTGAAGTGATTCCTGAATATATTGTTGTGAAGGACAAAATTTTCCAAAGTGCCTACATTCCAGTGACTTGAGATTTAGGCTTTGAAGTCACTTAGGCACTTTTGAAAATGTCCCCAAAATGCTTTGGAATCGTTCTGTAGGAGAGGCACACTCTAAATGATAACTTTAATATCACAAAAATGATACAGAAACATGTCTGTAAATTATGACAAAGTGAACAAACATTGCCTGGTGTGTCCTTTTTCAAAACAAATGAAAAATAACAATTTTGGGGCAATTTGGTATTCCCACTTGATTCTGTTTCTTAGGGCCACAGTTGAACTAAGCAGGTTTACATCAGCTGAGACTGTATGCATATATTCTTTATGTATACATTGCAGGTCCATACTGGCTTGCTAAGTGGCATATGATTGTGAATTATAGGGGTGTTTTGCTGAAGATGCTCTGGAGAGATGGGTTAGAGAGCCCTGTAATGGCAGCATTTCAATAAAGCAGCGTTGGAGTTAACCACCTGTCATCCTTCTTAAATTTGCTAATACACTTAATTACATTCAGATTTGGATATCAGTGTGACAAAGGTTGGTGTGTTACTCAGTAGAGGTGAGAAAACTGTCTTGGTTTCTGAGGAGGGGATTTCCAAGGACAGAAGAAATGTTGAGCTGTCTCTGTTTTTGGTTTGGGAGATGGAGGAGGACAATACAGAATCCGCCCGGGAACTTAGCATATCTGTCTTCTTTCTATTCTATAAAAAGCGGCAAAGAGTCCTGTGGCACCTTAGAGACTAACAGAAGTATTGGAGCATAAGCTTTCGTGGGTGAATACCCACTTTGTCAGACACATGTGGTGGAAATTTCCAGAGGCAGATATAAATATGCAAGCAAGAATCCGTCTAGAGATAACGAGGTTAGTTCAATCAGGGAGGATGAGGCCCTCTTCTAGCAGTTGAGGTGTGAACACCTAGGGAGGAGAAACAGACTGATTCTTGCCTGCATATTTATACCTGCCTCTGGAAATTTCCACCACATGCGTCTGATGAAGTGGGTATTCACCCACGAAAGCTTATGCTCCAATACTTCTGTTAGTCTATAAGATGCCACAGGACTCTCTGCCGCTTTTTACAGATCCAGACTAACACGGCTACCCCTCTGATACTTTCTAGTCTGTGTGTAGTTAGCTAAAGTGGTACTTATAAAATGCTCTTACTGGAACCCTTCCATTCATGATTGATCAATAATCATTTCTGTTTTCAAAAGGTGAAGCCCCTTCTACTATCCAGCTGCCAGCTCCTTCCATTCAACATCCAGGTCCAATTACACTTTTCCAGCCGAGTGTTGGAAGCACCACACCAGTGGCTGTCCCAGCTCCAAATCTGCCCCTTCACCCTGTAATTCCACCACAGCGCTTTGCTGGACCTGCACAGACAGAAGCTCATCATGTACCTTCCGGATCAAGTTGTTCTGTAAAGAGACCTATCCCAGTTTGCATTGAGAGCTCCAGCAGGAACCCAAGTAATGCCAGCACCACTCACTCCAGATTTCCTGTCTCTAATAGTCAACCCCCTAAGGAGTACTCAGCTGTTTCTACTTGTCCTAGAAGTGCACCAATTCCCCAAGCTCCTCCCATTCCTCACTCACATCTCTATCAACCTCCTCCCATTGGTCATCCAGCCACTCTCTTTGGAGCTCCTCCTCGATTTTCGTTTCATCACCCTTACTTCTTACCTGGACCCCACTACTTCCCATCAAGGTAATTAAGTCATTCATTTAAATTCTAGCGAGCGCATGTATGTGCTAAAGGTCAATGAAACCTACTGCTTATAGAAAGAGTGCAAAGAACAGCAGACTGGTCAAATGACTCTCAGTGCAAGAATGCAAGGCTGTGCGGGAAAGTGGGCTTAATGCCACCTTAACAGCTCCCCAGTTGTGGGACCTGGCAGCTCGAGGCTGCTCTCAGTTGTACCCAACTACCAATAGCTCCAAGCTATTGTGTGTTCCAAGCTAACAGTAAATAGAAGTGCTTGCTGCCCCTCCCCGCCACCCAAGTCCCAGCAGTGCAATTGAATTCAACAAAAATATATTGAGTAAAAGTTATGGAAATAAAAACAAATAACTGGGCAAGCATTTGAGCTGGTTACATAGTACCCCAAACACCTTGGTGGGGTTGTCTCTATGAAAAGGGATAGTTCTGAGGTCTTACCATCGGGAAGAGCCCTGGGGATGATATAGCAAATAAACCATAGTATATTCTTTGCACCTTTGGGTTAGTCAACTGGAGAAGAACAACTTGAACCAAGAACTCTTGGGTTTGTACACCCCTGTTACAGTATTTCAGTGTTGACTAAACTGACCACGTGCAGAGGGACTGCTATTGGTTCAACAGTGACTGCCTGCAGGCTCCAGTGCCTTGTAGCAGCCGGTGAGCAACAGCAGAATGTGCTGTTCAGGCCCAAGAATACCTGCAAGCCAGCTAGTGCATAGAGATCAATGAAGAGAATTCACACTGCACAAACTCTGTGTCACTTTGAATGGAGAAATGAGCGAGCTCAGTGTTCATTTTCATAGCTTATTTTTTGTAAGTAGCCAATTTTCCTATATTTGATCACAAATGATTACAACGATCACTCTCCAGCTGGAGGCAATGCTTAAAGATTTGGGGCCACATTCTGCCTTGACTTACACACTGCACTCTCCTATTGATCTCAGTAGAATGTGCCTGCATGAAGTCAATGGGGTTGTCTTGAGAGTAAATCAGGGCAGAAGATGACCCATGAAAATTGAAAGACCTTAATGGACAGATCGTATCTGCAACACAAGTCAGTCTGTGGGCATGTGTTAAGTTCAAGAACCTTAAATAATAGACCAAAGTTATTATCACTTGAATAACACACTATAGCATTGATGCATTGGTGCCTGCCTTCACATTGGGCACTAAAGATGAGCTGAGCTTTGGCCTTTGGTTTCCGACATTAGGCAGAGCTCACGAGCAGCTTGGGGGGTGGTTTTTTTTGCTCAGACCATAACAATCTGTTTGGTGTTCTAAAACAATTCATCTTTTTTGTATAGCACTGATTGTGCAAATGAATGTGTGTGAAAAATTGTGTGCTAAAAATTAGCAGCTGGATTGAAGAAATTTAAGGAAAGACCTCTTGACCGTGTTTGTACCAGCTGCTTTTGGGATCCTATCCATATGCTCTCTTAAGAGATGTGAATAGTACCATTGAAGCCTGGATCTGCATTGTACCAATACATATCATTAAACTATAATATCATTAGAGAAGGGCTCTATTACGTGTTTCACACACTTTAGTTACTCTACAGTAATATATATATTACTGTATATATCTACAACACTGAATAAATTGTAATACACTTTGGCCCTCTGGGTCCTGAATCAGGATAAAAAATCAGTTATTAGTTGTTTTGGGGAGCAATTTTTTATCACCTTGTGTGATTCTTTTTCTGGAGTTTCTCACTTTCAACTGTCAATTGCACCATGTCTAGGGTGACCAGACGTCCTGATTTTATTGGGACTGTCCCGATATTTGCTTGTTTGTCCCGCGTCCCGACCGATGTTAGGTCGGGACACTGGACAAACAATCAAATGCTCCGGAGCCCGGAAGTGCTCGCGTCTCCCCCCGCCCCGACTCCGTCCCCTCTCTCCCCAAATCCCCGCCTCTTCTCCAGGCTCGCCCTTCCTCCTCCCTCCACAAGCGCTGGAGGGAGGCCCCGGAGACGCAGGGGGAGCGTGGGGCCGGGGTGAGTGAGAGTCCGGCCTGGCCCCGAGCAGGCAGGACTCAGTCGGGCAGTAGGGAGAGTAGGGGGGCGGCCTGCGGGGCCAGGCGGTGGCTGTTCTCCCCCCCGAGCAGCGGGACTCAGGAGCAGCCGCTGCTGCAGCTCCCACTGCCGCGGGGGGAGGAAGCGACCGATGGCCAAGCTCGGTGGCTGCGGCTCTGGCGCCTGGGCCCGAACCCCCCGAGCCCGGGCCTGTTGCGGGGACCCAGCAGTGCGCAAGCCCCTGGCCAGTCGTGTCTGGGCTACTGCCCAGCTGGTGCAATCCCGTGGCAGCCCCGGGGCGGAGGCATCGGCAGCCCAGGCCCGTTCATTCCCCTGCGGGACCCGAGCAGGACGGAGGGTCTGGGGCCTGCTGCCCCCACTTCAGGGCCACCGCGGGATAGCACCAGCTGGGCAGCAGCCCAGACGTGACTGGCCAGGGCTGGGCGCAGCGTGCGCGCTGGGTTGCCACTGCATGCCCGGGTTCGGGCCCGGGCACCAGATCTGCAGCCGCCGAGCTTGGCCATTGGCCGCTTCCTCCCCCCGCGGCAGTGGGAGCTGCAGCAGCGGCTGCTCCCGAGTCCCGCTGCCCGGGGGGGAGAACAGCCGCTGCCTGGCCCCGCGGGCCACCCCCTCCTCTCCCTACTGCCCGACTGAGTCCTGCCTGCTCGGGGCCAGGCCGGACTCTCACTCACGGCACCCCGCTGCCCCTGCATCTCTGGGGCCTCCCTCCAGCACTTGTGGAGGAGGGTTTTTGTTTTTGTTTTTGTTTTTTTTTTCTCTGCCACCTTTCTTTTTTTTGCTCCTCCTTCCCCCGCCCCCCCCCCGCCCGTGTCCCGATATTTGACCTGGGTGATCTGGTCACCCTAATGATGTCTAGCCATGTATCCTAGTGGGGTTCTCAACCTATGCACCATTTTAGGCCGCATATGCAGTGCTCTCTGTGTTATGTGCGCCATAGCCACACATATATATACTACCTGAATGGCCCTGAGGATGTTACATGGGCAACAGCTGTGTGCTGACTAGGCTGCAAGCAGCCCACGGGTTGTGAACCACTGATGTATCCTCTTTACCTAGTATACTCTGAGGGACAGGATTCCCTGACATCCTTCTTGTTTACTAACAATCTAGCAGCTGCAAGACATGATTTAAAAAGGAAATAAAAGGAATTTTTTTAGCTGTCTCCAACTCCACTATAAATGGTGGCCTGCGGAGATCACATAAACTGGATTAGAACATAAGAACGACCATATTGGGTCAGACCAATGGTCCATTTAGCCCAGTAGCCTGTCTTCTGACAGTGGCCAATGCCAGATGCTTCAGAGGGAACGAACAGAATAGGGCAGTTATCAGATGATCCATCCGCTGTCATCCAGTCCCAGAATCTGGCAGTCAGAGACTAGGGACGCCCAGAGCATGGAGTTGCATCCATGACCATCTTGGCTAATAGCCATTGATGGATCTATCCTCCATGAACTTATCTCATTCTTTTTTGAACCCAGTTATATATTTGGCCTTCACAACATCCCTGGCAACGAGTTCCACAGGTTGACTGTGCATTGTGTGAAGAAATACTTCCTTTTGTTGTTTTAAACCTGCTGCCGATTAATTTCATTGGTTGATCTCTGGTTCTTGTGTTATGTGACAGGGTAAATAACACTTTTTTCCCACACCATTCATGATTTTATAGACCTCTACCATATCGCCCTTTAGGTTATGATGCTTGGTTTTACTATTTGGGTATGTTTGATAAAATGCTTGATAGTGTGTAGGACACTATTTTATCTGTAAAAACATCAAGGAGTCTGGTGGCACCTTAAAGACTAACAGATTTATTTGGGCATAAGCTTTCATGGGTAAAAACCTCACTTCTTCGGCTGCATAGAGTGAAAGTTACAGATGCAGGCATTATATACTGACACATGGAGAGCAGGGGGTTACTTCGCAAGTGGAGAACCAGTGTTGACAGGGCCAATTCAATCAGGGTGGATGTAGTCCACTCCCAATAATAGATGAGGAGGTGTCAATTCCAGAGAGGAAAAGCTGCTTCTGTAATGAGCCAGCCACTCCTAGTCCCTATTCAAGCCCAGATTAATGGTGTTAAATTTGCAAATGAATTTTAGTTCTGCTGTTTCTCTTTGAAGTCTGTTTCTGAAGTTTTTTTGTTCAATTATAGTGACTTTTAAATCTGTAATAGAATGACCAGGGAGATTGAAGTGTTCACTTACTGGCTTATGTATGTTACCATTCCTGATGTCCAATTTGTGTCCATTTATTCTTTTGTGGAGGGACTGTCTGGTTTGCCCAATGTACATGGCAGAGGGGCATTGCTGGCACATGATGGCATATATAACATTAGTGGATGTGCAGGTGAATGAGCCCCTGATGGTGTGGCTGATGTGGTTGGGTCCTCTGATGGTGTTGCCAGAGTAGATATGGGGACAGAGTAGGCAACGAGGTTTGCTACAGGGATTGGTTCCTGGGTTGGCTACCCCCTGATATTTTATCTGTGACATTACCGTAGAACCTCAGAGTTACGAACACCAGAGTTACAAACTGACCAGTCAACCACACACCTCATTTGGAACTGGAAGTGCGCAATCCGGCAGCAGCAGACACACACACAAAGCAAATACGATACAGTATTGTGTTAAACATAAACTACTAAAAAATGGGAAAGTTTAAAGCAATTTGACAAGGTAACTGTTTCTGTGCTTGTTTCATTTACATTAAGATGGTTAAAAGCAGCATTTTTCTTCTGCATTGTAAAGTTTCAAAGCTGTATTAAGTCAATATTCAGCTGTAAACTTTTGAAAGAACAACCACAATGTTTTGTTCAGAGTTACAAACATTTCAGAGTTACGAACAACCTCCATTCCCAAGGTGTTTGTAACTCTGAGGTTCTGCTGTATTTACACTAATAAATACAATTGTTTTTAAAAAAACAACTTCTTGGGTATATCCAGCAGCAACAGAGCTGCATATGTAGGCTGGTGTCTCTGTCATAGACCTTAGGTATGACTCTCCTTGTATATAGGGTGGCTGCAGTGTTTATAGAGGTTAGTGTGTTTAAATATCTCACTACTGTATGAATTGGCTAATGCAGATCATTCATCTTCAGTCCCCAATAGAAATGAAGCCAGTCTTACGTAGTCCTTTTGCAATACAACTTAGCACCGTGGCAGAAAGCTTGATTTATCGTCTCTTGGTCTCTCTCACTGCAGCACGTGCCCGTACAGCCGCCCTCCATTTGGCTATGGGAATTTCCCCAGCTCAATGCCCGAATGTCTTGGCTTTTACGAAGACCAGTACCAAAAGCACGAGGCTATGTTTTCTGCTCTGAATAGAGACTATCCTTTCAGGGAGTACCCAGATGAGCGCGCACAGAGTGAAGATTCCCGCAGCTGTGAGAGCCTAGAGGGAGTGTCTTATTACAACAGCCACAGCCATAGCGAGGAGGAGTATTTAGCCCCCATGCCACAGCTGGATATTGGAGCCTTGGAGAACGTTTTCACAGCAACCCCGTCCACACCCTCCAGCATCCAGCAAGTCAATGTGACTGACAGCGATGAGGAGGAGGAGGGGAAAGTGTTAAGAGATTTGTAATTTTTAAACCAAATGATAACAATACACAGGAGGCTTTTAAAATATTAAATAAACATTTCAGTCCTATAATATCTTTTTAGTCAGTGTGTTCAAGGAGAAACCCGAATCACCTCGGCGATAAGTGCAGATTGTTTTAAGAAATCTGATCATCCTTTAGCATTTTGGGAAGCCAGATACGGACCTGGGGCTGTCTCTGATGTCTCTGGGTTTTCACCTGCTCACATTAGGTCTGCATTTGGGCCCAGAATCATGAAGCCATTCCTAGTCAGGAAAGCATATAAGCATGTGCTTAGCTTTAGGCCTGTACTTCAGTGCATTTCTGAATAGGAATGGACTTAGGAATGTGCTTAAGTGCTGGCCTGAATCAGGACTCTGGCTTTCTGTGTTCCAGGACTTGTATTCATTTTGGCAGTTTTACTTTAGGAATTTTAGCAAGTGAAATAATTCTGTCTGTATGTCACAGATTCTTGAACAAAATGTAATTCTTGATGCAATAAAATGCACTGGGGGCTAGGGATTGGGGTCAGGAGTAATTCCCTCATGCTTTCAGATTTGCCGTTTGGCTACCATGGTATATTTATTTAACAACATAATTTACTTTGTTTTTTCTATATAATCTATATTTGTGCTGCAAACTGTTGTGTAATACATTGAAAATTTAGGGTCCAATTCTTCCACCCATACTCACATTAAATAATATCTTACTGTGCAAGAGTCCCATTGATTTAAATGGGGACCATTTGGAGAGTAAGGTGCTATTCAATGGGAATCAGGGTGATAAAGTCTAGCCCTGTGAAATAACTTATACTGGTGGACTATGATTTGATCCCTGAGTATAGTTAACATTAATATCTATACAATACCTATTTTAAATTTGTTAGTTGGAAAATGTCTCCACTAAATTGTAAGAGCAGATGAGATACAGAATTTTATTGCCAAAACTAGTAATTCATGTCACTAAACAATTTTTTCCTTTCTTTTTCCTTTCTTCCCATTTCTTTCACTGGGAATCCCATTGTTCTGCTTCTGTTCTATTTAAATAAAGTCACATGAACTGCATGTTGTTAGTGCTGTATGTTGTGATGACAAACTTTATGGTGTATATGAAGAGGACCTGATAAGGGCCTGACCTGTTGCACTCAGACCCCTGTATGATCATAACGCAGATATTCTAATCATGTTCCTTGTTTAGCAGCTAGGAAAATCAGACCTGTTGCAAATTGAGAGCCTGCTCCTGCTCCATTTGAAACCCAGGGGAAAATTTGCCATGGACTACAGTTGGACTGTTGAAGAGTTAAAATGGGAGTCTCCAGGGATAGTGTGTTCTAGAACATTGGACAGGTTTTCTCACTATAAATAGCATAGATACGTGTTGGATTTCCTATCGATAATATATCCCAGGTTTTAAGGTGTCTAAGGCTTTACCCAGTTAAAGAACCTAGCTAGGTTCCATTTACACGACACATGGTGACCATGTTGTAACCAGGTCCCCTGATTCTATTATATCTGTAGTGTGGATGGGCCCTTAAGAGAAAAGTCTTATAAATAGCTGAAAATGCCCGTTAGCTCCTAAATTGGCTTCTGACTGAAAGCTGATATGGCTCTGGAGAATGCATGTGGGCAAGTGCGCTAATTCCCACACAAGCATGTTTCCAAAGCGTCAGGCAGCTGTTCGCAGGATTACTCCCTGAATCTGACCTCCCTCTCCCCCCACTTTCCCCTTCCTAGATTCCGGGGATGGTAAAAGGAGACAGACACTGGACTGGTCCATTACAAGGTGCAGGAAGCCAGAGCTGCTGCTTTCCATTAATAGTCTGAATGTTGTGTGTTCTCTTGGGAGGTTGAGGTAACTAACAAAGATGTCCTGTGTCTTTTGGGGGGGAATGCCCCGAGAGCTCGCCTTTGGCCATCGTTTGGCCCGTGAACCTCAGTGGAAATCGGGAGCACTCAGCATCTACTTAGGGTCTGAGCCTACACAATTGGGGTCAATGGGAGTGGCACCGGGTGACTGGCCCCTTTAAGAGGGAGCAGGTGCGGGAGGAGGAGAGGTCCAATACACCTGTGACTGATTACCTGTTGCCAAATTGGGCTTAGGGGAAGGCACCCAGGCCTTATAAAGGGGGACACAGCAGCAGGGGGAAGAGGTGCTCTCTGTGGCTCTTTCTGGGCCAGAAAGTGAGAGCGAGTGTGTGGAAGAAGGCTGAGCTCCAGCTAGGAAGAGCTGGGAGTGGCTGTTTGGTGAAGAGCAGACTGGGACAGTTGAAGAGCACTAGGACTGGCAGAAGATGTCGAAGCTGAGTCTGAACTATTGTGTTGTGGTGGTGGACTTTCACAAAGAGATTTTTCTCCTCGGTCTATGTTGGTCATTTGAATTCCTCACATTTCAGTCTGTTGTCCCTTATTGTGTCATGATCCCAAGTATTCTCTGCTCCTTCAGAAGGTTCTCTAGCTAAACCAGAGAGGTCAGCATGTGGGCTGAGTTTTTCAATGTTACCTCAGCATTTTGATCACCCAATTCTCTTTTAATTTTCAGGAGAATTCTGTAATCAATACACTCACTATAGGCAAGGGTCCCTCTGTCATTTAAAAAGGCAGTTTGTTAGTCTGCATTATAGACATCTACACACAACAGAGGAAATCATGGGAAAATGCCCACTACGCCATGCACTAACCCGATGAGTCAAGACCTGGTCTAAATACAGTTGTGGTACAATATAACAGCTTAGGTCACAGATGTGATTATTCCTCCCCCTCCCCCCAGTATAATTATAACTATATAACTCCTGTGGACGCAGTCATAGCAATATGAAGGTGCCTTTTGTCAGTATAGCTATTCCTCTTATGGAAATAAGTTATATTCAGATAAGCATATTTGTACAAGAATAACTGTTTCCGCACTGGGGCAATTGCACCGTTTTTAACTAGGCACGTATAGTGAAATCAGTAGTTTTTGACTCATGAATTTCATCACAACCAAAGTCATTCAGTTGTAAATGGAGAAAGCTCCAGGGTAATTAATCATCCTTTGTTTTAATGTCACTGATCCCTCTTTTAAAAAGCACAAATGGTGGCTTGGTTTTTTTTGGTGTTAGTCCCATTAAAAACAGACTAGGACCAAGCCCACATCCAGTAGTATACTATCAAACTATGGCATGTCTCCCTGTTTTGGAAAGGACAGCTGCTCTGGGCTCTACAAATATTTCCTGCCATTCTGAATGGAAGGGGAAAAACGGAGGCTAAATCAGATGATTTGGGACGAGCTGAGCCCTTCCGAACTGTCACCACCTGAAATAGTGAAGTCAGCTGTTAAATTGTCAGTTGCTTCTATTGAATCCCAGTCTCCTCCCTTTGATAACGCCAAAAATATTGGGCGACAAAATGTTTTAATACGGAAGGATTTAATATTCTGTTCAAGTCTGTCAAGAATGTGGATGCTCCCTTGGTCAAGGCAAGTGTCTCAAATGCTGAGGTTTGACAGCAGCAAAGCAGTGTTCCCTTCTCTGTCTGGGACCGCCATTTTTGGTAATACTTCCTCCAGAGTCAGTCTTTTAACGATGATTCCTTAGGCAGCCTTTCCTTTTCCCCAAAAGAGTTCCCCTGAAATATCACTGAGGTTCTTTTAATCTGATGCAAATCCAAACTATTAGAACATAAGAAAGGTCTGACCCAGCATGGCCAATGGTCCATCTAGTCCAGTATCCTGTCTTCCAATGATAGCTGGTGCCAGATGAACTGAACAGGGCAATTATCGAGTGATCCATCCCTGTCGGCCAGTCCCAGGTTCTGGCAGTCAGAGGGTTAGGGACACCCAGAGCATGGGGTTCTAGTCTCTGAAGAGGTTTATTACTTTAACAAGCATTCTTTCTATTTCCTTGTTTGAATGACTCCTAATTCATGATGAAGGAAGAAGAAGAATTCTTTGTCCTTATATAGTGTCTTCGATCCAAGGACATTAAAGTGCTTTACAAACACCAATAAATTCATATTAGCTTCACAGCAACAGTATCACATTGGCAAGTGTCATTGTCCCCATTTTACAGGTGGGGAGATGGAGGTCCTTGTTTTTAGACCTAACTAACCATTTGCGTGCAGCCATCCTTGTTTTGTGTGCTCATTTATGGTCACGGTGCAGGAACACTTTGAAATTTGCCTACATCCCATGGGAAGTCCATGGTAAGGCTGGGAACAGAATCCAGATTTCCTGGGTCCCAATCTGGTGCTTTAATCACAAGATCAGCATTAGCTAGACAGCAGAACTGGGAAGCACACATAGAGGAGTTCCATTACCTCGATGTGACTATCAACGAAGTTACTAAATAGTCTACAGATGACCGTGCAGGTGTGAATCAAGCAAAATTCCCCTAGACTTCAGTAAGACTTTTCTGAAGAAAGGGGTACAGGAAGAGGCTTCAGAAGTGCTAGACAGGATGTGACTAATTCCTTTGCCACAGGCAGTTAGCAGTGCAACTACAAGAGCCCTGTTAAGCCTAAAATACTCTGGGCCGCTCCATGTGAACATGTCTGAACAATAACCAATGCACAACTGAACAGTGGGAGGTTATATTTTTATAGAGGGGGTTTCTGATGAGGTCAAAGTCATATAAGCAAAATCCAATGTTAAAAGTACTGTCATATAAGCCACAAGTACTCCTGTTCTTTTTGCGGATACAGACTAACACGGCTGCTACTCTGAAACCTGTCATATAATGTGTAATCATTCAATGTTTTTTTTTTTTTTTATAATTCTTGGGTGCTACCAAAAATCACAAATACCTCCTGACTGAACTTTATAATGATTACAATATTTTTGGCTCGATCTTCTGACTGAAGAGTAAATGTGGGAACTTTGGAAGAAGGTTTGCTGCATTATAGGAAGTTTTCAAAGATATGCCAGGCATTTACACAGCCAATGCATAGGTGTCTTTTCTATTTGCATTATCTGTTGTTCAATACAGATACTAAGAGGACAAAGCCCCGTGGTGCTCTGTCTAACACACTGTCTTCTGTAAGAGTATCATTCCAGACTGTGATACAGACACAACGTCCGTGGTGGTGTGGATGACTGCATACCGGAGGGAGTGTGTGCCAGCGGTTAGAATGGGGATCTGGAAATCAGGAGTCCTGGTTTCTGTTCCAGCTGTGACACTGATTCATTGTGAGGTTAGCTTCCTGGTTTCTGCTCTGACCCGTGAGACTCATTCATTGGATGAAGCGGGGAAAATCATTTAACCGCCCCGTGCCTCAGTTTACCAATCTGTCAAAGGTAACACTCCTCTGCTCCACTGGGGTGTTTTGAGGCCCTGCTGTGACCCTGTATTGATGCTACTCAGACGAGGACTACTTGCCCCATTGATGTCACGGGACTGCTTGCATTAGTAAGGGAGGTAGGGACGGGTCCTATACTAGCTAGTTAAAGGATGAGTGCTTTGAAACAGTTGGGCGCCGGCCCCTGTGAAGCCGCGGTGTTCTTCTAACACAGTTTGTTCACCACACTGTGAAAAGTAGACAAGGGGGGGAAGATCCTGATACTACTAAAGCTGTGCCACATACTTTATCTTTTTCTTTCTTAGGACCAAGGATCTGCAGAACTTACTCAACACCGGCTGTCCTCTGCCCTTCCCCCAAGTCCGCTGCCATTTTGAGGGCAAATAAGATCTGTCTTATTTATTATGATAGTATCGAGGAGTCCCAGTCATGGATCAGGTCCGCATTCTACCAACTGCTGCACAAACATAGAAGAAAAAGTTGGCCCCTGCAAGTCTTTGTTCTCTCTCTCTCTCTCTCTCTCTCTCTCTCTCCCTGATTTGTGGAAAGCTTAAGGAGCTGGCAAGACACACAAAACCACAACTAGCCAGCTGCTATTGTAATATTTCCTAGCAGTAGTAGTAACTGTCGCAACCGGGCTCATTAGCTCTCTGGAAGGACATCGGTCTGTTGGGTCCCCTTTGCTCCGATGCCATCTGGGCCCGGCCAGAGCCAGGGCACTGTTCCCAGCTTGGGGTCTCTAAGGGTCTGTCTATACTGCAATTAAACACTGGTGACTGGCCTGTGGCAGCTGACTCGGGCTCGCGGGGTTTGGGCTATGGGCTGTTTCATTGAGGTGTAGACGTTCCAGATAGGGCTGGAGCCCAGGCTCTGGGACCTTCCCTCCTGCATAGGGCCCCAGGCTCCAGTTTGAGCCAGAACATCGACATCACAATTAAATAGCCCCCTCGTCCAAGCCCTGTGAGCCCGAGTCAGCTGACCTAGGCTAGCCCCGGCTGTTTAACGGCAGTGTAGACATACTCTAAGGCACACTCCCCCGTGCAGCCCCCCTCTCCTTGGGATGTAGGGCTCTGCCGCCTGGCCACCCCAGAACCAAAGACTTGGCCCTGTGGATCCCCCAGCTGCATGGGCGTTCCGCCTTTCTGCAAGCTCCCGGCGCATCTCGATGGAGTTAACCCCTTCAGCGACCATGTGGAAGCAAACCAGGAGCACGGGCTTAGCAAATGGATTTCTTAACCACAGGCACTTTTACGCTCAGGAAAGCTCTAGAGTGTCCCAGATCTTGGCAAACTAACAAACCGTCCTGAGTTGTACACCCTCTTACTCTGTCCTCACCCCTTCGGTTAGCCTGAGGTCTGGTCAGCCTGTCAGACTAGGCAAAATTCCTCCTGCCTTTTCTCGCTCACTAGCCTGGTCTTGTGGCACCTGGCAGTGGGTGACCGCCCTTCTCAGAGAGCATCCCCCCTTAAATACAGTCTGTACCCTGTTTGCCCTGTGCCCAGATGGGACATTCCAACCCCCACCCATGCGTGTCCCAGATAGGGTGACCAGATGAGATGAAGAAAATATCGGGACACATGGGGGAGGTCTGCCGGTGGAGCGAGCAAAAAAAAAAAAATATATCGGGACAAAGTGCGTCCCGACCAAAGATCGGTCGGGACGCGGGACAACCATCCAAATATCGGGACCGTGCCGATTTTATCGGGACGTCTGGTCACCCTAGTCCCAGGTGAAGAAAAACCATTATACCCCGAGGTGGGCGCATCACGGAGAGTCATTCACAGGTAACCCTTCTGCCAGGTGAAGTCGGCAGCAACAAGGGCCGGATTCACTAGGGTTTGTCTTACCTCTACAAAACAACTGGCTCGAGCCAACTCCCCCTCAGTAATCTGGGAAAACTTACCACCACCGCCAGGCGCCTCTGAGAGGCGATACTTCCCCATTTATGGGTAAAACAAATTAGAAGTTTTATTACTAGGAAAAAGGAACCAAGCATTGGTTTTGGAAAACCCCACCACCCCATTCAGAAACATAAGCAAACCACCCACTCCAGCGTACGCTGGGCAGCGTCCTTGGCCTCAGCTCCTCGCCCTGTAGTGTGAAAGTCCGACAGACCAGTGTTCCTTTTGCACCCCACTGCCCTCTCCCTCCATTGCACCCCACTCCCAGCGGAGAGCTCAGCGGTACGTGGGTGTGAGTTCACCTCCTACGCTGGGGCGGGGAAGACATCAAGTGATGCTTCTGCTGCTATTGCTGCTGCAACTGGCCCACAGTTGCAGCTGTTCGCTCGGCGTCCCTGCCTGGGGCCCGCCTCTGCGCCGCCGTTCACTCCGCGGCTGTTGGCTGCCGCACTGGTGCTTTCTGCGCTGTCCCCTGCCTTGCTACTGCAACGTCTGCGGTGCCACATCTCAAGGTCCCGCTGGGACGGGTTGGATCACAGAAACCCCCTTGGGAACTGCCACCTGATATGCCGAGACTATCTCTGAGCCCGTTTTCCCTGCCAGCTTGGGGGTTAAGGGCCCTGCCTGGTTCGAGCCAGACACGCTAGCCTGCTGCAAACCCAGACCGAGGTCTGAACTACGTCCCCCAAAAGCTGCAGGCTTAACTGAAAACAGCTTAAGAAGTGCTCCTGTCTCCAGCACTCAGATGCCCAGTTCCCAATAGGGTCCAAACCCCAAATAAATCCATTTTACCCTGTATAAAGCTTATACAGGGTAAACTCATAAATTGTTCACCCTCTATAACGCTGATAGAGAGATATGCTCAGCTGTTTGCCCCCCCCCCCAGGTATTAATACATACTCTGGGTTAATTAATAAGTAAAAAGTGATTTTATTAAATACAAAAAGTAAGATTTATGTGGTTCCAAGTAATAACAGACAGAACAAAGTGAATTACCAAGCAAAATAAAATAAAACACGCAAATCTAAACCTAATACAGTAAAAAAACTGAATACAGATAAAATTTCATCCTCAGATGTTTCAATAAGCTTGTATCACAGACTGGACGCCTTCCTAGTCTAGGCACAATCCTTTCCCCTGGTACAGCCCTTGTTCAAGCTTAGGTGGTAGCTAGGGGATTTCTCATGATGGCTCCTCTCTTTGTTCTGTTCCACCCACTTGTATATCTTTTGCATAGGGTGAGAATCCTTTGTCCCTCTGGGTTCCCACCCCTCCTTCTCAATGGAAAAGCACCAGGTTAAAGATGGATTCCAGTTCAGGTGACACGATCATATGTCA
Organism: Trachemys scripta elegans; assembly: GCF_013100865.1. Lineage (NCBI taxonomy): Eukaryota > Metazoa > Chordata > Testudines > Emydidae > Trachemys > Trachemys scripta. Next base: position 2,861,438 of record NC_048305.1, read on the forward strand.
CTGTAACACCCCAAGCCTTCATTCCTCCCAGCCTGACTCACAGGAAGGCCTGCAAGCAAACAGAGCCATCCACCGTCAATTGTCCTGGTTGATGGGAGCCATCAGGATCTGGGCCAGCTCCAGGCACCAGCCCAGCAAGCAGCTGCTTGGGGTGGCCAACGGTGAGGCATGTCCGGGTCTTCGGCAGCAATTCGGCAGCGGATCCCTCACTCCCTCTCGGAGCGAAGGACCAGCTGCCGAATTGCCGCCGAAGACTGAAGCAGCGGCGGTAGAACTGCAAATCGCGATCGCGGCTTTTTTTTTTTTCTTTTTTTCTTTTTGCTGCTTGGGGCGGCAAAAACCCTGGAGCTGACCCTGATCAAGATTCCAAACCACCATTAATGGCCCACAGTTTGCATAACTACTTTAGGACCTCAGAGTTATATTTCATATTTCTAGTTTCAGATACAAGAGTGATACATTTATACAAATAGGATGACCACACTCAGTAGATTATAAGCTTTGTAATGATACCTCACAAGAGACCTTTTGCATGAAGCCTATTCCAGTTACATTATATTCACATTCATTAGCATATTTTCGTAATATCATATAGAGTGCAACGTCACACCTGCCACTTACCTCAGCTCTCAGTGCTCACGACTAGTCCAGGCAATGCAACCCCTTTCCCCACAGCAGGTCTAAGGCTTAGGGTACATCTATACTACCCGCCGGATCGGCAGGTAGTGTTCGATGTATCGGGGATTGATTTATCGCGTCTCGTCTAGACACGATAAATCGATCCTTGAATCGACGCCCGTACTCCACCTCGGCAGGTGGAGTAAGCAGAGTCGACGGGGGAGCCGCGGCAGTTGACTCACTGCCGTGAGGACGGCCAGGGAAGTCGAACTAAGATACTTCGACTTCAGCTACGCAAATAACATAGCTAAAGTTGTGTATCTTAGTTCGAACCCCACCCCCCCAGTGTAGACCAGCCCTTAACCTTTGGCAACACAGCTCTGTCTGCTGAATACTTAGGCAGAGTAGGTGTGTTCATGTACATACGGTCCGGTCCTGAAGTCTTTTCTCCCCAGCTCATCACTAGATATCAGGGGGTGAACTCATTCAGATCCACCTTACACAAAGCTGATGGCCCTCCACGGCTGCCCCACCCCCTGCCTGGTAGGGCAGTGTCTGGAATAGACCTGCCTTCTCAAGGCCCAGGCTGGTTTTTCAACCCACTGTAACACACAGTGGCAGCTGGCACATAAAATTGGAGACTGGCTACAAAAATGGAAGTCACAAAACAAAATGGAGTTCACAGTTCGATACAGACCTCTCCCCCCCGTCACAGTAACCATTAAGGGGCCTGAACATTCTTTTAACAGAGACGTTTATAACAATCTCAGTAGCATCGGGAAAGCTCCTGGAATTAGGGCCAGACAGAAAATCATTACAGCCTCTAGCAAAACTTTCTTCCAAATGGAATCTTAATTTTCCATCATCATGATTTATTGGTATACTCAGGAAGACGACACAGATCCAGCATGCATATAGAAACCATCTGCAAACTGCTCCTTTCTAAGTGGGTTTGCTGATCACTCTCCTACAGTCATTTTTACTGTAGAGGTGAAAGTAGAGGATTTTATGGATCATACAGATCAATAATCTTCTGAAGAGTTTGGACAGCAAATAATGAGTTTACTTGGCCTCCTGAGACACCACAATATCAAATCACTTTCAAAGTACCAGAACCAAATGCCTTCAATCTCTATCTGCCTGTGCACTTTAACACTCGAGTTACCACTCAAGAAAGAGATCTTGGAGTCACTGTGGATAGTTCTCTGCAAACATCCACTCATTGTGCAGAGGCAGTCAAAAAAGCAAACAGAATGTTGGGCATCATTCAGAAAGGGATAGATAATAAGACAGAAAATATCATATTGCCTTTATATAAATCCATGGTACGCCCTCATCTGGAATAGTGCATGCAGATGTGCTTGCCCCATCTCAAAAAGGATATAGTGGAATTGGAAAAGGTTCCGAAAAGGGAAACAAAAATGATTAGGGGTATGGAGCGTCTGCCATATGAGGAGAGATTAATAAGACTGCGACTTCTCAGCTTGGGAAAAAAGACAACCAACGGGGGATATGATAGAGGTCTATAAACTCACGACTGGTGTGGAGAATGTAAATAAGGAAGTATTATTTACTCCTCATAACACAAGAGCTAGGGGTCGCCAAATGAAATTAATAGGCAGCAGGTTTAAAACAAACAAAAGGAAGTATTTTTTCACACAACGCACAGTCAACCTGTGGAATTCCTTGCCACAGGATGTTGTGAAAGCCAAGACTATAACAGGGTTCAAAAAAGAACTAGATAAATTCATGGAGGATAGGTCCATCAATGGCTATTAGCCAGGATGGGCAGGGATGGTGTCCCTAGCCTCTGTTTGCCAGAAGCTGGGAATGGGCAACGGGATGGATCACTTGATGATTAGCTGTTCTGTTCATTCCCTCTGGGGCACCTGGCATTGGCTAGTTGGACCTTTGGTCTGACCCAGTATGGCCATTCTTATGTTCTTACATTCTTACTTCTGATTTTTAAACATAGATCCCTCTCAATAAAAATTACATTCCTAAATCTTCAGGTCATGATCTCTAGCTACATTTATCATGAATCACAGGAGGACAATTCATAAAGAAATCCACATCTATGGGAGCACATCTTGCGGGGTGGGTGAAGTTTTAGCTGGTGTAGATCTCTTCACCTCAGCTCCACTCCATAGCTGCCCCTCTTACCCTGCTCTGTCCCCCTGAGCTCCCTTCTCTTCCCTTCCCATGTAGCAAATCCCCTCCTAAGAAAACCCACCAAAAGGAAGAAAAAAATTGTGGAACTAACGTGACTTTTGCTGCCGTCCCACTGCTCACGCAGCATGTGTGTCCAACCCCTTCCTCCACCTGGGTCTGTCTTGTCCATTTAGATTGCTGGCTCTTCGAGGCAGGGATCGTCTCTTTCTAGGTTTGTACAGCACCTAGCACAATAGAGACCCATTTTTGGCTGGCCCTTAGGCACTGCCCTAAAAAACACGATTAATCATCCTCATCTTTGGGGAAAGTGTGGACATTCATGCCGGGAGTCTCTAGAAAATGTAAAGCAAAAGTAGATAATGTGATGTGTTTCCTTGAATCAATGAATAGAAAAGGGCAGAAGGGACCATGGGAGTTTTTCGCCTTCCTCTGCAGCATGGGACATGGGTCACTTGCTGGAGGATTCTCTGCATCTTGAAGTCTTTAAACCATCATTTAAGGACTTCAGTGGCTCGGACATAGGTTAGGGGTTTGTTACAGGAGAGGGTGAGTGAGATTCTGTGGCCTGTGTTGGTCAGGAGGTCAGACTACACCCTTCTGACCTTAAAGTCTATGATTCTATGATCAGCTAGTCTGGCCTGCAAAACACAGGCCACAGAATCGTAACCAGTAATCCCTGCATAGACCCCAATAACTTGTCCTCATTTCTTCTGGTGTAGAATTGAACTATGAGGAAATGCTTCTCTTTGCCCTAGAAGGCCTAGTCTTTGCTTGAGCAACTCAATCTCTATTGTGTTTTCAGCTCTGGGAATTGGGTTCCCAGAGCTGAAAACATAGACAGAAGCACCAGGCTTCTGCATAGACAGACCCCCCTCACTGGGGGAGGCCAAGTCTGTCTATGCAGAAGCCTGGTGCTTCTATGCCAGCAATGTCCCTGGTAGCCTGTGATGGGGTGAAACTCCATCATGGACTAGGATGGGTTAAAAGCCGGCTAGTCTAATCTATTACACCTGTGCCATCATTAATTTGTTGAAGGAATGGACCTAAGAGGCAGCAATGATAGATTAATGGACACCTGGGCTTCATAAAATGCTGGGAGTGTTCAGTCTGAGGGTGTACAACCACAGGGAGTGGGTAGGTTTCTTTTGAAGACCCTGAGCCAGGCTCTACAAAAGAAGGGTTCTCTAGGGGACCCAGCCCAGGGGCTGACTGCTCTGCACCAGAGCAGAGGGCAAGACTCCAAGGTAACCAAAAAAGGGACTGAGATTCGGGTGGTCTGCAGGGCCTGAGGCTTGTTGGGACTCTTGAGTTGGACTTTTGTTACCCCAGGACGGGTTCTGTTGGTTTGTGACTTGGCAGAGGGCCAAACCCCATCTCCAGCACTCATTGGTGTGTGGCAAACTGAGGAGACCTGCGAGCTCGCAAGGTGCAGTCCCGTGCCGGGGCCGGGTGCGCAGCTCGCCGGATTGTCCCGGACATCTCTGGCCCGTCTGGCTGGCGGAGGGGGGACGGCCCCATTGGGCGGACTCGGGGGCTGGCTCCGGGCTGTGCGTGGGGAGAGGCGCCTGCCCGCTGAGCGGCCGCCAGTTCGCCGGGCGGAACCCGAGCCTGCAGCGAGCCGCCGAGCGAGCCTGGGCGGGGAGCCTCTGCCCGCCCCCCGGCGGGTCTGGAGGGTGCCAGCCGCCCCGCGGAGCCATGCCTGGAGCTGCGGGGCCAGCCTGGGGCTCCCCGGCGCCTTTCCTGCTGCTGCTGCGGTTCCTGCCCGCCCTGGAGGCAGCCGGCTGGAGAGGTAAGTCCGCGGGGGAAGATGCCAGGCGGTGGGAACCCTGGGTGGGGTGAACCGGTGGGGCTTCATTCGAACCCGGCTCCTGGCCATGATGATGTACCTCCTCTCCCCCCCTCTTTTCTCTCTGTTCTTTTGTATCTTCCCCACCTTCCCTCTGAACAGAAGGGTTAGCCGCAGGGATAGCACAGCCAGCGTCCTAGCAAATCAGCAAGAACACCCAGAGAATACGCATTGCAGACTGCACTGCCCCTATAGAAAATCCTGGTATTGGGGGGTACCTGGTTATCAGCAATGTCTTGTCTGCTGCTGGGTCCAGGGTCCATCCCCAGGATGTGTCCTGGGGATTTCTAGCGGCGTGGAATGGCAGAGGTTCCTCTCTCTCCCTGCAACACACTCCCAGCTGCAAAAACCCAGCTCCGCAGGAAAGCAATGATCGCCTTGGATGGGTGACAGCCCTAATTGCGGGTCAGCAGGCTGGGATAGACATTAGCCGGGAAGAAGAACTTGTTTCTTTCGGCAACAGAGAGTCCCTCGCCCGCCTTGTCTCATTAAATCCAGGAGCATTTTTAACTGGCGGTTAATCACAGGGTCCTAAATCTTGGATTGGTGGGTTGGGGGCAGACTGAATTCAGCCCATTTTCAAGCTGGCTATTAGAATAAGATTCTCTTCCACTTGCTGTCACTGTCCCCAGTGGATTACCCTCTGAGTGCCTTGTGAAGGCTTTGACACCAGGGGCTTTTACACCCGAGTCAAATGCAGGAAAGACAGATACGGCAAATTATGTATTTCATCTCACTCTACTTGGGGAAGCATTCCATGATACAAGTCGGCTGGAAGGGGTCTGGAAGAGTAGCGAAAGAGAACTCGATGAGTTTAGATGTCATGAGAACGTCTTTCCCCATTCTAAAAAAGAACAGGAGTACTTGTGGCACCTTAGAGACTAACAAATTTATTAGAGCATAAGCTTTCGTGGACTACAGCCCACTTCTTCGGATGCATATAGAATGGAGTCCATTCTACTTATATTGTTAAAAAGAGCCTAAGGATAGTGGTGAAGGTTCCTCTCCCTGGCTAGTTCCCATTTGCATTTGACCTTGTGTTGTAGTTTTGGTTAGAGTGGTTACTAAACTCTTCAAGGGAACCGGCGTGTGTGTGCTGAGAGGAAGAAGGATGGTTTTGTGGCTAATGCACAGGACTGGGACTCAGGAGATCATGCTCTACCACAGACTGCCTGTGTGACCTTGGTCAAGTCTATTCTATATGCATCCAAAGAAGTGGGCTGTAGTCCACGAAAGCTTATGCTCTAATAAATTTGTTAGTCTCTAAGGTGCCACAAGTACTCCTGTTCTTTTTGCGGATACAGACTAACACGGCTGCTACTCTGAAACCTTTCCCCATTCTGTTTCCCAGACCTGAAGAAGAGGTCTGTGGAGCACAAAAGTTTCTCTCTTTCACCAACAGAAATTGGTTCAATGAAAGATATTACCTCACATGTCTCAGGGGAAAGAAAAGACAGACCTGCTTTAAAGGGGAAAGCATCACTGGGCATTGCTATGTGGTTGTTGGACACGTTGGCCATGCCCGTAAGTTTCAAACTAAGAGAATTATTTAAGTGCTTCAGGGAGTTTCTCCATCTTTGTTCCAGCAATTAATGTGCCTTTTTAAACTCCTATTTAAAAATCCTCTTCAACAATTATTGCTCTGTCCAGTGAACTTATCCATGGTTTGTATATTTATTACAGGCCTGATCCAGAGAGGAGCTGAGCACACGGCCCCCAATCCAGCACAGCACGTGTTTTTAAATATAGGCGCTGCCTCATTTAAATCAATCCGATAGCTCGTGTGCTTAAATTCAAGCACATGCTTAAGTGCTTTGCTGGACCAATGCCTGTGCTTGTATATGTCTGGACTTTCCGAAATGTAGATGTAAAAAATTATAAGGAAAATCTTTTCTGCTGCTAATATTAAACCATGTACTTAAATGTATTTAGAGACATTAGTGGCCAAATAATTCAAACAGTTCTTGCTTTTTGCTGTTTATATGCTGTCTTTTGAAGGCTCTGACCCTGTTCCATTAAGTCCCATTGTCTCTGATGGGGCAGGATTAAACCTTAAATACTGGGCTTTGCAGTGGAGTTTTGATTCTGAGCAACTGTCTGTGCTCCCCAGGAGAAAGCAACACTGTTGGCCCACAGCTGTACCAGGAAGAAATAACGCTGCAGTGGAAAGCCACAGGAAGCGTGAAGGTATGTCATATGACCACGTTGACAGGAAAGGTGCTCTTACATTTTTTTTTTTTTTCAACTCTTCTCTCCCAAGGTGCGAAATGGTTGACTGGATCTGGTGATGTCTCTTAAATTCTTCAGGCCAGATCCTGGTCACTGGAGGCACATGCAGGCTATAGGAACATATAAAAAAACGCATCAGCATAGAGAGGAGCTGTTTGCTGTGATCTGGACTCTCCCCAAAACTCATAGGCTGCTATGTACCCGCTTGGCATATGGTGCCGTAGGGGAGTGCTACAGAGAGGGGCTAAGGATGACCTGCCGGTAAGATCCCCGGACCCAATGCCGATAAAGCACTGCTCTTTGTGCACAGTATCTCAGCTCCAAGCTGGAATCCTACCTCCAGAGAGCCATTGCTGGGCAGAATACGGAGGCAGACTTGCCCTGCATTTGTGGCGGATGTGTGCTCCAGGTTTGGAGACAGAGCGTAGTCTGTACCCTGGCTTTGGCTTGCAGAGCAATAATAACAAATAACTCTTGCTGCTATATCACTTTTCATTATGAAGGATCCCTTTAGACTATGTATTAAGATTGCTTACCCACCACTGAAATGCAGCTGTCTCAGGGGAAGAGCCCAGCAGCCATTTAACACACCCATCAATGATAACAGTAACAGGCTGTCTGTGGCCTCCAGTGGCAAAAACCTTAAGGAGGGAGGCCCAGAGGCAGGATAACTCAGTGCTGGTCTCCTTGGGAGTTTGCTCCAAATCTGAGTCAGGTGTGGGAAGGCAGGTTTTCCCTCATGGAAGAAGCTGCATCCAGCTCCAACACCCAGTGATCTGTTGGATCCCTATGCCCCGTGCCTTCACACCTGCTCTCAACAGGCTCCCACAGTGTCTGGCAGGGCAGCTCCATTAGACTCGCACTAACAGGGTTGTTTTGCCAGCAGCAAATCTCAGGACGTTCCATGAAGCGGACTCTGTTGCCAAGAGTGAGGACCATGGAAAGGGTAATGCAGCTTGGGGCTGTGTCGCCTCCTGAGCGGAGTCACCCTTGGGTGCCAGGGAGGATGAGAAACACGCCCTGGCCCTCTTCTGGAGCCTCAGACAAGTCTCCAGAGGTAGAAGGCAGAGGAGGATAATGGAGGGAGGTTCACCTGCTTCCTCTGCATCTCTCCATGTTCAGATCTAGGGGGAATGGTCCATTCCCAGTCAGGGCCTGAATGCTGCACCCCTAGGTGAGTGTCCCATGGATATCACGGGGAGTCCTCTCAAGAATAAAGGCTGCTCACATGAGTGATGGTTTTCAGGCTGGGTTTTGCCTCCCAGAAACCCCATGAGGTAAGGGTTCAGTGACTTGACCAAGGTCACACAGGCAGTCTGTGGTAGAGCATGATCTCCTGAGTCCCAGTCCTGTGCATTAACCACAAAACCATCCTTCTTCCTCTCAGCACACACACGCCGGTTCCCTTGAAGAGTTTAGTAACCACTCTAACCAAAACTACAGCGCAAGGTCAAATGCAAATGGGAATTAGCCAGGGAGAGGAACCTTCACCACTATCCTTAGGCTCTTTTTAATGATATAAGTAGTTACAGCCTTGGCATATCCAGGGTATGAATCACTCAATACTATGACAAGTTTCAGAGTAGCAGCCGTGTTAGTTTGTATTCGCAAAAAGAACAGGAGGGCTTGTGGCACCTTAGAGACTAACAAATTTATTGGAGCATAAGCTTTCGTGGGCTACAGCCCACTTCATCGGATGCATGCAGTGGAAAATACAGTAGGAAGATATATATACACACAGAGAACAGGAAACAATGGGTGTTACCATACACACTATAAGGAGAGTGATCAGTTTCATGTTCTCTGTGTGTGTGTGTGTGTGTGTGTGTGTGTGTATGTATGTATGTGTGTATGTATATATATATATACATCTTCCTACTGTATTTTCCACTGCATGCATCCGATGAAGTGGGCTGTAGCCCACGAAAGCTTATGCTCAAATAAATTTGTTAGTCTCTAAGGTGCCACAAGGACTCCTGTTCTTTTTGTCAATACTGTGAGAACTTCTGGGAAGCTTTTATAGTGTAATGTGATGAACAGGAGCTATGGTAGGTAATTTGCTCTCAGGATCAGGCCGAACAGTCTCCCACTCAATAACATCATTGCAATGATGCAAGAACCAGGGCTCACCCTCTGAAATGAACAGGCGGCAAGTTTAAAACAAACAAAAGGAAGTATTGCTTCACACGATGCCCAGTCAACCTGTGAAACTCTTTGCCAGAGGATGTTGCGAAGGCCAAGACTATAACAGGGTTCAAAAAAGAATTAGATAAGTTGATGAAGGATAGGTCCATCAATGGCTATTAGCCAAGATGATCAGGGACGCTACCCTGCCCTCTGGGTGTCCCTAAACCTCTGACTGCCGGAAGCAGGGACTCGACAACAGAGGATCGATCACTCAATAAGTTGCCCTGTTCTGTTCATTCCCTCTGAAGCACCTGGAATTGGCCACTGTTGGAAGATCAGCTGCTTGGCTACATGCATCATTGGTCTGACCCATTATGGACATTCTTATGTTCTTAATGTATTGTGGAGGTATTTGGTTATTCTTAATCACAGACCTGTCCACAAAGAACACAAGGGCATCTGACCAGCACTTACCCTTAGACAAATTGTCAGATCCTAAGATCCTTCGTCAATGTTTATTCAGGCAAATTCTCATTGGATTCAAGAACCCTGCTAGCAACAAGCAAGCATGAGCAGTTACAACTAGTATATTTCGGGTCCAACTGTTAACAGGACCCTAAAAACAAAATGGGATGGGGGGGGGGGAGGAAAAATCTTGTCAGCATCAACTGTATGGAGAGGTTCAGTGACACACAAGGCTCTGAGCTACAGTTAAACCGGCCTGTGTTTGTGCCGTGTCTCACTTAGCAGCTCAACAATAGACCCGTGCTGAGCACCGCACCTAGGGTGACCAGACAGCAAGTGTGAAAAATTGGGACAGGGGTGGGGGGGGGTAACAGGAGCCAATATAAAAAAAAGCCCCAAATATCAGGACTGTCCCTGTAAAATTGGGACATCTGGTCACCCTACTTGCAGCTTGGATCCAATGAAACCAGAATTTGGCCCTTTGCAATTACAAACCAATGTTGTCTGCTGGATATAATATCTAATGGCCTGAGTCATGGAAGCCAAGGAAAGACTCCCATTGTCTTCCATAATCACAGGATTAGCAGAAGACCAGAATATCAGAATGAAGACCTGCTACGTGGATATGAAAGAAAAAATTTTTAGTTGACACTAGAGTTGGGATTAACACAAAGGGATCTGAACACACACGTTGACTGACAGAATGTTTCAGCCAAGCAAGTCTTTAGAATACTCTTATGGTTTCACTTGATTTCTGTAGTATGAAATCCCCTTGCACATTGAGTAAGGCAGATGAGGAAATAACCTGACGCTCTTATTTCTTAATAACTCCTTATCTTACAATTAATCGAGTAAGAGCAGCCTTTCGTGCCTCCTTAGGAGGCAACTTCCCTTAATAGAAAATCTTGTAATATCCTCAGTTGTACTGAGAAAATCTTTGAATATTCTCAGTTGTACTGAGTCAACTTACATTTTACGTTTCAGACCACTTCTGCTAAGAAGCAGCTAATTTTTATCAGCTCTGTGATCATTTAAAACTTATTTCTGTTTCTGCGCTGAACGGGCCCAGGTTCCATGTGAATTAGTATAAAAATAAAATACTGTACTGAAAAATAAGTCAGTAATAGCAGACACATCTAGTAATGAGGTGCTTGGGTATAGTTTATATCCCTGATCTCTCTCCCTCTCCCCCTTTGTGTTTTAATTGTATCTGCCTAATAATGAAAATAATTATAATGTAGTGGTTACTGGGAACACTTTTCAGGTAATGCATCCTGTCTAGCAGGTGTACACGCCTCACCTGTGTACAATGCACACCTCCAGTTTGTCTTCTTCCAGCCCTACCATTTATTTAAAGCTAGGGATACACATAACTTGCTCTACCTAAATACAGCTATCTATCTGTATACTGTAAATATAGAAGTACCCCCTGATCTTTGGACCTATCTATATTGACATTTGAAATGATCTTAGGACCTTCATAGAGAACCATGTCTCTGAGTACATCCTAGAAAGGTAGACTATAGTGTCTAGCATATATTGTAGACCAGCGGGGCTGCAGTTTCAGTATATGTTGAATAGTTTTTCTGGGCAGGAGACTTTATACAAATTGTGCATGCTATAAACCAGTGGTTCTCCAACACTTCACTTTGTAGAAGAAAGCGTCTTTCCTGGACCAGCTCCGCCTCCAGCAACCCAATTCCCCACTGCTTGGGTTTAATTTTTGCAGGCCATGAAGCAGGAGTCCATGAGCCACAAGAAGTCCATGGGCCTCAGTTTCAGAACAGCTGCTTCAGGCTCTATTATGAAATGGCTTGCAAAACCGTGTTATTAAACGAAGTCCTGGCATTCTCTAATAAATTGCTATCACCGTTTCAAATTTCATTGTAGACAGGGCCCAGTACTAGAGCTACCATCCAAAGCAGGGCTTGGATTTTTCGAAGGAGGCCATGGGAATTAGGCATCATACTCCCAGGGAATGCCAGTGGGATTTGGGGACCAAACTCTCTTGGGGTGCTATGAAAATAGATCCTCACGGATGCTGGTTATATTTCACCATTAAAATAAATGTGTCTCGGAGTGGGTCAGGTAGGAGATATCAGTTTGGTTTTAGTGCCATCTGCTAAGAAATAGTGTAAACACAGCTCTGCATCAGGCAAATCGTGCTAGGATGTTTTTCCAGTGACCAAGCATTCCCTGGGCTCCGAGGCATGGGACCTGTCCATGTTTCCAAAGAAGTAACAACACATCATTCCTCTTGAGCATTATTAGGCACAGCTGAGGTGGGAGACGTGCTCACCGCTGCAGGGTGGGATAAGGGGAGGTTTGCACTTGCAAACAAAGTAATTGCCGCGTTGACGAACACTTAGGTATTCCCAATGATCGCGCTGTATGTGTAATGGGCAGTTTCTCTGTTGCATGCAGCACCCATTCAAAGCCGAAGTCAAGATGACAGTCGAGGGGAGAGAGCTCCTCCTGGATGTTGAGAAGAATGAGTAAGTGTGCTTGTCCATTGTATGCCCTGTGCCATCTGCTCCTGAAGGTGATGAATAAGGAGCTGATTCAGAGCTCTTCCTGTTGGCTTCACTGCACTTTGGCTCACACTCTAAGGGCTGGTCTAAACCTAAAGCTTAGACTGACCTAGCGACATTGCTCAGGGCTGTGAAAAATGTCGTGCCCTGTGCGACATAGTTAGGTTGATCTAAGCCCCCACCGTAGACACAGTCAGAGTCATGGAAAAATTCTTCCTTCAGCCTCGCTGTGGATTAACTATATCAATTGACCATCCCCTTTTGTCAATGTAGGAAACGTCTGTGCTGTGCCGTAGTGTGCCACTGTGGTTTAGACATACTCTGAGTGGGGGAAATGCGTGCCGCTCTCGTGCATGATAAGACTACTCTGGGTCTGACCTTCAGCTGGTAGAGTGACTTCTGCGGAGCTCTGTCAATGTATGCCAGCCGGGAATCTGTCCCACAGTATATAAACCCATGTCATGTAACAGTTAGTACCTGTGTTAACTAGACAATGATTTCTTGTTACTCTTTACCTGATATTAGTGAACTGGATTGTTCACCAAATGGCTCAATGTTTTGTTTTTTTTTTATCAGTAAAAAGCTCTAATGTGGATTTTGTTTGTTATGTTACTCATAAGGGATTCCACTCCAGGTCTCTTAGGAGGAATGACAGTGAAACTTATATTTCTCTAATGCCGTTCATCCTAAAGTGGCCTAAAGAAATGTTTTCACTTGCACTGACTACAGAAATTCAGCCACCTCTGGGGTAGAACATAGCAGCTGGTTGACAGCACACAGGAACAGTACATAGTAGTTTGGGATAGGAAGCGAAGAAGAATACTGTATCCAAATGAAGTACCAGTGGATATAGGTAGGCACGATGATTTAGCTGCTGGAGTTTGGATGTAGATTCTTTGCTACTTTTTTATACCAGATCCTTTGCCAGGCAAGTGGATTAGATTCTAATGGTGGAAGAGCAGCCAAGACTTTTCTTATATAGCTGGCCCTTGCCAATTTTAATCCATTGATGTTGGATTTCTTTCTGTGTCAGATTTATATAGTGTGTTCCAGTTGAGTGTTTTTTCTCCTAGTACCCACTAATGTATTTATACCCTGGAATAATACTACTTACCCTATTTAAGTATAGTGCAGACATACCAGTCAAACCTAGGATCACTTTTCTCCTTCCCTAAGAGTGCAAGGAAATGCCGCAATATGGATATACAACTGTAATTCGTGTTTATGGTGACATACGAACATAACAGATTTGCGAGATAGTTTGAAGGGGAGCCTGGCTTCTCTTGGCATGGGGTAAGGCAGTACCTGAAATCAGATGAAAGTAGATTCTGGGAAGGGGTTTCTGTGAAGGACTATATCCTAAGGATAAGCTGCTGGGACTTTCAGCATTGAAGACACTGCAGAGCCAATTCTGCACTTGTGCTAACAGAAAATGTTATAAATATTCCACCTATCAACATCTCTGGGCTTTGAAAGTACCAACGCATAGAGAGGGGACCAAACTCTACTGCCATTCCTAGCTAAGTCCTGTCTACAGAAGCAAAATGAACAGTGTAGCAATTGTGAGCAGTAGCCATCTCTGAAGCAATGCTGTAAATTATCTAACTGCTACTGTAGATAGGACACCACCATTGGGGTCTCTTTCCTTTGACTGTCGGGTCTTAAACCTATTGCAGCATTTGTGCTTTGTAGTACTGTAGAGATGAATTTATTCGCAGTCCAGGAGGGGTTGGCAAAAGCAGAGTCCTGTCAGAAATCCAAGTAACAGGTTAATTCAGCGTATGATGACATAACCTCCGGGTGCCTCCTGGGAACTGTGCTGTGCTATTTCCATCAGAGGTCTGGCTCTCGGCATGTGTTCGTAAACAGAGTGAGGCTCACACACCATTTGCTATTGTGTTTACTTCCTGAGGTAAGGCTTTCATTCAGCAAGATACACATACATACCCTTCCATCAGGGAGCATGCTGGCTTACCAGGATTAATAAACACAGATGGCATTATGAAGTCCTACTATTTGAACAGATCTTATAAAAACACAGTACACAGAAAATATAGAGCATACAAAATCATCTTTAACACTGACTTCAGAGGAGTTTTTCCTGGGCACGGAGTGAAGGCTCAGGCTTATAGTCAGAGACAGAAGCCGAGACCCAGAGGAGAACGGGCAACAAGACATACATTTCAGGGACAGCTATTGGGATACTGGCCCAATGAGCAGCTGAGAAGTGTTTGAGAACAGAGCCGTTGTTTGGATGTCACTTTCAAAGTCATTTCAGCGAGTTATAGGGGAATTTAAGGGCAGCGAAGAAGGAACGATGAAGCAGGCAGAAGAAGTGGGGGCCTCAAGAATGTTGTGGATGCTCTAATAAGACACCGTCCATCTGAGAATCTCCAGCCCTTTGCAAGCGTTAAGGAATGAGGCCTCCTCTTGTCCCTGGCGCGTGCCTATGACAGAGCTGTTGGTTTTGAATGCAACGGTTGTGTTGCATGGCAGAAATGTTCGTGCCACGTCCTTGATTTCACATTTATGAAGAGCACATTGTGCTCATCCCCAGGAGATGTAAACCAGGGGATATTGCATCTGTTCCTGTTAACATGCTACATTATCATTTAGTTTGTAATAAACTCAGCACCTATCTGACTGTGGACTCCATACACCTGAGTACAGGCTTTGTGCGTTAGAAACTAATAACACCATTTTGTTGGTGTTGCTAGTATGAAAAAGGCAGAACCATGATTTCGTTCCAGAGGAATCTAGGCCATAGCATATAAAATCTGAGCAATAGCAAGAGACTATCCCCTAGTGCCATTTAATTCTTTTTATTTTAATAAGTCATTGAAACGCTCAAGTCCTGCAGCTGCAGGGTTGGAAAGTCCAAGACTGCATGGAGAGAGAAATATATGGAGAGATGCCTATAAGAGCAATCATACATTTGGCTGTGGCTTAGGAATGGAAGAATCTGCATTCTAAACCTTGGATGAAAACAGAGTTTGTTTGTTTTTTTTTAAAGGGACTTTTGTTTAATAAGAACCAGCTTTGAGCTGAAGAGAGGGTTGTACTGGAGGTGCAGTGGAGAAGCTACGAATGTTGATCACAATGGTCCCTTCTGATCATGTAGCAGGTCTGCATGCCGTGAAGTTCCTCTCTATCAGGGAGAACAGCTGATACTTCTGTTGTACAAATCTGAGAGTAATTTGTTTTCCCACCTGGCAACAGGAAAAGCTGCCAGACGCTGCAGGGGATTGATTGGTGCCTAGATGTCCACCTACGCTGAGGACCATCAGTGATGGGTCCTGCCCTTCCTCACCACACATCAGCCTGAAGCTGCCAGGGGAGTGGCCAGCCAGGGATGCTTGAGTCCCTCTGAGCCATGGAGGGAGTCACAATAGCATATGGCAGCTCTGACGTGCCTTTCAGACCATTGGTAGCTTTATCCTCGTAGCTTTCTGTCAGATCGGGTGCCCCTGTCCTGCCCCCTGGTTGGCTGTAGTACAACTACAGCACCCTGCTGGGAACAGCGGGTTGGATCACGTATTCCTAATGCAGACAAAGCTCCCGCTGACCTCTGGAAGCATCTTGTTTGAATGAGGGGAACGGCATCAGGCCCCCAAAGGGCATTTTTAACCATGTGCAAGGCCAATTCCATGCAATGGAAGCCAAAATGTACAGTGGTTGGCTGAGAGCAGTTACTCTCCTAGCATAGACAGAGTTCACAGGCTCCCAGCCCAACCGAGAAATCTAATTTTAGACTTTTACCTCAGAAGCAAAAACATTCCACCTCTAAACGGTACCATTTCCGTGTCTGAAATAACAAGGGAGCCCTGTATCTGATGCTCTGAGCTGTCAGATAATGAAGCTGGGGGTCACTCGTTGGTTGTCATTTCCTGCTGCTACAGTACTGGTTTCAGTGACTGCTGACCGAGAGGGGTTTGTCCACCTCCCAGCAGGAAGGATATTCCAGATCTTCCACACAGTGTCCACGCACTATCTGTATCTAATGGCTTCCTGCATTGGGGGAAGGAATGGGGGGCAGTTGGATGGATGCAAGGGGCAGGAAGCATTTGCTCGGCTGGGCTCACGAAGGGCTTTTTTACCATTAGGAAAACGGAGTTGGCACCTGGAGACATGCAGCTGCTCTTCCTCCTCCTCTTTCGTTTGGGCTGGTTAGTGATTTCTTTGTAAGGCGGGGGAGGAGAGAAAGGAACGTACCCCTCTGAATTATCTGTTCCCTGGCTGCAGTGATTGCATGACTTCCCAGCCAGGAAATCCATTTCCTTTCCTCTTCCTCTTGATATGTTTGCGTTATCCATTGCTAAGTGCAGCAGGACGTGGTGCTGACTTTGCGCTGCAGCCGTGACTTCATTGCATGGCTCTTCTACCCCAAATGTCCCTGACCTGGCTGAGAGGAGTCTTTTCAATACTCTGAAACAGGCAGCTGCGTTTTACCTTCAGCGCTGGAGAGTCGCCTCCCCTTCCAAGCCTATTTTGCCAGAGCAATAAACGTGTTCTCGTTACCCGAGGAAAGGGCCTTGAGAAAGTGAGATGTGCAGGTTCCAGGCTTCGTGTGCATCTGAGTCACCAGCACCAGCAAAGAGCCTTGGATTCCAGCTATCAAGTGGAGTGCCCCAAGGGTCGGTCCTGGGGCTGGTTTTGTTCAATATCTTCATTAATGATCTGGAGGATGGTGTGGACTGTACTCTCAGCAAGTTTGCAGATGACACTAAATTGGGAGGAGTGGTAGATATGCTGGAGGGTAGGGATCGGATACAGAGGGACCTAGACAAATTAGAGGATTGGGCCAAAAGAAACCTGATGAGGTTCAACAAGGACAAGTGCAGAGTCCTGCACTTAGGACAGAAGAATCCCATTCACTGTTACAGACTCGGGACCGAATGGCTAGGCAACTGTTCTGCAGAAAAGGACCTAGGGGTTACAGTGGATGAGAAGCTGGATATGAGTCAGCAGTGTGCCCTTGTTACCAAGAAGGCTAATGGCATTTTGGGCTGTATAAGTAGGGGCATTGCCAGCAGATCAAGGGACATGATCATTCCCCTCTATTCGGCATTGGTGAGGCTTCATCTGGAGGACTGTGTCCAGTTTTGGACCCCACACTACAAGAAGGATGTGGAAAAATTGGAAAGAATCCAGCGGAGGGCAACAAAAATGATTAGGGGGCTGGAGCACATGACTTATGAGGAGAGGCTGAGGGAACTGGGGTTGTTTAGTCTGCAGAAGAGAAGAATGAGGGGGGATTTGATAGCTGCTTTCAACTACCTGAAAGGGGGTTCCAAAGAGGATGGATCTAGACTTTTTCTCAGTGGTACCAGATGACAGAACAAGGAGTAATGGTCTCAAGTTGCAGTGGGGGAGGTTTAGGTTGGATGTTAGGAAAAACTTTTTCACTAGGAGGGTGGTGAAGCACTGGAATGGGTTACCTAAGGAGGTAGTGGAATCTCCTTCCTTAGAGGTTTTTAAGGTTAGGCTTGACATAGCCCTGGCTGGGATGATTTAGTTGAAGATTGGTCCTGCTTTGGGCAGGGGGTTGGACTAGATGACCTCCTGTGTCCCCTCCAACCCTGATAGTCTATGATTCTATTTGAAAATGTGTCAGGTTTTACATAAGGGCTTACTTGTTTTCCTCTCCCGTTGCAGTTGGATGTCAAAAAGCAGCCCTGACAAATATTACTACCAGGCTGGATGTTAGAGGGAAGGGTTGGCTGAGTTTCTCACAATAAACTCTGTCGGGGGATTTTAGCAAAGTGTCCAGAGAAGAGGGGTCAAAGTCTCCTCTGGTACACCGGTGTGATTCTGCTGCAGTCGATGGAGTAGCTCCACTCTGTGAAAAGAGGAATAGCCCCCAAATGCAGACAAATCTGATGTAGAAACCCTGACAGGGAAATGAATCCTTCCCACCCCAAAATGTTCTTGGCAATCAGTTTGGGCAGATTTATTATTATTTGCAAAGAGAGAGGGATGGAAAAAATTCAGAGCTCTCAATCCGGTTATAGACTCGCTACGATCGGTCTCTAGACCAAAATGAAAACAGCTGACATTTCCCACAAGAGATCTGTGGCCTGTTGGTTTTTGAAAAATTGTGTTCATGCATCCAAAATATTTGTATTTATTTTAAAAATGGCACCTACCCATCCAGACTGACGGCATTGTATCACAATCCTCAACCGAGTTGTTAGCTCCACTTAGTTCATTAGAAGAACCCACCCGTCTCAAAGGACAACCATGGACGTCCACTGGAGCCCAGCCAATCTTAGTTGAAGACCTCTGAGTATATCATTTCTGAGCACCTCCCATTGAGATAATTGGTCATTGAAGGTTCCCAGCACGACACAGGGTTGTGCTAGTTGATTATGCTTGTTGTAAATATTTTACTGGCTCTAAGACACCGAAGACCAATTTATTGTGGAAACCCTGTCATAGATTTTTCCAAAGCCACTTAGGGATTGGACCCCAATTCCCATTTAAATTAATGTGCCTCTAAACTTCCTAGGCGACTTGGAAAATCTCCCACCAAATGTATTATTCAGCCCTTATCTAGCCCTGGTCTTATCTAAGCCCCGGTGCTGCCAAGTCTCGACTCCAGGGGCAGTTAGGGGCTTCCCGGGGCCTCCTTCCCTGCCATCTATTTGCAATTCGTTTATCTTGCTTTCTGCTGTTCTTTGGAGATCTGACAGGAAAAGGAAGAGGGAAGGGAGTCTTTCATCCCCAGTCTTTCCTCTGATTCCCTCCCTGTTCTGTTTAGCTGACTGGGCTGCAGGCAGTGCTCTCCAGAGAACCCCGGGGACCAGCCTCCCAGCAGGGTCTCCCTGCATCCCGTGCCCCGTCTCCGTTACATAGTGCTGCCTTCTCCCGCAAAATGCCGTCAGCCTCATTCACTGACTACTTGACCTGCCCTGTCGCTGTGTCTGAGACAGCAAACCAGAGACACCCCTGAATTAGGAGACCAGGCCTTCCCTGCAGGCCCGTTCACCCAGCAGCTCAGTGGCATTAAGATGGGCCCTTTGTTTAAAACAATGACATCATTGACGGAGCTGCACTGGGCCAAGATCACTCCAAGCCGGTCTTCAGCCGAACAGCGTCTTTAAGACAGCTGTACGTTGTGGCAGCGGGCCAGGCCTTTGCTCATTTGGCTGCCTTGCTCGGAGCTGACCTGGCTCCCCAGGATGTCCGTTCAATGAAAACTGGCAGCAGCAGCCTCGTTCCAGCCAGCCTCCCAGCTCCAGCACGGGGAAGTCGGATGCTCTGGGGTGCAGCTGATGTGTGCAGGTCAGGGAGGGGTGAGTGTGGGTGCTGAGAGCCAGCCTCTCTGCTGGTTAGAGCAGCCTGAGCGCTACTCTAACTTAGGCAGGCCTCAGATCGCCCCAATACCTGAAACCATGGCCAGGAGTCAGCATGGGAGAGGGTTACTCCCAGCCCCACGGACCCTTTCCTCCACCCATGCCCTGTTTTTCCTGACACACCATCAGCGGAGGGGGAGAAAGAGCTTGACCGCGCCGGTGCTGGCTGGCCTTATATCACCTTGCAGTGGGGTGATTGCCTTTGGGACAGTGATGCCAGCTTTAGGGCTGGCAGTTTGACACAAAGTGATTGCACAGTGCCAGAGAAAGCATGTTTGAAAAGTGGGCAATGAAGGCCAGAGCCTCGCTGATGTAAGATCTGCTGGCTAGGAGCCTGATCCTGCCTCCTGACTTAAGCGGAGCAATGCCGATTTATGCCGGTTGAGGATCTGCCCCATAGGTTCTCAGCAGAGACTTTCACACAATCCAGAGCCTCTCATAAACACACGGCTTGAGGCAATTTCCTGGAAGTTAATGCAATTTGGTGATGAAACATTTGTTTCTTGCAGATTCACGCTGAGCAAGTTAGGATAGTCAGGAGAGGTTTTTCCGTAGCATGGTGTTTCTATGATGATCGGCTGTTTACAGATCTGGAATAGCTGATACCAATACAACTGAAGGATGGGCCAATAACGAGGTATCCAGTGATGAGCATTAGCACATCAGAAAGAAGCCACGTGAGCTTTGCTGGGCTACAATGAAGTTTGAAAGCAGAGAGAAAAGCAGTCGTATTCCAGACATCAATTGGGCTCAAACGGATCGCTGCCAAACATGACTTCTACTTCTCCCCGTCTTGAAAAGAATCATTATCTGCGTGAAGGCAAGCGGCAGTCTCGTCTGTGGCATGAAAGAACATTTTCCATTGCAGCCGGGCGAGGGAGAACGGGGCGTCTCAGGAGATCAGACACTTGCAAGTCATTTTTGAGAGTGCTGTTTACATTTAGCTCAGGGAAATGCAACCTACATGGAAATCTCAGTGGGCTGCCTGCTGGGGAGAGGGTGATCACAGACCTGCAAAGGGGGAATAAAAAAATAGGAGGTTTTTTTTTCCTTCTTTGTGATTTGTAAAGATGACTTGACAGGGTGTATTCTCCCCCTAGAAAAGTCTGGAGTTTATTTATTTATTTTGCTTGTTTTTCCCCTTAGGATATTGGGAATTCTGGTCTTTCCTGGTTTTTCTGGAGCACTTCTTGGATGACTCGGAGAGGTGGATTGGATCTTTCCATCCCTTACCTGAAGGGGTTCGGGACTGAATCCTTAACCAAGCCAGCCCGAGCTTTTCTCACAAGAATTTGAGTTAAATATAGGGCAAGAGAAAGAGTTTCAGACACTCTGGAAGGGGAAGGGATTTTTATTCAATCAGTCAGGTTTCACTTTCTTGGTATCTCTGATGTCCTAAACCTGCTAATTCTCTAACCGTAGAGTCTTCCAGGAGTGACAAGACCTGTATGCCTCCTGTCAAAAAACAAGCCATTTAAAGAAATAACCATTTACATTTTGTTACTTGGGGGAGGGTGGAACCCACAACCCATCAGGCCTTCTTTATAAAGCATAAAAAGGGCACAAGCACATTCTGCCCACCCCACTTTGCACTTTAAGAACTCCGCTGCTTGGAATGTAACAACCCCTCGTGAGGAGCAGCCGAGTAGGAGCTGGCACTCAGGCTGAATATCACAGTCCCCAACTATGGCATCCTCGCGTGATGCCAAGTGTGATGCCTAGCCAGTCGACAGTACAGCAAGGGGTGCTTTGTAAATATCTGCGATCGGTCGTTTTACAGGCTTTTAGAGATGGGCTGGCTGGTTTTTGTCGGGATCTGCCCTGTTTTGCTGCTGCCGAGATGGAGACGGGTTGCGACTTTCTCAGTTTTGCCATTCACGAGCCGGTCTTATTTCCTAATTTTGCAAACTCAACCATGTGGGTGAAAGCGGAGGAGGAGACGGCGTCACAGCAGCATCACCCCAGCACCCAATCCAAATGCTTACTAGTGAAGTGCTGAGAGCAATCCAGCTTGCTTTGCCGTTCCCAGGATCCCCGTCTCCTTGCTGAACTCAGGGGGAATTTTGCCTCCATAAGGAGCACAGGGTCAGGTCCTAAATAGGGTGCCAACCTTTGCCTTGTTCCTACGCCAAAGAAGGTTTTGCGAGCTGTAAAATGGCACTATCTGAATCCATTCTTGGGCCATTCCATTGTAACAGGAGCAGAGATGGGCTTATCACAGCCATGGACAGCCCACAACCCGGGGGGAAATTTGTGTCTCAAGCTGGATCCAGACTTCACAGCTGGTCCTCCTCCCCCAAAATGCATGTTGGACTGAACCCAAACCCGGAATCTGAACAGGCCCAGGCTTCAACCATGATGTATTTGGATCACAACTTTTATGGCCTAATGTCAAACCACAAGGGGCACGAGTCCCATTCTCATTGGAGACGATGATGGTTGGTTTTCCATCTCTTGGTGTCGTTGGCTGAAGACTGGATGAATTTCTGGAGAGATTCTTGAGCCAAACACAAGTTATTGGGCTTGGTACGGGAGTAACTGGATGAAATGACTTGCACGATCAGAGGAGCCTGGGACTCAAACCAGGAGGTCCCTTCCAGTCCTTTGGTTTTATGTTCTTAAATTCTATGGCCAGGTCAGATTAGATGGTCCAACATTCCCTTCTGGGCTTAAAATCTTTGAATCTATGTGCCCATAGTACCAGAGGATCAGTGAACCCATTGGTCTGGGCATTGCTCAAACACGTAACAACATGCAGTCCCTGTCCTGTAGAGGGACTAAAAACCTCAGGTGAAATCTTGTGGTTTTCATCATATTGCATCCCCAAGTCTCTGCAAATCCTCCTTGTACAGGAAATTATTGTTAGTGCTGTTCCGTGTCCCACGGGAACCTGGCTGGTGCATCAGCTTTTTTTACTCTTTGCCGTTTTATTTATTTATTTCATTTTTAAAAAAATGTTACCTTTGGAGTTTTTTGAAACTGGAGGCAGGATTTCTGAATGAACCAAAATACAGCGGTGGCAGTGGGGGGCCTGGCCGTGTGGGCACAGTGCTACAGAGTGGGGAATCATTCAGTGGCTGAGTTTGGGATTCACAGGCATGCTTTCCTTTGTCCTGATTTCATTTAATAAATGGTTTGAAGGGGCACTTAGGAAGATGACTAGCTGAGCACTTACACGTATGAGTGTATTTCATGAGACCAAATGATCTGAATGCAGTTGTCAATGGCCATTAACCTTTGAACTTCCGCACCTCTTCCCACTCAAGTTCCTCTGGGTAGGGAGAGGGGACATATAATATTGGTCTCGCAGATGCTCTGATTGCATTGATGTTGTGTGCAAGCCATTAGCCCCTTTCTTGTATCTGACGGTGTGTTAGCGGAGGGCTTGGCAGATGGAAAGTGCTGCCTTAGAGGTGAATGTTGCATGGCAGAATGTGGAATATGTACCAAAGAAAAGCTCCATACTGACTGCCCCCAAAAGACTCATCTTCCATTGGCCATGGGTTTTTTTTTTCACTTCATTCAATTTTATTCTGTGTTTGTTATAGCTTGTTTAGCCTAACCAAACGAAGGCTGAGGGGAGATATGATTCCTCTCTGTGAATACATCAGAGGGATAAACATCAGGGAGGGAGAGGAGTTATTTAAGTTAATCGCCAAGGTGGGCACAAGAACAAATGGAAACAAACTGGCCATCAGCAAGTTTAGGCTTGAAATTAGACTGTTGCAAACCACCAGAGGAGTGATGTTCTGGAACAGCCTCCCAAGGGGAGCAGTGGGGGGCCAAAAACGTATTTGGCTTCAAGACTGAGCTTGATACGTTTATGGAGGGGATGGAATGCTGGGACTGCCTACAATGGCATGTCGCCCATCTGTGACTGCTAGCAGCAAATATCTCCAATGGCCGGTGATGGGATGCTAGATAGGGAGGTCTCTGAGTTACTATAAAGAATTCTTTCCCAGGGGTCTGGCTGATGGGCCTTGCCCACATGCTCAGGGGCTAACTGATCACCATATTGGGGGGCTGGGAAGGAATTTCCCCCCCAAGTCAGATTGGCGGAGACCCTGGGTTTGTTTTTTTTTGCCTTCCTCTGCAGCATGGTGCATGGGTCACTTGCAGGTTTAGTGTAAATGGTGGAGTCTCTGTAACTTGAAGTCTTTAAATCATGAATTGAGGATGTCAGTAACTTGGCCAGAGATTAGGGGTCTATTCCAGCAGTGGGTGGGTGATGTTCTGTGGCCTGCAACACACAGGAGATCAGACTAGATGATCATAATGGTCCCTTGTCGCCTTGAAGTCTATGAGACTCCTAACAAAGAACTCCCACACTAAATGCCTTAGGACCCAATCCAGCACCCACTGCAGTTAATGGGCGTGTTTCCATTGATTTAAACGGGAGCTGGATCAGGCCCTTCTTGCACTGTGATTGTCAGATATCCCAGCAGAGATGATTCAATAATAATGTGCCAAGTCTAAAGAAATGTCCTTTTTTTGTCTTTGCCTTGCTATTGGTAGGCACCTCTTTGCCCCAGGCTACACTGAAACCCACTATACCCAGACTGGAAGGCCCCACACCATCACTTTCAACCACACAGTAAGTATGCAGACCATGCAGGCAAATCCAAGGAGAGGGTACAGAGGGGGGACGGGGCTTCATTTTCTGGAGACTCCAGTTCCCAACTGGACTGGGTTGAATGTGAATTGAGTTTGGAATTCTCAGCCTGTAGAAGTCTCTAGTGGGCAACTGTTTGCATCCCCAAACCTTTGGCCAGTCAGTGGTCCCATCGCAGATGAGTTCTTGGGTGGGCACAGTCTGACGGATGCTGCAGATTAGGTCTGTGGGGCAGTGGCAGAGATCTCCAGGGAAACCTCTTCCTGTGCCGGCCTCTAGCCGTTTCTTTTTAGTCTCTGCAGAACTTTGCAGCTCTTGAAAGCGAAGACCTGGGGAAAATGCTGCTTTTTCCTTGACGAGGATCAAAACTCTTCTGTGTATGAGCAGATTTGATTGTTTGCCTCTGCCCGCAGGTGGAGTTGTAGCACTCCAATAAAATGCCAGCTGAGTATCCTATTCCAGTGGCAGTATTCCACTTCTGTAAGCCAAGGTCTTCACCAGATCCCAAATACCCAATCTGGGCTCACCCCAACGAATATAAAGCAGAGCAGAGAGAGAATTTTCTAAAGCACTGAAAGGACTTAGGAGACTCAGCCCCATTGCCTTCCAATGCTGCGGTTCATTGACACCGCTCTTTGCAAAGTGCGAGCTCCATGCTTGCTATGTTCCCAGCCTTTTGCGCGACTAGCCCATGCCAGCTGGCTCCTGGTCAGAAAAATCATCATGAATTACCGATCTCAGACTAGGACTCTCGGCTGCAGTTGCACAAAGATATACATTGGTTAGAATTTTAAACTAAAAGATAAAGATGATGAGATCATTTTCCCTGCTACTGTTTGCTCCCCTCTCTCCTCCCGGAGGCGCACAGCTGGGTGAGGAGTTTGGGCTGGGGTGGAATGCTGTCAGCATGTTGGCCCGAGTGGCTTCCTTGTTCCTACCATAGTCTGCCTTTTGTCTTGAGATGAGCCCATCTAAATGGACTTTCCGGTCTCTAACATATAACCCTTTATAGAACTAAAGTATGAGGTCAGCACATTCTTCAGGGCCTGATCCAACGCCAGCTGAAGTCAACAGACAGATTCCCATTGACTTCAGCAAGCTTCGGATCAAGCCCGGTCGGCTCATCTGTGAAGCTTCCTCGGGACGTTACAGCACCTTAGATTTTATTAGCAATGAAGAGCATGTTCATGCATGTCCACAAGGCCATGTTATGACAGCTGAGATGCTAGGTTTGAATCAGGGGACCACTGGTTGTTGTTGTTGCATTAAAGTCTCACCTGGTGGCAGAAGGGACAGTACTAGAGAGAATTAAAGGCTCTCTCATTGCTCACGTGGGACTTAGCAGCACCCAGGTCCTGTACTGGTCCTTTCTGCCCAGGAGTAAATTCCACCCTCCAACAATAAAAGAACTCACCAAACTGTTCCTTCCCTTGACAATCTCCTTTCTCCTTTCCAGGACCATTGCTTCTACCATGGTGTTGTGCGAGGCCTGGAACAATCCAGCGTCACACTCAGCACGTGCAAAGGGCTACGGTAAGATTCAAGCAAGCCCTGACAAAACAAGCATCTGACAGTCTGGCCTCCCCTCATCCTTTCCAAGGCCTCCGGGCATCCCCTCATGTGACACCCTAGCAAGGTTGTTAGCATTAGAGCTAGTCGGGAATTTTCCAACTAAAAGTTTTTGGCCAGAACACGTGGATTGGTCAAAAGCGAAGCTTTGTGTGGGAAAGGGTCGGCTTCAACCAATGGTTCGACTTGAACTTTTGAAAAGTTTTGAAATTGTCGCAACGAAACTTTGTTTTCCCAGTCAGAACTGATGCTTTGGTTGGAAACTGAGTAAAAAATCACTAACTTCTGAATATTTTGTCCACAGGAATTTTTGTTGGAATTGACACACTGAAAAAGTATTTGACAAATTTCCAACAAGTTTTAGTCCTGGGCAGAAAAAAGACCAGATCCTCAGCAAGTGTAAATCCGCATCGCTCTAGTGAAATCAACAGAGCTACGTTCACTTACAGCGGCTGGGGATCTGGGCCCACAACGAGGGTGGCCAGCTGTCCGGTTGAAAAGGGGACCTGCTGGTGTCCGGTCAGATCTACTAACTGGACACCCAATGTCCGGTTATTGCGGGTGGGGGAGGTAGGGAGGGACCAAGTCATCCCCTGTGTCAGCCCCTACTCAGTCAGGGTCACCTCCTACCTGCATCGGGCGGCTGCAGCTCCCCGCCCCAGCTCTGCAGGAGAGTCTCTCCCAACCCATGCAGGGAGGAAGGGGGAGAGGGGAAAAGCAGTGAGTGATGGAGGGATGGGGAAATAGGAGCAAATGGGGGGTGGGGCCTCAGGGGGAAGGGGCGGGGCAGGAGTGGGGCCTTGGGAGAAGAGGTGGGGCAGGGGAGGTTTCGGCACTCCTGCTGGAGTGTCCGGTTTTTAAATATTACAAAGTTGGCAACCCTAAATATCACATGCACTTGAAGGCTCTCAGTTAAGATACTTCACATCTGTTTATAAACAGGACACTGTTTGCAATCGACTCCAGCTGAAAGCTGGTTGGAAGCCGGGCTGGAGAGATTTAGTCCTGTCAGGAAACAGGCCTTGCCAAAAAAAACCCTTAACAACCTCAAGTGCTTTCAATGTAGATGAAATATCTGGTGGTATAAACAGGACAAAGTGGCCACCTGTGTTTTGCAATAAATAATCCACTTGCTATAAAAAAGCAGAAGAAATCACAGGTGTGCCCTACTTCTGTTTTATCCCACATTCTTCCAGGAGCTTTATTCTTAGCGTCAGAGGAAACGGCTCTAGTTCGGCTAACGTGTGCAGTCCTGCTGCCCTGTGCCCCAACCATCGTGCTGCACTGGTCTAAATAACGATGTAGGGAAGTCGAGCACACACATCTGTTTTCACTTTCCCTACAGAGCTCTCAAGCAGAGCCATTCTACCCCCAAATCTATACGTCTTCCACTGGGCAAAGAACCCCGTTAAACACAGAGCCTTTCCAAACCTGCTTCATGGAAAAAGGCCAGTTGAGAAAAACAGACCCACATGGGACACATCCTTCCATCAGCCCTTGATTACAATAGTACAAACGAGGTTTCTGTTACAATGTGGGGAGAACGGCAACGTAGCACCTAGAAGTATTGTTAAAAATACACTTGCAAGAGGAAAACCTCCAGAAGTCGTTATACTTTCCACCAGGAAACTGTCTTAGTGCGATTTTAGCGATTTGATATTGCACAACAAATGTGTGGGGGCGCCCCATAGAAAGGGCCCCATCCTGTGACCCTCGATTTACCAGCTGAAGTCAGTGAAGCCAAGCTGCCAGTGGGTGAGCGTCCTCTCTGCTTTTCCTCTTCACGGGGTACAGCATGCGGCACCTGGCTGGTTTTGTTGGCTAAGTTCTTAGGAGCAGGGACCATCTTCTCCCTCGGTGTTTGCACAGCACCCAGCACAATCGGGTCTTGGTCTGAGACTGGGGCTGCTAGCTGCTACTGCAGTACAAATACCAAAGAATAGAGCGAGGGGGGGCATGACCCTGTCTTCTCCGGGATGTCCTGTGATTCAGTTGAAAAGCCGCTTGGCGCACAATATTTTAGACAAAAAAAAATCTCAACGAGCTCTTCTATTAACTGGTAACATCATTTCCCTGTCTGAAGTATTTATTTAGCTTCCTTTCCCACAGTATCTGAGCACCTCACAGTCACTAATGTGTTTATCCTCACAACTCCCCTATTGTCCCCAGAGTACAGACGGGGAACAGAGACACTGAGAAGCTAAGGCCCAGATTGTCAAAGGATTTCAGTGAAAGTTAGTGGCATTGGGCCTAAGTGACTTCCCCAAGATCACACAGGAAGTCAGTGGCGGAGCCGGAAATTAAATGCTGGATTTCTGGACCCTAGTCTAACCACTGAACTGCTTCTTATTTCCACAGTGGTCTTATAGTACTGAGCAGCAATCTCAGTTACATCTTGGAGCCGGTCCCCGATAGCCAGGATCAACACTTGATCTACAGATCAGAACATTTGAGGCTTCCCAGGGGGACCTGTGGATATCTTCACAAAGAGCCCACAACTACACACTTGCTCAACCCATTGACGGGCCGGGCCACAGCACACCATCACAGGGTGAGTGTGTACCATGTAAGCGAGGGCACTCGTTGCGGCAGGGTGTGGGTCATCACCTCTGAGCAGGTTCAGCCCGCCATCCTCCAAGAGCAGGGCTGAGGACATGAAACCAAGGGGATGCAGTTCCTCCAAAAGGAAGACGGCGATTAGGAACTAGTGGCCGCTCAAAGGACGTAATGGAAGCAAACAAGTGTCCGTGTGTAATGGGGGGCAGGGGAATGGTCAGTGAGGCAGCGATTGCCAGACAAGAAAAATGATTAACTACAACTAACCTCCGGGGTGCTCTGTCCCAGGTGAAGCGGGAGGATTTGCAGTCGACGAAGTACGTGGAGCTGCTGCTGGTGGCTGATTATGCAGAGGTAAGAGAAATACGCCATGTTGACACCGGCTGAGAACTGGGCCCATGGCAAATCTCTCTCGCTGCAGAACAGGTAGAGTGCAGACACTGGCAGGAGCAGCTTTCCCCTGCTATCCCTGATGTGGAGGGATCCCGGCAGGGTGTACAGAATGGGGTTCCACTTACCTGCCCTCCCGGCCCCAGACCACTCCGAGAATACCCAGGAAAGACGTCACTTATTGCCAATAGGAGGTGGAAACTGTGATACGGACAAGTGTGTAGGATTGAGGCCACCCATTTATTTCAAGTAGGTCACTGCACGGCCATCAGAGATGTAACTATCGCCTGTCACTACCAGTCTGCACTGACTACTAACAGTTACCCTGGATTTGAGGGGTGTGTGTACCTCAGAATGTGATCAAGCCAATTGCAACCGTATTATGAGCATTCAGCCACCATGCGTTAATAAAGAAAAACACCACATAGTTAACAGTTAATTGGAAAGCAGGCTTTTAGATGCAAGGTCAAAATCTAGCTGACAGTTTCTGCTAATCAGAGTGGGAGGAGGGGAAAGAAAAGTAAATAACTGAGACAGAAAGAAATTACGTGGATGGAAACCTTGAGTCTAGATGCCTCTGATATTAGAAGTTTATTGAAAGTTAGCAAAAGTGATGATCCAGGAGGGTCATTATGACCTATATGTTTTGTAGAAGTTAGTTATAAAAAGTCTAGATAATAGAGTGTACTTTTGGAACAGTCCTCTAAAGCCATCTTGAGAAATGTTTTTTCGGACACCTTTTCTCTCCTGTGGGTGAGCAACTGGCCACTGTGAACCCGCTGTTAATTACTCAATACTGTTCCAGAGTTCAGGTAAATATCTGGGATGTTCAAAACCTATCGCTTATGTCTGTGTGTGCTTAAATCTAATAAACAGCAGTTTTAGATAGAACACGCTGACTTGCATTAATCTTTTTATCAGACAGAATTGCTGTGTTCCCATTGATTTATTCCTGGCACTGCCTGAAGTGAAACCATTACGTTACCCCTGCTGGGGTTCTGAAAACCCTGGGTAACGCTAACCAGTGACCTAACGTGAAAAGGCTCCATGTCTTATTAGCAGTCAGCATGCACGAGCATTCACTCAGTTACACAGCTCCATGTTTAATGATGTTGCTCCTGGAATAGACAGCTCTCTACAGACTGTGATTTGGGGTTGTGGGGTTTCTCAGGGATAACCTGGTCCCTAATTCTACTCCCTGTCCCTTCCCTACAGAAATCTAGGTGATTAGCTACTATATCCGTTGGTATTTAGTGGTGGAGATAAATAAAGCTCTTGCTGAGGTTTCAGATGCTGCGAATCTAAACTTTCTGTGTCGAAGCTGTTCAATACCATCCCAAACCTGACAACATTTAATTGATCATTTAATTATCAGCACAGAGTGGGGTAGGGAGGTCAGCCCCATTCATAAAGTTACCACCTGATGCTAAAATTGCACAGCTCCTTCAGGGCTATTGGCTGTAACCTCTTCTGAATGACACCAGAGAGGCACATTCTGGGTGTTCCGCCTCTGTTAGGCAGCAGGAGACTGCAGAGATTGTGAGAAAACGCAGCTTGTCCAGGGATTGCCAGAGGTTCTTCCCCCCTTCGTTAGTCAAACCCTTGATGTGATCAATGCAAACTATCCCCTCCTAAAAGAAACAAAGCCCCAGCTTTTCCAGTGAGAACACCGTCTGCTTTAAAAAAGATCTTTTTGTAACTTGTTTTAAGTACGTGAATCAAACATTATTTGCCAAGTTAACTCATTATTTACCACATGTTTTCAATGGGCCAAAAGTGTTTTAAATGAAGCAGTGCGGCTATCATTCTTGTCCGGTAAGTGAGTTGTGTAATGACTCCTCTATGATAAGTGCTGTGGTTGTACTAATTATAGGCATGAAGTTGCATTACCTTGTGCGTAACATGTCAAATTAGTCAGCTCATTACATAAATGTCTGGCCAGGGGATTCTCACCTGGGATGAACATGTGTTGCTCTGTTCGATGGCTAGCATCACGGTGGTATGATGCCCCCAGCTCGGCGCACAGGGAGAAGTGTTCCGAGATCTACACATGTGTAGCTCCTCCTGTTGCGATTAGGGGTCTGGTGTATACACCGAAGGGGGACTCCTGGGCACCACATGTGCACTGACTGGGTTAGTCACCTCCGTAGTCTCAGAATAACACGATCTGGTTAAATGTGTGTTACGCTCTTGCTTGTTTTTGAAAGGATGATGCTGATTTGTGCTCATTTCATTCAGTTTCAGAAGAATAACTATGACCTTCAAATAACGAAGAATAAACTAGTGGAGGTTGCTAATTACGTAGATAAGGTGAGGCCAGGTGTATAACCGGTGGGAAAGGAGCTGAAGTCTCAGCGAAACACAATCACCTGAACTCCTTGTGCCAGAAAGAAGGCATCCTTCTCGGCAAAGGGAATTCCCCACTGGCTCCTTCTCCCCGATGACCTGGCACTGTGGAGACTGGACGGCGCCCCCAGAACAGTTCCACTGGGCAGAGGCATTGGAGACGGGGAGCCGAGAGGGAATCCCCTTCCCTTACAGGGGTGTTAGCAAGAAAATCTCGATGTTTTTTGAATTGTTTCTTCTCAAAGCTGTGTTATTGTGGGTGACCTTCATCGCTTACTGCAACCTGCTACCATTAGCCACACAATGAGAGCGCCATATCTGGCATCCAGCCCAGACGGTGCTTTGGAAGGGTTTTGTATTGGATGCTGAGGGGGCTCTTCCCATCCCAGAGCTGAGGGTAGAACATGCTTCTAGGGAGACCCACTTTCCCTGAACTTACGGTTCTGTCTAACTGTACAAAATTCACATATTTAGCATCGTTTATAGTCACGGGTTTAAAACGAGGAGAAAAATCGTCAGCAATCAGTTGATCGGCTCTTTCCTCTCCTCTCTGTGCATCTTCTAGTTTTACAAGTCCCTGAACATTCGGATTGCCCTGGTGGGGCTGGAGGTCTGGACTGACCGAAATAAGTGCGATATATCCGAGAATTCACATTCAACCCTTTGGTCCTTCCTCGCTTGGAGGCGCAAGCTGCTAGCCCGCAAAAAGCACGACAATGCCCAGTTAATCACGTATGTTGCTTTTCCTGGGATAACACGATCTCTCTGCCCAAGGGATCTGGGGACAAGGTGTGAAATCAGCAGGGATAAGGTTCTAGTTGGACCGCATTCATGGGGCTGGAACTTTAGAAAGTGGTATGGAGTCACAGTACATGGACATTGAAGTGGGGGACTGCCATCCCCATTATTCTGCATGCATAATCCTCGTGCAAATGCTTGTGCATCTTTGCATGCACAATTGTGCACAGACTTTTCGGAAGATCTGGGCCGTAAGGCAAGATGTATGATTCAGTGGGTGCAGATTGCAGGAGGCACTCGGCCAGTTCTGGGGCAGCGCCCTGTGTTAGCAAGTGCATCATTCTGCACTCTGACATGCTTGGCGCATCGGGCTGGGAGCTCGCTGGCTAATCAGAGTGACTCATCCTGTTGATCTGATTAGTTCCACTAGATGCAGGGTCAGCAAGGTGGGCCTGTTAGAAGAACAATGCAGCAGCTCCCTAGTGAGAAGCGGTAAAAAGAAAATGCAGAGATGTAACCCCTTTTCTGTGGGGTTTTTCACAGCCAGATTCATTCTGTTTTTCATACTGTTCTGAGTGTCTGGTCGGACATGATTCCCCAAGCCACCGCTTTCTTATGAGACCCTAAAAACTCGGAAGGGCAGTGTAGCATTCCAGGTGACGGGGGACTCCTTAAATCAATGCACTGAGCTAGCATAGTGAGCCCTGGAATAGATCTGCCCTGCCTGGGTATTCACCCAGCACTCATTAAATTCCCAGAGTGTGGCCCCAGCATGCATTGTGCTCAGGATACAGCCTGGGGTGGATTGTCAGTGGACAGTCTCTTGTGTGTTTGTTTCCAAGTCCAGGAAGTCAGTAATCTGCTAGGAACATCACCAGGCCATTACAAGCAATCGGATTGGCTGCACAGTCTAGATGGCTTGATCATGGTGTAAGGTGAACTATTAGCTCTAGAAGAGGAATGATGGAGCTGAAAAGCTAAACTGTGAAGATAGCAGGAAAGGTATTAATGAAGAAGCCATTTCCTTATGGGCTGATGTAAGTTCATAGGGCTACAGACAGCATTGGTTTCTACAAGACCTCAGACTACATCTCTGTCCCATTTCATTATTTCTCTGGATTGTTTTCAGTGGGATGTCGTTCCAGGGCACCACAATCGGCTTAGCTCCACTGATGGCCATGTGCTCCGATTTCCAATCTGGAGGAGTGAACATGGTAAGTTATTACTAACAACTAATCAGGCGTTTCCTATGCATAGCAAATATGTGTGATAGCTGCCTCCCAGAAAACCAAGAGGGAAAACGCTTTTTTAGGTCGGTCTCCAGCATTCCCTTTCATAAAAGGTTAAAGACAACCCCAGGTAACAATTCTCCGTGCATCCGTGAAAGACTCTGGGTACCTCATTAATCCGGGGCGCACACAGTCTGACAAAACGTTGGTGGGGAGAAGATTGAGGTGGGAGTTGAATCTGGAGCATTTGTGCGTAGAAAACAAGACTTCACGACTTCAGTCTCGGGTGCCAGCAATGCAGCACGTGGTGCCACCACTCCGATTGTGTAAAAGGCTCCCGGGGTCTAACGTTAAACAATATTCAATTCAACCCAAAGTAAAGGCCTGTTATACAGCATTATGGCCCAGACAAGACAGGCCGTAGGCAGTACAGATTGGTGCTCATAGCCAGCAGACCACTTTGCAACAGACATCTGAAACAGACAGAGATGGGCCTGAGCCTCAGCATCTAGACCTGGATCCAAACTGCCCCATTGACTGCAGGCCCACCTTCAGCAGCAGAAAATGCACCTCTCGGCCCAGCCCCGCTCGGCGCCAGCGCTCGGCCGACGTGTCGGTGACACGCTGACGCTGCTCTTTGATTCTGACCAGGATCACTCCGACAACCCCATCGGCGTCGCTGCCACCGTGGCCCATGAGATGGGCCACAACTTGGGCATGAGCCACGACTCGGCTGGCTGCTGTGCCGCCCGGGCTGACGACGGAGGCTGCATCATGGCTGCCGCCACGGGGTGAGTTGCTCTTCCGTGGAAAACAAAACCCGCTGCGTCCCAGAGAACCCAGGGGAACGGGGATCAGTGAGGAGGCAGCATGGAGCTGGGTCCATGTAACAGGTTTACGGAGACACCTCTTCAGTGGCAACTTGGGTCACGCGGCAGGAGCAGTTAGTTTAATTCCCAGTTTAAATTAAACTGCCCCCTACCAAATGACTGACCCCAGTGGAATGAAGGGCTCAGCCAAGATACCCTGCAGTGGGAGGGTTTAGTCCATTTAGTTGCATGTGCTCTGTATGTAAAATACCCCTACGGGTGTTAGGCACTTTTACTTGTATAACAGCAGGGTTCATATTCCCAGGCAACATGGTAACCAAGGGCAAAGCGATTACCTGGGGGACCATCCAAGGCACAATTACAGAGCCATGTTTGTAAGCCGGTTACCTGGGGTTGTCATTGCCTGTTAGGAGCTTCTTCTTAAGAGAACTCAGTTCCACTTCATGTCAATTCACTGGGGGCAATTAACAGGTTAATGGGGTGAGAGCGTAGTTTTGCCCTGGAAGTGGTGATGCTGCAAATGGATTTGGTCCATGTTCTTCTGCTTCTATTTCAGGTGAGTGGTTACAAGTCTGTATTTCCAAGAAAAGGAACCACAAGCCCTGAGGGGAAGAGGGAGGAAGAGCTAGAGTGTAAACCCAGGGGGATTCAGGGTTAATTTTTCATGGGTTCTGTGTTTCTTCAGACACACACAATCCCTAGCTCTGCCCTCCTCCCTTAAAGCCACATGCCCTCCTATTGCTGAAAAATTCACCCCTCAGGGCTTCAGAAGAGTTTCTAGAAGTCCTAGAGCTGGGCTTTGTACTAATAAAAAAACCCTAACCCACCCCCCACTCCTCACCCCCTTCTTATTTGAAATGAAACAAACCCATCATTTAACCAAGAACATTTGAAGTTGTTTATCACAAGCCCATCTTTAAAACCCCTTGTTTTGAAGTCCTTGAGTTTTCACAAACAAAGAAAAATATCAAGAGGGAAAGTGGCGGTATGCTGGCGTGCGTGCACACACGCAACATGCACACAAATGCAACACGCATGTGCCTGTGTGCATGCATCTAACATACATGTACATATACACACATACACCCCAAGAGGAGATTAAAAAGCCATGTAACAGAAAACCTACTTAAACCTGTTCCACTTGAGAAGGAGGTGGGGGGGTGGGAATAAATCTTTTTATCAGTCAGATTCACAACCAGTTATTCAGTGTCAAGTGTAAGGTTCTAAAAGTTACTCTAACAGTTCGGAAGAAGCCATACTGAGTGCCCAAGGGTATATCTCCTTGGGGGCTGTGTACGTGAAGCCTAGGGTGACCAGATGTCTTTTTCTTATATAGGCTCCTATTACCCCCCACCCCCATCCCGATTTTTCACATTTGCTCTCTGGTCACCCTAGTGGAGCCAGGGTTTTAGTCTAATACTTGATATTAAGAAAACCTCTTGGATGGGGTGTCAGCTATGCCTCTTCCAGACTCTCCCACTTTGAATCCCCCACATGGGGAAAGGAGGCGTCAGAGCTGAAATCTAAACTCCTTGTCCGATGTAACCTGGATGCAAGATGGAATCTGACCCTGCCCAGGAACGCACAGGCCAAATTCACCCTTTGTGCAACTTCACTGCAGTCCCGGGGGGAGCCCAACCTTGAGAGTAGGAGCAGTTCTACCCGCGTGTGCATTTGTTCTGCTGCTTTATGCCTTAGATCGCCTCTCACGCGATGCTCCTCTGACCCGATCTGTGTGCAGGCACCCGTTCCCCAGGGTATTCAACACGTGCAATAGGAAGGAGCTGGACAGGTACCTGCAGTCCGGCGGAGGGATATGTCTCTCCAACATGCCAGACCCCAATACTTTATACGGAGGGAAGAGGTGCGGAAACGGTTACCTGGAAGATGGGGAGGAATGTGACTGCGGAGAAGTGGAGGTAACTCTCGTTTAGATCGAATTGTTTGAGGCTGAGATGGGAGAAAGTGATGCGGGTGCGAAGCAGCCGACAGGCACACAAACCCATATGTGCACAGCTTTTATAGGTGCAGGAGACACGCGTATGGAAAGTACAATTAACATGGGTGCAATGTCCATCAGATTGTAAAGCTCTTTAAGGCTGAGACCTTGTCTAACTGTATGTACGGCACCTAACACAATGCATCCCTAATCCTGCCTGGGGCCTCTGGGGGCTATCACAATACAAACAATAATGGTAACATGCATTTGTAACTTGCTAGCTAAATGGGTCATGTCCCCCTCTAGTGGCTGATGCTCATAGAAGATAAGAGCCTACTACTGATATCCGCTAATGAAGTGACTCCTTTAGCTCAGGTGACAGACGTCTGTGCTTTTGATGCTGAAGATTTTAGGATTAATCCCTGCCGACGACACATTCAGCACTGCTTTTGGCAGAAGGCATGTGCAGGGAACATCCAGCATACATGCTGGTAGGAGACATGTATGGAGAGAGCATGCAAGCTGGATGCTTGTAGCTTTAGGAACTATACTAAGCTAAAGCACTTACCACGGGACGTATTTGAAAAATCCACAGGGATTGGTTAGTCTGGTTCTAAAGAAACAAAGAAAATAAATGGGACGAGCATTTGCCTGAGCGGAAGGATGGGAGTTCAGTGTAGAGAAGCCCGTTAGCTTAGTGGATAGAGCACTAGCCTGGCTTCTATTCCTGGCTCTGCCACTGGCCTGCTGGCTAACCTTGTACAAATCACAGCGCCATTCTCTGCCTCAGTTTCCCAATCTGTAAAATGGGGATATTGATAGTGGGGGTGAAGCGCTTGAGATCTACCGGTGAGAAATGCTACATAAGAGCCAGGTATGAGTATTCTAGTTGCCATCTTAATGCAATTGCTCCACCAACACAGCTCTAAAATACAGTTAAACTAGGTAGGTAGCCTGGACACACCACAAAATTTGCATCGAGTTCTAGATTTCAGATAGTCCAGGGGCCTCTGGTTTGACCTGATGCAAAGAGGAGGAGTCATTTGCAAAATTCAAAGCCAGACGTAGGTTTGAAGTTCAGGGATCTGGAATCCACAATCGATTTGGACCCAGATCTAAATCAGAAAAAAAGTGGGTAGAATTCTCGCTGGCCTTTCGGACAGCCGTACGAGCCTCGTTTGTATTGCGGTTTGCCAGGCTCACTGGAATTATGTGCAGCTTCATCTCTGAACATGTCAGGTTGCTCCTTTCTTTCATTCTGTGCTTCCCTGTCTCCTCTCTGCGATGAAGCAGGATGAGACGGAACCCTCCTGGGGCTAGCAGCCAGAGCCGCCAGTTGAAATGCACACAGCATGAGCTAACCTTCCATTCATTAGAAAAGGGGGTCAATAGCATACTACTGCCGGGGGGACACAGCAGTGCTGCAGCTAGAAGACAAGTGCGGGGCTTTCTGGAAGGGTCAGTTGCACAGAACATGCAGGGAGAGGGCAGATGCACTATGTGCATCATCAACAAGAATGGGATAAGTCCCGCCCTGGCAACTGGCCACCTGGGTGTTTCCGGCTCAGGACATCTGCCTCATAAACACCGCACGTCTCTTGTTCCTCTCTCTCAGGAGTGCAATAATCCCTGCTGCAACGCCATCAATTGCTCCCTGAAGCCTGGCGCCGAGTGTGCGCATGGAACCTGCTGTCACCAGTGCAAGGTGGGGCCTGTTGCATCTGTCCTGTACTAGCAAAGAAGAGAGAGGTTGGTCGGGGCTGTTAGAACAGGGGAGTGGCTGAGGGGAAACTGACGGAGCGAGGAGCATGTGGCCCCAAATTTACGGCTCCTCCCGCCAATGATTTGAAAAGACGTATGGAACACAGTCCTGGGGACTGTTTGGATTCCCCACCTCATGCAGGTGTATCTTGCTTGTGCTGTCTAGTTTCTTTGCCCCTCTGCTATTGTTTATTATCTCTATAAAATATTTTGGGAAACAGCTTGTCTACAACATGCACTTTTAAATACAGTTGCATTCTCCTGTGCAAGTATCTCCCCCTCTGGCCAAAGGCAACAGGTACCATGGTGATAGGCACAGACCACACTGTAGGGGAAGGGATAGCTCAGTGATTTGCACATTGGCCTGCTATACCCAGGGTTATGAGTTCAATCCTTGAGGGGGCCATTTAGGGAATCTGGGGCAAAAATCTGTCGGGGATGGTACTTGGTCCTGCTGTAAAGGCAGGGGACTGGACTCAATGACCTTTTAAGGTCCCTTCCAGTTCTATGAGATAGGTATATCTTCATATTAAAAAAAAAAAAAAAATACAGAGCCCTACAGCTGATAGATTCCTGCTGTTAGCTCACTGAGGCCCCATAGTACTGGCCAGGCTCCAGGGAGACATTTTTAAATGGGTCCCAGCCCCCTGATTTTGGACCTGCAGTCAACAGTGGGGCAAATGGTAGAATGTGGAGATCTAACCACCTGGTCGCGTTCACCACTCAGAGTGTGAGACATCTGCATTCGTACCCACTTTGCTCGCTGCCCGCCATCGACTTCTGGCACAAAGGTGGAGGCTACCTTTGAGGCTGTGGCCTTATTGCTTTGAGAAATGCTGCGGAGGAGGAAGAAAAGACCCTTGTGTCCCGAATCCTGATGTCCTAAGCTTGTAAGCAGTATAGGCCAAGATCTTCAAAAGTGACTCATGGTTTTGGGTGCCCAACTTCAGACCAATTAAAGAGGCCAGAATTTCAGAGAACGGATACTCCACCTTTTCTGCAAAGCACAGCTCTTCAGGTACCTAAAGTTGGGTCCCCAACAACGGAGGCAGCTAAAATTTCTAGTCATTTTTGCAAGTTTTTGTCATTTATATGAACAGGATTTCAGTACGTAATGTAGGTTAATTCATTGCTCCATTGGAGTGTTGCGTGAAGCGTGTGCTGGTCATAGTCCCTGTCATTTCAAACACGTGGCCAGTTGGATTCAGTTCCTGTCACTTTTGTTACTGCCTGCAGCCTCTTCTGTGATCAGTGGAGTGAACTCTGCAGGCTTCTGCAATTTAAAAAAACGTGGGTAGTCTAGACAGTGGAGAAGTCCGTTTTCTCCCCTTCCCTTCCACCTTCCATCCCCTGGGGAGACCAGCACCATCTGTTTTGGCTTACGCTGGTGCCGTGCTGTGATTACGAGGGGTTAAACTGCATCAAGGGACAAGCTTCTGTTTCCAAAAAGACAACTGGCACAGCAGGGCT
Organism: Trachemys scripta elegans; assembly: GCF_013100865.1. Lineage (NCBI taxonomy): Eukaryota > Metazoa > Chordata > Testudines > Emydidae > Trachemys > Trachemys scripta. Next base: position 2,900,221 of record NC_048305.1, read on the forward strand.
TGGAGCGTAGGTTCCCTGGTGGATTATGTTACCAGTTTATTGATGGTTTTTGTGTTCTGCCCCAGTGGTCGGTGAAAGAGTGAAACTGTATCCCAGGAGAAACCTGCACAGGAGAAGGAGTGTTTTCCTTGGGGGGGTTCGATTGGATGTTATCTTGGTCTTTAGCCTTCTAGTGAACAGTTGAATTCCTCTAGCATAGCAGGTAACCGAAGAAACTCCAGCAGCAGGGTGTGTGCCGTGGATGTCTGGATCTCACTTTACATCTCCGCTTCCCTAGGAAAGTCTGGTCAAAATAGCCTGGTTGTTTTAACTCCTTCCAAGCCTGGGTGTAGAGGTCTTGAGGTCTGCAAACAACACGCTTGCATGGCCCAGTGGTTGTAAACTCTACAACCAGATGTCACTATGTTCAGCTCAGTGGGTGTGATGAGCGGTGTGTAAATATATATCAAGCAGAGCCTGCCACTGGAGTGATCTGACTGCCTTGCTCGCGTCAAACAGTTTTGCTGTCTTGTTAGATCTTGCGGGAACGTATGTTTGATTTTGGAGCCCAGCGTCCCAAGTTCAAAGCTCCACCGTTTCTCTAGGCGATTAATCCTCACACAGGTGTGTGTGCAATCGTCTTATAGTGACAATGTGCCCATGTCGATCGCCAGTGGGCTGCGAAACGCTAACAGCATTTCAATGACTCGGCCTGGGTTCCCAGCCATCCTAGAGATGAAAGATACTCACCGGGTCACGGTACTCTACTTCGCCCATCTCGTTTTAACCAGAGACAGGAAAGGGCTTAAACCGATCAACTTGCTTTTAACCACGTCTAGCTAGTTAATGAAAGTTCAGCTGATAGCAGTTTGAGGGTGGCTAAGACTAAGAGCTGTGGGATGGCTAGATTAGACAGCTTGTAGATTTTTCTAACTGTAGAGAAAAAAATTCCTATTGCAGACAGGCAAGAAGTAACCAGTGATTTCCCCCCCCCCCTCCATCTCTTTAGTTAATGGCTCCAGGAACTCTCTGCAGGGAGACGTCGAGACCCTGTGACCTGCCAGAGCACTGCACTGGCAAGTCAGCATTCTGCCCCGCCAACTTCTACCAAATGGACGGCACGCCGTGTGCAGAAGGGAGGGCGTATTGCTACGTTGGCATGTGTATCACGTACGAGCAGCAGTGTGTGGAGCTCTGGGGGCCTGGTAAGGAGAGTGTCTTGCAGAGAAGTAGGCTCACTGGGGAGATGGTCTTTGCAAGATTGATCGTCTGCTTTAGATTATTATTATTGTTCATGATGGTAGCATCTAGGACCCCTTAGTGAGATCAGGCCCCATTGTGCTGGGCATGGTACAAACATAATCATAGAATCATAGAATATCAGGGTTGGAAGGGACCTCAGGAGGTCATCTAGTCCAACCCCCCTGCTCAACGCAGGACCAATTCCAAACTAAATCATCCCAGCCAGGGCTTTGTCAAGCCGGGCCTTAAAAACCTCCAAGGAAGGAGATTCCACCACCATCCTAGGTAACGCATTCCAGTGCTTCACCACCCTCCTAATGAAACAATGTTTCCTAATATCCAACCTAGACCTCCCCCACTGCAACATTGCTCCTTGTTCTGTCATCTGCCACCACTGAGAACAGCCGATGAAAGACAATCCCCAGTTGGAGGATCTTCCAATCCAAAGAGACCAGATGGACAAAGGGTGGGAGGGCAAACAGGCACAAAGAGGGAATATGACGTGCCCAAGGTCACACAGCAGGTCATTGGCCACCCCAGGAATTGGACCTAGGTCTCATGACTTGTAGGCCAGTGCCCTGTATGCTGTAGCATGCTGCCTCCCCGTAACTGTCTCCAGAAGTGGCCAGGAAGGGTTGAGCATATTGCAGGGGCAGCATGCAGAAGCTTCTACTTCCTCTGCCCGTGTTGTATCTGTTTTCAGATAAAGAGAGGACTTGTAGATTTCTATGGTGACAGATTATGACCTCACAAGCATGGAATTGTGGCTTCACCATGTGATCCAGGAGAAGCCAGTTGGGGCTGGAGGAAGCACAGATGCAAACCCAAGTGCTTGTACACATTATACCAATGACAGCCAGCCAGAAAGCTCCAGCGGTGCCCAGCATTCCACCCGTTCGCTACATCCCTAGAGGGCTAGCATCAGCAGTGGTCAGTTCCTGAGGACTTGTCCCAGGTTGTCCACGCTCGGCTGGAAAACCTCTCCTGCACTGCTCACTGAGTAGTAATAGGTTGTTATCCATCCATCCATCCATCTAAGGGGGGAGGGATAGCCTGCTAAACCCAGGGTTGTGAGTTCAATCCTTGAGGGGGCCATCCGGGGCAAAATCAGTACTTGGTCCTGCTAGTGAAGGCAGGGGGCTGGACTCTATGACCTTTCAGGGTCCCTACCAGTTCTATGAGATAGGTATATCTCCATCTATTATTATATTATCAACTTCTCAGGGAAAAAGAATGAACAAGTGATGGGGTGCTGGGTTTGAGGAAGCAGTAGCATGACCAGACTGCAAGTGTGAAAAATCGGGATGGGGGTAATAGGCGCCTATAAAAGACAAAGCCCCAGATATTGGGACTGTCCCCATCTGGTCACCCTAGGAAACCACCACCTTCCCCAAGAGTCAGTCACATGAGTCTCTTCCATACAGGAGCAAGGCCCGCACCTGACCTGTGCTTTGAAAAGGTTAACGCTGCCGGCGACACCTATGGGAACTGCGGGAAGGATGTCTACGGCAGATACAGGAAGTGTGAAACGAGGTAGAATGCAGAACGGCCACTGATAAATGCTAGTAGGGAAGTGATGTTTCCTACCCTGCTAAGATAAGGACCACCATATTAAAGCTAGCTACCCTCTGTTCGTATTAATGCCCTCTCCCTGCCGTCAGAGCGCCCTTATCCCAATTAGAACTGTGCGGTTCTTTATGATAGTAGCATTGATATTTATTTGGGCTGCTCGAAATTTTTCCAAGTTTAAAGATTTCACCAAAACCCCCCCCCCTGAATTTTGAAGAAAAAAGGATGAGATTTCTACCCAACAGTAAACAGGGAAGGAAATTTTTGAAAAAGTTTTGCTAAGTGTTGTTCCCTGTTATTTGGCCAGGCCCAATATTTATAACATCTAAAAGGCGCGTTCACGTCCATCTCCATGTCCATCCACTCAGACTGAACAGTCTCAACACACAGTGGGGCGAAGGGCCCTGCAGTCTGTGTCCTATTGATGAGTCTGTTGGGTTTGGCTTACCCCAGGTACATAGGTGAGATGGTGACAGCCTGTCTCCTTAGGATTGTTCCATAAGCTGGCTCTCAATGGCTCCTTATTTCTGTTGCCACTGAACCAATGAATGTTATTGTCTTGACATAAGTTCAGAGATTGGTCAGCGCCCCCTCCTATCTCTTGGTTTTAATGTGAATTTTCTTAGTTCTGTGGGAATAAAGTGGAAACGTGAACCAGAAGGCACGCCGCAACCCTTCACCCTGTCTCCACGTTTCCAACAGAGATGCGAAATGCGGGAAGATACAGTGCCAGAGCTCTGCTTCCAAGCCGCTGGAGTCCAGAGCTGTCTCGATAGACACCACCATCACGGTGGAGGGAAGGCCGATCAAGTGTCGGGGGACCCACGTGTATGGTGCTGAAGAGAGTGAAGGGGATATGCTAGACCCTGGCCTGGTGATGACGGGAACAAAGTGTGGGAACAATCATGTAGGTACAGCCGCGTACCACGGTGTTGTTGGATGGGTCTGGGTGTGGCTTTGCCAGCTGGAAAATGTTCTATGGTTATTAAACAATTCTCACCTGAGGCTTCCTGCCTTTCTGGGGAATTGTTATGTATGTCACGTGAGCAACTTCTTACAGCACTGCTTCTGTGTGCTTGTTGAGAGATAACATGGCATCCCTACCGCAGGTTACTGGCTATAGCAGGGGCTGGAAACGATGACCTAGGAGGTCCCTCCCAGTCCTATGTTTCTAATAGTTCCCTCTCTTGAGCAGCAGAAGAAGGCTCCTTTTTACACTGATACCAAAAGGCGGTGCCTTAGCTCTTTGCCATGTGAAAGAGGGGGATGATGTCAGATCTGAGTCTTGTGCTCTCAGACAGTGCGGCCTAGAGCGACGAGCGCCAGCTTATGGGTCAAGAACTAATACCAGCTCTCCCACAGGCCTGCTGTGTGGCTTTGGGCAAGTCAACTGGCCTCTTAGCCTCAGTTTCTCCATCGTGTGTCTGAAGTTCCATTCACTGGGGCGCGGATGGGGATGGATGTTTGTTTGAAGACCAGCCGAACCTCACTGCTGGCTGTGGCTTCAGTTCTGACATTATTATTTATTATTATCTGTACTCTGGTAGCCCCCAGGAGTCCTAGCCAGCTCCTCCCCCTCCCCCCCGGGACCAGGTGCTGTACAAACATGGAACAATGAGACGGTCCCTCCCCCAGAGAGCTGACAGGGTGCTTGGTTCCTGTTCCCACAGGTTTGCTTTGAGGGACACTGCAGGAACACATCCATCTTTGACTCTGAAGGCTGTCGGAAGAAGTGCCATGGGCGGGGAGTGAGTGTCTTTCTGTCTCGTCTCCATTTCAGGCTGGGGTGGGGACAAGCCACTGTACATTTGTGCGTGGCATTTTGTGGAGCTATTTATACTTAAAAACTCAATTCTGGTGTCACATTTACATGAGCCCCTCTGGTCTCCTGCTTCTTAATCCCATGCGAGTGACGGGCGTCTAACTCCCAATTTGTGCCTTTGAAAACCGACTCTACCATGTGGCTCATGTGAGAGGCTGGAGGCCGGTGTTTGGTTTGTTGCTGTGCGTGGATTCTAGCAGAGCTGAACAGCTGCCAGTAAAGTCCCTAACTGTTCCCGAAACAGGTGTGCAACAGCAACAAGAACTGTCACTGCAACAATGGATGGGCGCCCCCGTTTTGCAACAAACCTGGGAATGGAGGCAGCCTCGACAGTGGGCCTGTGCCCCAAGAAAGTGGGTGTGACTCATTTGATCTTCCTGGTCCCTAGTAAAGCAGTGGGGAGTGGGTTGGGGAAGGAAGATCCTTACACAGTGATGGATTCTGTTTTTTTGCTCTCAGGCCTGGTTCCAGTGATAGCAGGAGTCCTGGTTTCCATCTTGCTTTTGATCGGAATAGCAGTTGCGTTTTGCTGCTATAAATGGAGGGACAGACTCAGGCCTCTAAAAGAGACCATCATCCCTTCAAAGAGGAGCCAACAGTTTGGGTGAATGTTCACGATTATTCTTTGCCTCCCTCTGTCCCAAACCTTTCCAGTGTCTGAGAGAAGAGAAATCACAAATAACTCCTGTATCTAATTATCCGTCTCCCTGTCGAGCACCGAGAAGGTTCATTCCATGCAGATCACTCCATGGACTGAACTTTCAGACACTTCCATTTGGAGAATAGGCACAAGAAAATGTTCCCATAGGCGATTCTGTTGGCGAGGCAGCCACTAATGAATGACACAGATGTTTGTAGATGTCAGGATAGCAGTTTGCATGGTAAAGTTTAGTCACTAGAGGGCGACATGGTTAAACATGCTGGTTGGGCTGGTGATGTTTTCAAATTTTGATGAAATTTCTTGTTGAAATTTAGGCAAAGAAAAAAAGAGGAAATTCATTAACCATTCTTTTCTTTTCTTTCCCTGATTGCCAGCAGTGCCTCTGCTCCAGATCAGTATGGTGTGAACGGCCATGCAAATCCAGCCTTCAAGCTGAAAACCCCACAGGAACACAGAAAGGTAGAGACAAAGACACCAGAAACCTACTCAGAGGCATTGTTCAGCCATAGTGCTAAACCCAGTCTGCCTCTGTTTCCACATCATTCTGAGATATATTAGCAGGAGTGTTGTAAGCAAGACACAAGGAGTAATTTTTCCGCTCTACACTGTGCTGATTAGGCCTCAGCTGGAGTATTGTGTCCAGTTCTGGGCGCCACATTTCAGGAAAGATGTGGACAAACTGAAGAAAGTCCAGAGAAAAGCAACAAAAATGATTAAAGGTCTAGAAAACATGACCTGTGAGGGAAGATTGAAAAAATTGGGTTTGTTTAATCTGGAAAAGAGAAGACATGATACCAGTTTTCAAGTACATAAAAAGTTGTTACAAGGAGGAGGGAGAAAAATTGTTCTTAACCTCTGAGGATAGGACAAGAAGCAATGGGCTTAAATTGCAGCAAGGGAGGTTCAGGTTGGACATTAGGAAAAACTTCCTAACTGTCAGGGTGGTTAAGCACTGGAATAAATTGCCTAGGGAGGTTGTGGAATCTCCATCATTGGAGATTTTTAAGAGCAGGTTGGACAAACCCCTGTCAGGGATGGTCTAGGTAATACTTAGTCCTGCCATGAGAGCAGGCGACTGGACTAGATGACTTCTCGGGGTCCCTGCCAGTCCTACGATTTTGAGTGACTCACTTAGGGTGACCAGGTGTCCGGTTTTCGACCAGAACAGCTGGTCAAAAAGGGATCCTGCCCCCCCGGGGCTGGAGCCACAAGCGCCAATTCGCCCCGCTGCAGGGGGAAGCCCCGAGCCTCCGTGCCCTCCCCAGGTGGCTGAGTGGCCCGTGTTTGATTTTTTTTCCTGTGGGTCACAGGAAGTCTGCACCCCCAGCCAGAGCCCTCATACCTCCCACTCCCCAGCCCAGAGCCCCCTCCCGCACTCCAAACCCCTCGGTCCCAGCCTGGAGCACCCTCCTGTACCCCAAATCCCTCATCCCCAGCCCCACATCAGAGCCTGCACCTCCAGCCGGAGCCCTCACCACCCCAACCCTCTGCCCCAGCCCAGAGCCCCCTCCCGCACCCGGAACCCCTCATTTCTGGCCCCACCCCAGAACCTGCACCCCCAGCCCAGAGCCTGTACCTCCTCCCACACCCCAACCTCAGCCCGGAGACCCCTCCTGCACCCCAAACCCCTCATCCCTGGCCCCACCCCAGAGCCCACACCCCCAGCTGGAGCCCTCACCCCCTCCCACACCCCAGCCCCCTGAGCCAACCCAGTGAAAATGAGCGAGTGAGTGAGGGTGGAGAGAGCGAGTTATGGTGGTGGTGGTGGGGATGGAGTGAGAGGGGGTGGGGCCTCAGAGGAGGGGCGGGGCAAGGGTGTTCGGTTTTGTGTGAGTAAAAAGTTGGCAACCCTAGACTCACTCCTTTTGGCTCCTTTGAAAATCACAGCCAAATTGTTTTCTACACTATTCAATGCACCCGTTGCTGACGCTTGTAAACTTCCTGGTGTGGACTGTGTCACAGGCAAAATGATCCAAGATGATCAACATTTGCTAGATATCCATGGCCGAAGACAGAGTCACTTGGTCAGTTCATGACTCTGTAGTCAGCACTTTTTGCTGTATTGCTGGAAGGCCTCATGGAAGAAACAGAGGTGCGACAATGAGTATAGAAAGCAGCATGTCTGATGTGGAAATAATGCCTGGTGTTTGTGTGACTTGTATGCAGGCCACCTCCACCCCAGAAATCCCATCGAAACCTGCTGTGCTTCACCCCAAACCTGCCCCAGATCTCAAAACTAATATCCAGCAACCACCTGCTTTCCCAGCCGGCCACAGCAACGACACCAGGAAATCCCCTGGTCCGGTATATCAGATAGATGGGATTCCGAAGGACACTGCAAGACGAATTCCTCCAAACAGGCCAGCACCCCCTGCTCCAAAACTCATAGTCCCACAGGTAAAGTAATCCCATTGCAATTTGCCATAGATCTGTCTGTCCTTTACTGTGGTTGGAACGTGCCACCTGCTCTGAGCAAATGTGCTGGCGTCTAACTGCTCATGGCAACCTTGGAGTTCTGATGGTCACTAGCACCGGGCATGGGGCAGAGACCAGTGACTAACCTTTCCTACTGCAGCTCAAGCGATGCATTTCCCCCACCTGTGCTCTCTCTGACCGAGAGCTGTGCTGAACTGGGCACAGGAGTGGGTGGGATGGAACCACCAGGGACTCAGTTCTTTTGTGCTTGCCTTTAGGTTTCATTCACATCTCTTGAGATGAGATGCAGGTGAATGAACTCCATTGTGTTACCTCTTCCTGCAGGACAGATTTGTTCCCAGTGGAGAGGTTAGCACATGTGCTCCTGCTGCCTCATACTGCAGTTGATAATGTTCCCCTGCTGGGTGCGCTTTTTCAATGATTATTCTTCATTCAGCTCTGTCAGTTCTCCAGCTGTCCCGCTGGGTGCAAAGGAGACTGTTAGCCAGTATCAGGCAATACCATTCCTTCAGCAGGGGCACCAAGTCTTTGTGTAACTGAGGTCACACTGGGTATGTCTACGCATTGGCCTTCGCCCCCCATATGGAGTTGTTTCATTTTCGGAGCAATACTTGATATTCTCCTTGGGGGCTAAAGCAGACACCTCCAAGATATGGACCGTTTGCCAGTTATACGTTATGACTAAATTGGCATCAGGTGGGTATCGGATTCAGAAGCCCCCTTAAGCACCTTTCAGTAACAGCTCTGGCAATCAATATGAGCCAGGAAATCGAGCAGACGCTCAGGACCTTTTAGCTAATGACTTCCTGGGCTTTGTAATGAGAAGGGAGAAAAACTGGGCGCAGGGCAGGGTGGGCGAAACCACCTTCCGTGCTCTTTGCAGAGCTCCTAATCTGCAGCTGGCGAATGCCTGCTCTTGAGAGGGCCAGGGTGCTGGCAGGTGTGCCAAAGGCCTCTGTCAGGGCTGGCAGTGGGCTTGAGCTGATGCATTACCTGGGATTCTAGGCTCTCAGTAACTGCAGTCATCCATGGAAAGGGCAAGGAAAGGGTTAAGTCATGAGCAATTGGCTGCAAACCTTTCTTATGCTCTGAGGTTGGGGACTTCATAGGCTTGGCCATAGAAGCGCCCTTCCTGAATGTGAATTCAAAGCTCTTTGTTTCTTGCTTAGGACCCTGCTAGACCCCGCCCCCCACAGAAAGCCTTGCCGGCTAACCCCGTCCCTACTGGACCCAGGACTGTGCCAAAGATGAACACCACAACGCTACCGCCACCTGCTGTTGGAAGGCGCCCAGGACAACACCCACCACCGGTGGAGGTAGGGCTGGCTTACAAAATACCACAGAGGAGAGCAGCATGCTCTCGCCACCACGAAGCATGGCTATTCCAGAGATATAAAATCACCTTGCTATTAAAATACAAAATCCACTAGCGCCGGACGGTTAAAGGAAACAAGAAGGTTTTATCACCAAAATATTTTCCTTCGCTGGTTTATTGTGGCTGGGTTGCTTATGAGTGCTGGGCTACACGCACCTGTTTGTTGTTGTAGGGTTGATGGCACTGATTTTAGTTCATTTCTCACTACCTATTTGTTGGGTTAAACAATGAATGGATTCAACTCTCCAGGGATACCGAGGACAGTGGCTGTTTCAAAATAGTCTTTAATAGAAACAAAAAATCAGCCGTGGGAATTGCTGAATATAGGCAATCCTGTGACTGGGTTATAGTCCACAGCAGTTGAGTTGCTTTTTAATTCTCTAGCTCCCATAACATTTTCCAGAGATTAAATCTCTACATTAATTTATGGTCTAGAGAAGGGCACGAGCAGCGACCTAGGTGACAAAACATGCTGATGACAGACGATTATTTACGTTGGTCAAGACCAGTGAGGCGCTGAGGAATTTCAAAGCCAAGTGACTGGCTAGCATGATGGCAGATGAAACTCGTGGTTGCTAAATACAGGACAATACATGTAGGAAGGAAGAACTCTAGCTGCTCAGACACCAGGCTGGTTTTTAAAGAAGCCCTTTATCGCTCAAGGGAAAGACTTGACTTGTCACTGTGGATAGCTCAGAGTAAACTTCTGCTCATTGTACAGTGGCAGCCATATTGGCTATGTTAGGAATGGGCTAGAAAAAAATATTGACAATATTACGATGGCAGTGTATAATTATAAATTGATGGCAGGCCCTCATCCAGTGTTCCATTCTGGGGTCCAGGGATGGGTGACATAAAAGATTAGTCAGAACGGCCTCTGAGGAGATATTTTGAAAGGAGAAGAATAAGAGAGGACATGACGTAGGTGGGCACAAAATAATGAAGGCTATAGAAAAAGTAATTCAGGCACTCCTATTTACCCTTTTGCATAAATTCAGAACAAGGGGGCCAGCCAATGAAATTGAAAGGCAACCAATTTGGACCGGATCAGAGTAAACATGCTTTAACACAACACATTGCCTGTGGAACTCATTGTCACAGGATTCTTAAAGAATTAGACATGTATTTGACTACTGAAAACACCCACCATTATATTAGATTGGACAAAAATAAATGATAAGGGATATAAATTTTCCTGCTTCAGGGAAAATTCCAATCTTGTCACTCTTTATATTAGGGTTCCATTGATAAAGAGTTGAGAAATGCTTAATAGGTGTTTTAACAAATAGTTAATCAATTTTTATAGATTGTTTGAGACCACGGCTTATAACCAGCTACACCACTGTCCAGTGACTAACTTATAACCATCTGTAACACACATTACTCATGTATGTAAACTGCAAGGAAAGGTTTAGGTCATGTGCAGTTGGCTGCAAACATTTCTTATGCCCTGAGATTGGGGACCCTATAGGCTTGGCCATATAATTGTCTTTTCTGAATGTGAATTCAAAATTCTTTGTTTCTTGCTTAGAATACATTACTCATCTATGTAATGTGCTTATAGCGTCTAGTAATTGTTGACTCACGCTTAATATAAAGTCTGAGCCCAGCCTCTAACTGCCTGGGGTCAGGAAGAAACTTTCCCTATGGGTGGGTTACTCTAGCAGTGTCCATTATGGGCATTCTTGCACCTTCCTGTGAAGAGTCTGGTACGGGCCACGGCCAGAGGCGGGATACAGGTCTGAATTGGCATGACGTTGCCAGGGTTCCTATATGTTTCTTCCATCAGTCAGCTGGACTTGTACAGCCTGGCCTGCCCCTCTGTGGTGTGAGCTGAGTGAGAACAAGTGGGAAGTTTTTCTTTTTCACAAATACTTATTTCAGTGTCTTTTTTTCCCCCCCATTGTAACTCCCCACACCAGAATTCAACAGTGAAGCTAGCCGGAGGAGCGAACGCCTTGAAAAAATGATGGCCGGGCCCTCTGTGCCGCAGGGCTGGGGTCATCCAGCCAAACAGGGATTCTTTCCGTATCGACTCAGGATCTCACCAGGAACTGGATGTCTTTGTCACCAGGAAGCAGATACACAGGTCATGTTCAGAGCTTGATCTCCTCTCCCCCGGCCCCATGTTCCCACCTGGCTCACTGGGCCACATCCGGCCCTGCACAAATGGATGTCGCTAGCATAGAGTCCTGGAATATCAGGGCTGGAAGGGACCTCAGGAGGTCATCTAGTCCAACCCCCTGCTCAAAGCAGGACCAATTCCCAGCTAAATCACAGTCCTGGTGTAAGCAGATGCAACACCTAGTGACACCAATGGGAATTGCATCAGTATACGCCAAGACTGAATTTGGCCCACTGTGCCTTTGGCTTCCTGCAATACAGGAGTTACTTGATTAAAATGGCAGTGACATATTACTGTGCAATGTATAATGCAGAAGAGGGGGGCTGGGGAGAGAGAGTGCTCCATATTTTAAAAAATATGACCTCACCCACCTAGTGTCTCTAATATCTTGGGACTGACATGGCTACACCGACACGCTATATTTCATCAGTACGTTAGTGCTCCGGTGCTCAGGGCTCTGAATTTGTCAGCTGCTGGACTTGACAGGCGGTGCTCTAAGGATCACACCACTCCGCTTCCCTTGGTCTGTCTAGAGCAGGCACAGCTGTGAGAGTGTCACTGCTACAGAGCTATCAAAGCCTTCAGTCCGTTCTGTTTCCCTGGGCATTGACTGACTGGCCAGCAGCGGGGAAGGAAACAGTGGAAAATATGCCATGCTGAAGTAACCTGGGCTGGAAACCTCCTCCCAACCAGACCATCCCTAGCAAGACCCTTTCCATCACGGCCAGTCGGTTGTATTGCATTAACCGCTTGATTCCTCTGTCTTGTCTTGTTGCTGTAAGTGTAAGATCTAGTGGCATTTCCAGCTTGGTTTATGTGACCTTATCAGTGTCGTTTGGACTTAGATTAGGTACTACAGAAAAACTCTCTAAAGAAAATACAGGGTGAACAGTCAAATGGAGTTAAAATGAAGTCTGGGTGGTGGCACCTTCCTACCATAATGCGGTACCACAGCTAACCAGACCCGTATACTTTCTGTATATAGCCCATCAGCCTCCATTCTGTGTTGAGCAATACAGAGCAACACTGGGTACCCGGTCACCAGACTAACAAGAAACGTAACTTTAAAGCTTCCCAGTTGGGAGAGCAATGGAAGATTTCTATGACACATGGTGCTTTTGTTGGACAACTGATTGAATCCAAACTCTCCTCTAAATGGACCTCGTGGAGGCAGTTGTCCATGTGCACTTTAAACTGAAGGTCCTAATCCTAGGGCCTTAACATTGTGAATGTGTTGGGTTTTTTTAACTGATTTAGGTTCCCACACATTTTATCTCAAGATTTTAGATTTGGGACATTTTGTTCCCCCAGCAATTTTTCCGTTTTCCTTGAAATTACTTCATGTGTGAGCATCAGCAATTCTGGAGCTAGAGACACAGAAGCTGTCATATCCGACTTATTATGACTAGAAGTCTTCAAGCCGAATAGTCCAAGCTGCACAGTGTAAGAAATCCTACGCTTTGCTGCAAAAACCTGTTCTGGGTTGTGATTCCATTATTGCTACCTGACCATGAAGAAATACCTCTGAACATTCACATTAGGTTTGGCTGGCATCTAAAGATGGACCGAGCCATTTTTTTGCAACATTAGCATTTCTTCCTCCTCAAGGTTCTATAAGTAAACAAGGGCACTTTGTTCCCATCCGGCCGTGTACTCATTGCAACGGTTAGTTTGGACCCTCTGCCGAGATTTTCATACTCCTTAAAAACCAACCAATAATGCCCCCCAAACGGGGCTGTAAGTGACTCTCGCTACCCTTGAAATGTTTTTCTCCACACCGGCTCCTGATTACTGTCCACTGGCATCAGTGCTTCAATGCAAAGCAGCCATTTGCAGCTTGACAAAATCAAGGTATTTTTATAGGCCCTTCTTTAATTGGATAGTTTCCTTGCAAAAGACCCTGACAGAAGGGTATCGCACCAGCAGCCAGTTATTTCTCAGAGGGTTTTTTTATCTTCCAGTGATTGTAATGGCCACCTTAGCTGGCTTTTCACCACTCTGTTTATTGTTATGAATCATGTTTATTACGACAGTGCCAAGGCCCCAACCCAGAATGAGCCCCCATTGTGCAAGGAGTGGTAGACAGTCCCTGCCCCAAAGAGCTTACAGACTAGATGGATGCAGGGTGGGGGGAAAGGACACATCATGCATTTAGGCCTCAATCCCTATCAGCACCAGATGCACATTTTGAACACAGCTCGACATCTTATTAAAACCACACACACCCTTATTAACTCCTGCAGACAGCGACCCCCCCAGCTACAGCCTCTGGTTCTGATCCGGGCCCACTGAAATCCTTAGGATACTTTCCACTGACTTCAATGTGGGGGATAGAGCCAGGGAACACAGAGCTCAGAAAACAACTGGACATGCCCTGAAGCCTGAAGGAAACCCTGCAGTTCTGGGATATTGTAAAGCCTCCAAAAGGGAACGCTCAGTAAATCACGTTCCATTTCCGCATGTGTGAGCTGAATGAATGAAGGTGGGGGAGAAACGAAAATGTGATTTTTTTTTTTAAATTTTATTTGGGAGAATATATACAAACTGTGTGTCACTTTCTCTTCGGTCCATGTATTGTTTACAATAATGCTCTCTCTGCACCTATGCAAATACTTGAATAATGCAATTCATTGTGCCTTTTGCCTCGTTTCTATTTAATAAATTTGTTGTCAGTTGTCATTGACCTGTTGCATGGGAGTGTTGCTAACTGAATCAATGCCAGACAGCGCTAGCTCAGCCTGGTGCCTGATACGCTCTTAAATAGGGATGTGCCTTGTTCAGAAGTGATGCGATTCCAGGGAAAAGGTCTTTTCTAAACGTTTAGGTAAGTTCAGGCACTGCAAAGACTCCAGTCGGTTGCAGACCTGAAGAAGAGCTCTGTCTAGCCCGAAAGCTTCTCTCTCTTTCTCCAACAGACGTTAGTCCAACAAAAGCTACTCCCTCACCCGCCTTATCGCTCCAAAATTCAACCCACCAAGCAAAGCCATGGCTAGGAACTGGAATTACAGGCAGAGCAGAGCACAAGGACTGTTTTTCTTTACCAGGAGAGGGAGCTGCTGTTCTAATTTCTTTGCCACGGTTCTATTTCTTGCTATGGTGCAGATGCCGGCAGTATACCCACATGCGGCACAGCAATAACTTCGCAACAAAGAACCACTCAGAAAGATTTCAGCTCAGCCCTCCAGCGTTTGTATAAAACTCTTTATTCTCCCTCTAAGTACAAACGTTATTGAAATGTCATTGAATGTGGGGGTGGCCTCCAGTTAAACATCAAAGCTAGTCCCAGATACGTTAATTCTGCCTCTTCCCAGTATGTATAAAGCACGTTCATTAGGAACAAAGAGCCCAGGATCTTGCAGGCAGGGCCAGACGGTGTCTTGTATCACCTTGTGCTGAGGGCCGCAAAGGACATAATGTGAGCTCTGGCAGCTCCACGGCAGAGTCGGGGGGGGGGACATTGACTTTCACCGGTCACAGCTGTGCCTTCCGGCTCAGCGTGTTGCTCCGGTCTCCTGCGCCTGGACACTGCCGCCCCACTTATTCAGCTGGCCACAAGTGCCGGGTGTTGAGCGTAGCGCTGATGTGCTGAGCTCATTAGCTGAACCTTCCGCTCACAAAATAATGCTGGGGTTTTTCATTGGACTCTGTATCTAGTACATCTCCCCACATCTCCAACCCTTTTAAAAAAACCAGACACCAGAGGGATCCTAGCTTCATTTAACGTCAACAAGGCTATGACAATTTACCCCAGCGGCTGATCTTCCCCTTTAACTCAGTACTCGGATACCAATACATAGAGAGTCTACCTGGGCGCTGGGACCAGCCATGTTCTCAAACCAGATCCCAAGAGAGACGAGATGTTTTTCAGGGATCCAAGTGTGGTTTCAGGAGCCTGACATGAGCGATGTTCCGCTGTAGGGGAACTAGATCACAATCATCTGAAGGCTCTGCTTACTCAGCACGCAGTGGTTGCTACCAGCAACCGAGCCATGATTCAGGATTAACTAAAGCTCACGTTGTGGGTTCAAAAGTTGGGGGAGGACTCAGCGTGTGGGGGTTGTGGCTGAAAGACACGGTGGAAGAGGGAGCTGTGCGGAGAAGAGTAAAAATCCAGGGGGAAGGTGAGCAGGGCACAGTGCAAACCACAGACAGAGAGACTGTGCAAAGACGAGGTGAGGAAAGAAAAATGCTAATAAAAAAATAAATCTATACAGCCACAGATCGGTTACCCACTTATGCCAGCCTGGCTTCTAATGCACAGCCCACACTTCCCTTGGGGACAAAAAGCAGATGGGTTTCAATGAGGGAAGAAAAGACTTGGAAACTAGCTTTGCAAATCTCCCAAACAGCCCACGATGGGCTCCCCAAAC
This sequence comes from Trachemys scripta elegans, assembly GCF_013100865.1. Lineage (NCBI taxonomy): Eukaryota > Metazoa > Chordata > Testudines > Emydidae > Trachemys > Trachemys scripta. The sequence goes on from NC_048305.1 coordinate 2,915,800, forward strand.
CTCAGCTTCGAAAACATTTGCCTATTTGGTTACTAATCTCATTTGCCAAAAAAGTCTTTAGCATTTGCATCCCATTGGTCTTCCAGGCTAAAGAAGCACTTTCACTGACCCAGGAAAGCTGCTAAGACTTGAGGCAGCCAGTGACGGTCAGTGATTTGCTGCTCTCCAAGGCCGATGTTACTCCGCTGAGCTCGGTCCCCATTTACAGACTCGTGCAAGGGCAGAATCAGGCCCAGTAACTTTACAGAAGACGCTCAGCATCAATTAGAGCTAACGTGAAAAACACAAACGTGAAAGCTAATTAACATAGTGCTGCAGGAAACTGCTCCCCCCACAGCTCACAAAACCAAAGCTTAATTATATACTATACATATATACACACACACACACTTTGCCAGAGCCCTGTTTAAAAAAAAATGTGCTAAGGGGCAGATTGTGCCATTATTACTCAAGCTGAATGGTCCCTTCCTGCAGAGGAAGTCCCATTGCAAAGTTATTACTCACCATAAACTGGCAGAATCTGGCCCTATAGCTTTAAGTGGCATCGGTCACCTTTCTAGTGAACGCAGATAATTTCAAACGCAGTCCTAGCGCCGTCACAGCCCACAGCGTTACCCAGCACAAAGCAACGGCCTAGTAGAACAACAGGTCAACGCAGAGATGGGGCTGAACCAAAACTCCACAGCCAACCCCTTAGAAATCTGGGGGTACTTCCAAGCTGAGCCAATTGAAACCTTGGCATTTGGTTAAGAGCTCCTCTCTGTAAAAGATTGAATCAACCCCCAACCGCCAGGTCTGAATCTCTCTGAACTACCAAGCTGAAGTCTGGGGCTGTCCCATGTGAAATCATTAGTGCAAGAGCAGAGTTCTCTCAGGGGGTTGCCTGTGATCATTTAGGGCCCAGGGTGTACAGTCTACAGCTCTTCACCACTGGCAAGATTGAGCTCTGCCTCATATGATTAACACACTTACACAGGCTATTAGCTCATTGTCACCAGCTGGCTCACCCTATAAGGGAATCAGAGCCCCCTCCAGCTGCTCCTAACTGGCTGGGGACCAGGTGGCTTTGATTCATGACTGGGCCCAGCTGAGAGCAAGAGGGTTTGCACAAAAGGCAGCACATGCTCAGTTGGAGGGAGGTTATAGCTTGGGGCTGGCCGTAATGGGAGAGGGTTGTAGGTGGGCCTCGGAGGATGTCAACCATAGATGGCTGGCCTTGGGGGTAGACTGGAGCAGAGGCCCTAGCATAGGGGAAGGGAGTCCAGGGAAAAAGCCCTGAGCGTTAGTGCCTTGGTGGGAATGGGCTTCTAGGGAGAAGACCAGGGGAGATAGTGCTCTGATGAAGAACGGGCAAGAACTCTGCAGAGCAAGGGAGAGGAGCGAAGCGCGAGCTCAGGAAGGGGCTGTGGAAAAAGCCAGAAATAGGCCGAGGCAGGCAGTAGTCTGGGGAGGCAGCAAGCAGTGTGTGGATGGAGTTTGGCTGCTTTCTCTGGGGTCCTTTAGCTGGGGGTGCTAGGGGAGCGCCTGTTATAGGGGGGAGGGATAGCTCAGTGGTTTGAGCATTGGCCTGCTAAACCCAGAATTGTGGGCTCAATCCTTGAGGGCCATTTAGGGATCTGGGGCAAAAATCTATCTGGGGATTGGTCTTGCTTTGAGCAGGGGGTTGGACTAGATGACCTTCTAACCCTGATATTCTATGATACCACATCATCCAGCAATTTGGGGGCAGGGGGAGTTCTAGCAGTGAGTCCACCCTTCTACATTCATGCACTCAGATAGACTAGGTTCCCCTGCAGCCAGGAAGTGGCAGCTTTCACCACCTTAGGACAAACACTGCTTCCTGCCCTGCCCTGCTAGGGTCTATTCTGCACTGGGAGGGCTGAGAGAGCTGCAAAACTCAGCTTCAAACTTTCTCAGCATTCAGGGTGTTGGGACCTGAGGTTTTGGTTTCTCTCACTAAAGCGACAGAAACTATGTTCAGATCTGACCTGAACTTCCTCTTTAAGGATGTTTTGGTTCAATCCCCTCTCAAATGTTGCACTAGATCCTTCCGTGGAACGCCCCATGCTACACTGCTGTGGTTAAAATCATCAGAGGCCATAAAGTCATGTTGCATAATTACCCTGACAATTTATTAGGTACAAAATCTGTTTGGCTGCCCTTCGGTAGGATGGCAACAAAAACAAATGATCCCTTACTTGCCCAGGATGAAGGGGTGTCTTGGCTTCAAAAAGAGGGGGTTGGTGGGTCAGAGGAGGGTGTTTTCCAGGAGTGGGCCTTTTACTATGGAACTTGCTCTGACAAGCCAATGGCATGCTAAAAACCCATCTTTTCCCCCAGGCTTTCGGGGATTGGAAGCGTTAATGGGTTGTCAGATGTCAGGACCTGCTGTTGCTATCCACCTGGGTAAGCTGCCCAGGGGGGTTGCAATGGTAGAATATTCACTGGGGGGGGTCTCTGCACTTTCTGTTTGCTGTTGCCATGTATTTGAAGTTTTGTAGAAGTACCTAAAGCTCTTGAGATAGGGGCTGTAAAGAAATCAAAACCCACTAATCAGTCAGTCAGTGGAGGTCAGTTTGAAGTAAGCATATCAGCCAGAGTTCTGCTTAGGAAAAAGTGTGCAGATCGTGCACTAGAAACTGACAATGTTGAGAGACCAGCCATCAGAAAGGATCCCAGAGTAGAATTTTGCTCCAAGCTTGTCATATTTCAAGGGAGTTGCCACTTTCAGCAGCTATTCATGTTGCTGTCTTGTGGATGAACACAAAATTATACCCCTTCCTCATGTTATAACATCAGGCCTTCTCCAGAGCTCACTGGAAGATTTCATTTGAATCTAGTAGCATTAGGTCAGCCCCATGATTAGTTTTACTTTCTGTGCTTTTGCTTTAAAATTTCTCAGTAACATTTTAGCCTGTTCGGAGCAGCATCCTCTGCCCTTGAACATTTATATCACTGCTTTAGCTGTAGATCATGAATACTTTGGGTTTATCATCAGCAATCATGCCAGAATTGTCCACTTCTATCAGAATGTTCTTGTCGTCCTTGACTGCTGGTGCCTGGTCACTGTTCTGAAGAACATGCGGTAGGTTCCCCAAATTTATATCCATGTCTTTGAAGGCATGGAGTAAAAACACCCCCAAAATAATGGTGAGGAAGCCACAAACCGTCCCAATAATGTCCACCACCGACATGGCGACCCACTCCTTAAAGAGGATGATAGAAGTGGTGATGACTATGGTGGTGAATAACACGTAGTAGATGGGAAATACCAAGGAGGTGTTGAAAATGTCTAGAGCTTTGTTGAGGTAGTTGATCTGAGTGGTGACGGAACCCACTAGCGTGAGGATGAGGATCCAAGTCAGTGGGTTCTGCAGGACTGGCTGGTCAGCAAAGAAGCCCTTGATGGCAATCCCCAGTCCTTTGACGGAAGACACTGAGAAGGCACCAATCACGGAGCAGATGGTGAGGTAGATGAGAATGTTGCGCTGCCCGTAGCGGGGTCCAAGGAAGAAGATCAGAATCAGGCAGGTGACTAAGAGAATGGCAGCGTAAGCGAGGAAACCTTTGAGAGGCAAGAAGTGACAACATGAAATCCACTGGCATGCTATAACGCCAGCATGCGTTACTCGGGATACGTCAGAGAGATCAAATACCAGCCCACCGCTGGTCATAAGCAACGTAACCCAGAGTAAGGCAGTAACACACCGGACATATGCAGGAATACAGTTTGGAAAAAACACAAAAGGCCAGATCTTCAAACTGGTGGAAAACATTGTAGCTCCACTAAAGTGCATGAAGCTATGTGGATTTCCACCAGCTACAGATCTGGGACCAAAGAATCCCCAGGCACTTGTTATGCGATCCTAGTCTAAGGCCTTAGACAAATACCAGTCGGGGGTTCATTGTACCAGTTTATGAATGAGCTTGTTGCCCATGGAAAGTTCGAATCAGATGGCAACGTGTAGGGCCACATCAGCACATGGGGCCATGGGCATAAAGGAGGACGGGATTTGGCTGACTCTGGGAAACGGCTGTGCCGCCTCCACATTGCAGCTTGGCCACCTTAATGCTGACCTGCTCCACTCCAGGTAGTCACAACCTGAGCACCTTGGAAGCGGAGACTGCAAATGGTTTGGGGTGGGAGAAAGCTCCTCATACAAATTCAGCCCAGATATGGATGCCCCTCAGAGAAGGGCAGCAATAGAATCAGGCTCCTAGATGCTCCAGTCATACAAATAACTGCAAACCCAACCACAAGACTATGATTCTCTAGGGGATCCCAAGTGCTGATTACAAAAACAAACGCACGCTCCAGGATTCTAGAGCCACTGTCTAAAACACCAGAATGCACAACAGGGTTACTGCAGGGAACAGGTTATAGGGGTGCACCATGGAGTCTATTAAATCCTTCCGCTAGACCCTGGAGGCGTGGTCCCTAACTAAAGCAAACCTCCTTCTATCTGATGCTCGTACGGTTTCCTCTAAATGGCCCCATCTTTCAGCCATCTGAACGGCCTGGTGCTTACCGGGCTCTTTCAGTTTTGAAGCCATTTCGGCCAGCGTGGTGACCTCTTCTTCTTCTGGGGCGTGTATCACTATCACCGTGCTACCCACAATGCTCAGCATGCAGCCTAGCTTTCCCAGCAGGTTTAGCCGCTCTCCGAGCAGATAGGAAGATAGGATGGCGCTGTGCGGGTCAGACAAATAAAATACGTTACTACCCCCAAATCGTCTAAGGGAGAACTGCAAGGGCTAAACAAAAGGCAGATTAAAAGGTTACATGTAAAATACATTCATGTCTTCACTTTTATTAAGGGCCAGGAAGAAATTCTTCTCTCTGTTGTGTGGATGTAAATCTAGAGTAACTCCACTGAGTTAAGTGGGGTTATTCCAGATTCACACCAGAGTTACTAACAACAGAGTCCGGACTGTGTGACTCCTAAAATTCACAACTCGTAGAAATAAAATTAAGGTCTTGAAAAGAAAATGCTTATAGGTGGGGAGAGATCAGTGTGTCCCCAGAGAAACTAATAGTGTGGCCAGTTCCATTTATGCTCAGTTGCATAACATGACATTCCTAGCACCCAGAGAAAGGGGTTTGAGGACCAAAGAAACTAACACTCCATTAATTATTGAGTTATTAAACTTTAGAAACTCTTTGAAGGGACAGGGAAACCCAACAGCAAAAAGTCTAGTCACGTTCCAACTACGTGTTTGCTCATCAAAATGGCCCACTCTGGAGGCAGTTCCCCCACTGTAGTGGTACTAAATCTCCCATTTTTATTGTGAGTCTTGCAGTAATTGGTGTCTTTTTGAAAAAATAGCCCTAGCTCCTGGAGTCATGTGAAAATCGGAGACTCCCAGTTTTCATTAAAAGAAAAGTAAGTTTCTAGCCCTCTGGCAGGAGAGAAAAGTGCAAAAATGTGATCCCAATGCACCCTAAAAGTTCAAAAGCCAGACTGCAAATCAAGAGAACCCAAAATGGATGATTTTGTGAAAAGTTCTCATGATTTTTGGCATTTGGGATTGGCAATACTATCCACTGCCAAAAATGTTCTGGTACCAGCACCGCAGCTGGGCAAACAGAACAAGGAGGAAGAGACCGAGGTTTTTATAAAAACTTCCAAAGAGACACTGGACTATTGGTCACACCAACATACATTGTTCCCATATGGCATATGTTATTTACTCCAACAGTTAATGTGCTTTGCGCAACATCTCACGCTGAGAAGAGCATCCACCTAGTTGTCTATTTTGTAGCAATCGCCAAGATGTTTTTCTTCTTGCCGCGCAAATCACGTTTGTGCCATCTGGGAAAAAAAGGGGGTTGAATATAAAAAGAGCGAGAGCTAGAAATCACCTTATGAGCACGCTCAGGGCGCCAAGGGGGGTGACGATAGTTGCAGGTGCAAACGCATAGGCAGCAAAGTTGGCAGCTTCCCCTCCACCCACTGAGCAAACAAGAGAAAAACAAACAGCCAACAAGTGAGTTACAACACGTACTTGGTTAAGGTTGCTGTGCATTTTCAGAGCGATACGGAAGGAGCCCGAATCTTGCTGGGGGTTTCCATGCCCCGTGTAAACGGAGCCAGGGCATCTTGGGTAAAAATAACCCCCGTGAGAACTATTACCGAGGAGGGAGCTTCTCACAAGGGGGATCCACAGGAAGTTGTGCATCCTGGATTCCATTACCAAGCAGGGGGATGGAGGTGCTACTACTCCCTCCCGAATATCTACCTACTGCTGTAGACGTGCCCTTTCATGACCTTGGTAGTCCAGCAGGCTTTGTCCAGTGCCTGGTACACTGACAGACCAGCCAGCCTTCCTGGTACAACCGGGGCTTTTCATACTCTTGGCCAGGAAAACCGAGCGAACTAGTTCTGCAAGCAATCCAGACGGGCTGCGATGTGACGGGCACGGCATGCTGGTTCTGCTCTATTTATCTATCTGCAAAGGGTGAAGAATCCGTCCCTCCATTGAACCAACGTCCGAGCCACTGGAGAAACTGGCTAAAATAATAGCTTGGTTATGCCTCCATTTTCTAAACCTTGTGAGGGCTAGAAATGCATGGGAATGGGAATAACCCCACTTACTGGTTAACAGTCCAGCCCACCACAGCCAGTCCTTAAGGTAGCCATGACCTCCGTCTCCTGGGAAAACAAAGCACAGATATTTAGGGACTACAAGAAAAATAACCCACAGCCACAAGAACTAGCAGATACCGAGCTATGGAGGGGCTGTTTCAAATGACTATTGAAACAACCTAGAAGGAGAGGAGACAATAAACAAATCAGTAAAATCCAACACGGCAACCAGAGATTGAGAAGGCTATTAGTGGAAGGTGGTATTTACAGCCTGCATAAATACAATAGAAAACAGCTATTTAATCCCACTGGACAACACTGAAAAGGCAATGTTATCCCCGGCAGGTGCTAAGCACTGAAAGCTCTGTGATGAGTTTGCAGCATCTTTGCATGGATTTGCTGCATGCCCTTGACCGCTAACAGCCATGGTCATTGTTTCTGTTTTTCAGGGAATTGCTGGAAGGGTCCCAGCAGCAAATCACAGAATATCAGGGTTGGAAGGAACCTCAGGAGGTCATCTAGTCCCATCCCCTGCTCAAAGTAGGATCAATCCCCAGACAGACTTTTACCCCAGTTCCCTAAACGGCCCCCTCAAGGACTGAACTCACAATGCTGGATTTAGCAGGCCGATGCTCAAACCACTAAGCTATAAATGCCTTGGCTAGGGCCCAGCTGTGGGACTGAAACATGAAAGGGAGATCGTGGGGGGAAGAGACAAAGGGTAAAGCTGATGGGGAAACAATCCTCTCGCTGGCATCATGGGTGACAGTGTTAGCTAGAGCATAGGGCACTAAACTGCTCAGGACGTCTAGATTCTATCCCAAACTCTGCTGCTGATGGGCTGGGTGACCTTGGGCATGTTGCTTTCTCTCTCTTGGCCTCTGTTTCCCCTCCTACTCTTTGTCGTGTCTCTTTGGGCAGGGATTCTGTCATTATGTGGTTGTGCAGTACCTAGCACACAGGCGTCCTGATCTCAGTTGGGGCCTCTAGGCGCTACTGGAATACAAATAAATAATAATAACGGCCCCGACTTAATGCAAACAGGGAGTTTCAGGACTCTGCATTTCCGATGCAGAATTATTTATGGCATTAAAAAAAAAAAATGAGATGGTGGAAAATGTGTCTCTAAAAAGGGGGAGTTCAGAGGCTCTGAACTCCCATTGATTTTAGTGGGAGCAGGCTAGGGCCAGTTTTCAATGACACTGGCTGAGCAGGTACTACCACGTAGGGGACTGTCGACATATGCAGCAGCAGAGGGCCGTGCTCAAGTACCATGCTAATGACCCTGCAATAAATGCCTAGATGGAAAGATGAGATGGCTAAAAGGAAAGTCTGAGCCAGCAATGGAGAAAGAACACTTGGGAAACTATTGCTAGAATTGAAACATTTCAAGCTCCTCAATGAAAGCTACAGGGAGAAGATTACACACTGGCTCCCTTAGAAATCCCGGCGGTCTCTGGCGCAAAACTTTCTCAGAAATTCTTCTTTGTGGCTGAAATTTTCCGTGGTTGAACTCAGCCCCACGGTGGATCACTCTGGAAAATCCCCGTGACCACTACGGAGTTAGCTCAGCTTTGGGAGGGGGAAGCTGGGGAAATACTTCTGTTAATATTAAATTTCTAAGATTTCTTTGGGCAGATAACTCAAAAAAGCTGAACTGTACAACATTGGCTGTTGCATATGGCCGGTCCTCAGCAAGGGGCAGTCACCATGGGGGTGGATCTGTATCGCTTTAGTGGTTCGAGGCCCAGACTGGCATTCAGGAGCTCTGGGTTATAGTCCCAGCTTTGCCCCTGGCCTGCTGGGCGACCTTAGTCAAGTCACCTCAGGACTCTGTGCCTCAGTTTCCCCATCTGTAAAACAGGGACAATGATACTGACCTCCTTTGTAAAGCTCTTTGAGATTAACTGATGAAAAGTGTTATCTAGGAGCTAGGTGCTGTGGTCTGTACACAATGAGGTTGGCTGCAGGTGTGGTTCGAAACGCCTATTAAGAATTATGTCTGTGACACCAGAGCAATGGGCTAAACTCCACTGTGCAACTCAACAGAGGGCAGAACTGGGGGATAAGACTCCACCCTGCCTCCAAATTCCACCTATTGGGACACACAAACACACCCACATTTACCTAAAATCTGTACACACGGCTGGTCAGCCAACAGACACGCACACACCAGTGCAACCCCACTGCACACACGTGCTCCAACAACCACAAGCTGAGCTTCCACAAATCCCACTCAGACTCACCTCCACCTGCTGCTCTAACGTGATGCAATATACACATGCTTCCCCTTGCTCAAGCACCTACTGCATAATCGCATCTTGGCACATACCTTCCCCCTTGTGCAACACAATCCCACACAGGCATGCCTCAGCCAGAGCCTGCATTCAGCACCCCCCACTTGCCCCAACAGGCATGACACATTTGCGTGCTCTCACAGAGATCCCTCTTGCTCCAGCTCTGGTCGTGCCCCCTAGGCCATCTTATCAGGACAGACACACTCTGTCAGCAAGAAGGCATGGTTTGCACTCTGCTCATTAAGGACAATGCACATGTGTGAAGGGATGGAAGTAAAGCCTTTCAGTATCACTTACCCTCACCTTGCAAAACAGTGGGGATCAAGGTCAGCAATACCATTAGGGGCCAGTCTACTCAGTAATAAACCCTGCCCTGTTCTGTGTCATCTGAGAAGTCATAGTCAGTGAAACCTCATGGTGCTAGCGGTAGGATACCTGAGACACCAACTGAAGAACACTGAGGATCTTATAATCATTACCTCTAATTTGGATGGGCACCATCCAAGGTGCTTTTCTACCTGTGAAGTAAAGCCACCCGGACCATTCTTAGGGCATTAGAACTGCTTTGGTTCTGAGGTGCTGGGTGCAGGTGCATCAAAAAGATAACCTCTCTGAGACGGCAAAGATAACGACAGCGGCCCTCACTTGCTGCATCATGTCTGAGATTAGATTGTAACCTCTCCAGCCAGCACAGAGACCATATCGTTCTGTAGAGTTTTCAGCATGTTTTAGTTACTGTATTATTATTAATAATAAATAAATAACACAGATGGGGAATTATTTATATGTAGTTTAACATTAAGTTAATATTTACTTGGTGGAAGAGGGAAAGTTTATACACACATTCTGGGCTCTGCAAATGAATTTGACATTTTGCATTAATAAGATGTCATTCTTCAGTGCAGGAAAAACACACAGGGCCTTGTCCTGTCCCTATGAATCCAATGGCAAACTTCCCCATTGACTTCAATACATGCAGGATTTGATTCATGGAGAATAGAATTGTGCAATCCCATCTGAGTAAATTGATCCATTCTTCATGGGTGAAATTCTCCCCTGGGCAAAGGGCCAGCACCAAAGCTGTGAACCATTTGAGTCCCACATCCAGTTTTATTTACACAGAGAAGAGTCCCTGGTGGATAAAAAGTTCCCCACTCCCAGTTATCATGCTCATCAGATGCAAACACACGCACCAACAGCAAATCTCACGAGGCATTTCCCCCGGCCTCATTACTTATGGGAGTGTGGACAATGCGTCTGATTCTGGGAGCAGAAACCCCATCTTCCCCACCATCCTCCCGGGATCTCCATACCTGCTCTGGTGCTCCCTTTGTCCACCAGCCGCAGCAGCCCTTTCTTCTTGAGGATGACGCTGCTGCCGATGAGGAAACTGGAGAAGATGGCAAGGGCCAAGCCAATGTAGAATCCATATTTGCTTTCTACTTGTGTTGCCCAGCTGCTGTGCAAAGTGAGGTTCTTATGGACAGAGGTGGTCAGGTTGCCGTCACTGATCACCTGGCATACGACCCGATGAGAAGAGCAAGAAACAGCAACCAAAGAACCTGTGAGGACAACGCACACAGAAAACAAATGTGAAACGTTAGTGAGAATATTCTGTGGGACTCTATCAAATGTGTTTCTTTAGGGATGGTGATGTAGTGGTCGGAGCACAGGGCTGGGACCCAGGATTCTAATTGCAGGTCTGTCACTGAGTCCTTAGACAGTCTTGACAAAAATGATTTAAGGCCAGATTCTAGCACCCTTATGCACTCTAGTTCATGAACAGTCCCCCTGGAGTCAAGGTGTTACTGAATATGATCAAAGTAACAGAATCTCTCTACCTAGGGTACTTATGTGGCACCCCAAAATCTTTAGCATGTTTATCCTCCTAACACCCCTGGGAGCTGGGTAAATCCTATTATTGTCATGAAACTGAGGCAGAGAGAGACTAAGAAGCAGCTTCACAAAGTATTTAGGTTTCTCCTACATGAATGGAAGTTAGGGGCTGGAAGACTTGGGCCTAAGTGACTTGCCCAAGGTCATGCAGGAAGTCTGTGTTGGAGCAGGGAACTGACCCCAGACCAAAGGTTCAAACCAACAACAAAACCAAGTAGCAAAGGAAACGCTTAACAGAGGCACAAATGCTAATTTTTTAATGTACGAAACCCTCAAGAAGGGGGCAATTACGTGGCATGACTTTGTGGCTGGATGCCATGGGTAGGCATCAGTGGCACTGGGACACTCGGCTTTAAGCTCCATCTGTACTACAGCTAGAAACCCCTGGCACGCTTAGCTGGCAAGTTTCCAGCTAGCGTGGCTGGACACAGCAGCTTTTTCCCAGCATGGCTCTAGAATCCTGGAAATGTCGGGCTGGAAGGGACCTCGATAGGTCACTAGTCCCGCTGCCTGCCCTGAGGCAGGACCAAGTAAACCTAGACCCTCCCTGAGAGGTGTTCGTTGAACTGTTCTTAAATATCTCCAGGGATGGGGTTCCATAACCTCCTCTGGTAACCTAGTCTAGTGCTTAACTAGCCTTATAGTTAGAAAGATTTTCCTAATATCTAACCGAAATTACCCTTGCTGCATCGTAAACCCATTGCTCCTTGTCCTTCCTTCAGTGGACATGGAGAGCAAGTGATCCCTGTCCAGTTTAGAACAGCCCTTAGCATATTGGAAGACTGTTATCAGCTCCACCCTCTGTCTCCTTTTCTCAAGACTAAGGATGCCCAATTTTTTCAGCCTTTCCCCATTGGTCAGGTTTTCTAAACCTTTTATCATTTTCGTTGCTGTCCTCTGGACTCTCTCCCACTTGTCCACATCTTTCTTAAAATGTGGCATCCAAAACTGGACACCGGACTCCAGCTAATACCTCACCAGTGCTGAGTAGAGCGGAACAATTACCTCCCATGTCATACATATGACACTCCTGTTAATACACCCCACTGCATCACATTTTTTTGCTCATATTCAATTTGTTACCCACTATATCCCCTAGATTCTCTTCTGCAGTACCACTGCCTAGCCAGTTATTCCCCATTTCATAGTTGTGCATTTGCTTTTTCCTTCCTAAATGTAGTACTTTGCACTTGCTTTTATTGCAGTTCATCTTGTTGATTTCAGACCAATCGCCCAATTTGTCATAGCCATTTTGAATTCTAATCCTGTCCACCAAAAGTGCTTACAACCCTCCCAGCTCAGTGCCACCCATGACTTTTATAAGCGTATTTTTCACTCCATTAGCCAAGTCATTAATGGAAATGTTGACTAGTACCAGACCCAAGATGGACCCAGGAGCGGCGCCAGGGTTTTGGGGGCTCTAAGCGGGGGTCCTTCCGTGCTCCCGGTCGTCGTTGGTAATTCTGCGGCGGGGGGGTCCTTCCGCGTTCCCGGTCTTCGGGGCACTTTGGCGGCGGGTCCTGGAGTGAGTGAAGGACCCGCTGCAGAATTGCTGCCGAAGACCCAGAGCGCGGAAGGACCCCCACTGCCGAATTGCCGCCAAATCCTGGCACCCCAGGCAACCGCCTAGGTCGCCTAAATGGAAGCACCAGCCCTGGACGGACCCCACTAGATACGTCTTCCCAGTTTGACAGTGAATCATTGATAACTACTCTGTGAGGATAATCTTTCAACCAGTTGTGCACCCACCATCTAGAAATCTCATTTAGACCCCATTTTCCTAGTTGGCTTATGAGAATTCATGTGGGACTGCGTCACAAGCCTTATTAAAATCAAGCTATAGCACACCTACTGCTTCCCCACAATCCACTAGGCCAGAAACACTGTCAAAGAAGGAAATGAGCCTGACTTGTTCCTGACAAATCCATGGTGGCTATTCCTTATAATCCTGCTATCCTCAGGGTGCTTACAAATTGATTGTTTAATCATTTGTTCCAATATCTTTCCAGGTCTCAAAGTTAGACTCACCGGCCTAATTCCCCAGGTTCTCTTTGTACCCCTTTTTCAAGATCAGTACTATGCTTGTTCTTCTCCAGTCCTCTGGGACCTCACCCATCCTCCAACATAATCACTAATGGCTCCGAGAAAACGCCCAAAGGTGAACTTCATCAAGCCCTGATGACTTGAATATATCTAACTCATCTAACTATTCTGTAATCCGTTCTGGCTTGTGTTCCTTCACTCGTGTGTGTCATTTGTGTCGGCCTTTCCACACCTATGCACTGAACAGCCATGTTTGTATCTTGTCTCTCTAATATCCTGGGACCAACACAGCTACCACAACGCTACATGTTTTGTGTCAACACACACTAGGAAAACTTGGGCTCAGCAGCTGAGACCGGGAGCTGTAGTTTGTGGGTCCTTTTCATACAGTGACCTGCGCTTTAGGACATCCTCCCACCTGGCTATAAATGGGTGACATGCAGGAGTGCTGGGAAGAGGGTGAACTTTATTTCCTGACTCCTGTCATATGACATTGGTCAGGGCTGCTGAAAGTTAATATTGCTGTCACACAGCAGGGGTCACAGTATCCTTCTCAGATACTATGCGAGTCCTGTATGTTATCAGTGATGTTCCCTTGTCAGCTAAAGTCCTTCAAGAACTGAGACTCTGAAGTAATTTCCCCTTTCTCCACCACAAGCAGAAATAACAATTTGACTCCCACTCTTTATTCACAGAGTCACAAACAAGCCTTGCTCTCCAGATATACTAAGAGCCCTGGAGGCTAAGGGAGAGTCTATCTCAGCACAATCACGCTGCTACTACAGGGCCATCAGAGCCTAAAGCATTATTTGTTTCTGTCAGGAACTGACTTCAGCAAATGCAGAACAAATACAGGGGCAGCCAAGGGAAGGGATTTACTATACGACAGGTGAAGATCATTGGCTATCTAGCACGAGTATAGTAATTGGAAGGAAGACGTTTATTGAATAAAACACTTCTCTGAAGTGTGGAGAGAAGCATTAAAAAGCATTTGCCAGGTTGGAATGACTCCACCAGCACCAAGATAGCGAGGGGGGGAAATGAAATGAACTTGGAAAAAAATATTGACACTTTCCCTATTTGAAAATGAATATTGACTTTCAAGTATCAGAGGGGTAGCCGTGTTAGGTTCTTACCCACGAAAGCTTATGCTCCCAATACTTCTAATAGTCTCAAAGGTGCCACAGGACCCTCTGTTGCTATTGACTTTCAAGTTATCTTCTATTTATGGCCCCTCAGTATAGTATGTGAGGGCTGGGCACCAGGAAGCTCCCAGAGAAACAAGAAGGGCATGGCTCCCAGCTCAGAGTGGCAGATCTGTTTACTGAATTCTGAAACAGCCATGATTCAAACATTGTTTGCAGTGTTCGTGTAGCCCTGTCGGTCCCAGGATATTAGCGAGACAGGATGGGTGAGGTAATGGCTTTTATTGCACCAACTTCTGTTGGCGAGAGAGACACGATTTTGAGCTTACACAGAGCTCTTCTTCAGGTCAGTCAGGTTACACAAAAGAATTATTCTCTTGGTAGGATTGTCATTTATCTAGTACAGGGGTAGGAAACCTGCGTCACGCAAGATGATTTTCAGTGCACTCACACTGCCCGGGTCCTGGGGGGCTCTGCATTTTAATTTAATTTTAAATGAAGCTTCTTAAACATTTTAAAAACCGTATTTACTTTACATACAATAGTTTAGTTCTATATTATAGACTTATAGAAAGAGACCTTCTAAAAACGTTAAAATGTATGACTGGCACGCGAAACCTTACATTAGAGTGAATAAATGAAGATTCGGCACTGCACTTCTGAAAGGTTGCCGACCCCTGGGTTAGTACCTGAAGGAGATACTGTGTAAGGTGAAAGCTTGTCTCTCTCCCCAACAGAAGTTGGTCCAATAAAAGCTATTACCTCACCCACCTCGTCTCGCTAATATCCTGGGACAACCATAGCTACGCCAACAAAATGAATTTTAATTTTTGATAGATTTTCAGTTTGCCAAAAATGTCAAGAATCTGCCTTTTCATCTCCATTTGGGGGGTCGCAAAAAAATTTGAAATAGTGACATTTTCCACGGGGCAGGAAATCTGCTTCCTGACCAGCGCTAGTTATCAAGGCCCTTGACACAAAACTTGCTGTAGAACTCAGGACTCATAGATTTAAAGGTCAAATGGGACCATTATGGTTATTTAATTTGACCTCCTGCATAATACAGGTCAGAGACTCTCCACCCAGTAATTCCTGCATCAAGCCTGGTAACGTGTGGTTGAATGAGAGCATATCTGCTAGAAAGACATCCAACCCTTGTTGATTTAGAGACTCCAATGTCACCCTGCCTGTTCAGGCCGCCCTCTGCCAGCTAGTCCGTCGCTCATCATTTCCAGCACCACATTTCTACCTAATTTGGTAATTTTGCTTTTCTATGGAATTAGCGGCGAGCTTTTCGTCAGGCGCTCCCAAATGGCCTGACAGCCCTATAGGAGCAGATAGTTAAGTAAAAGTTTAGAATAGCAACCTCTCGCAAAGCTTCCCTCTCCACTGCACATTATCTGTGGTAGGATCATTGGGAATAAAGACCAACCGATTACAGAGTTGATCAGAAGCTAGGAATGGGCGACACAGGATGGATCACTTGATGATTCCCTGTTCTGTTCATTCCCTCTGGGGCACCTGGCACCGGACACTGTCGGAAGGATACTGGGCTAGATGGATCACTGGTCTGACCCAGTCTGGCCGCTCTTATGTTCTCATGTCAGGTTACACAAAATAATTATTCTCTTGGTCGGATTGTCGTTTGTTTTCACAGGCACCCGTATGGCAGCATCCAGCACTTGGGGCCATGTCATATGCCAATAACTTCTGGCAAAACCTAGGCGAAATCTCCTCCAGAGAAGATGCTAACTTCAGAGTACTGCAGCATATGACAAAGATGCTGGGCCTCTTTCCTGTGCCCCTTTGCCCTCTAGAAGCACACTATATCACGCCTGAGAACCCAGAAGGTATGGGGGCAGATCCTCAGATCCTTTCGTAGCCTCCTTGATTCAACAGAGTTCTGGCAAACGGCACTAGTTGAGCATTTGCCACATTATTATTCTGAAGTTAGGTCAAAGGAGGAGTCCCTTAGTGGGATGATACCGAGACTCCCTGAAAACACAAATTAAAACACCAGCAAGGTTGACTCAACCCTTCCTAATTCTTTTTGATTGCCAGGAATGTTATGTACTCAGATACCACAGTGATGGGCACAGCATTAACACCTCGGTAGATTTACTGGCTGTGTGCCTCCTTCATCTGGGACCTTGAAAACAGAGGTCCTGATTCATCACTGCATATGCTGTGGCGACTCCACTGATTTCAGTAATGGTGAATCTGGCCCAGAGGCTCTGTCTGGCAAATGATCCCCTGGCACTTTTTCTAGCAGTACAGATTCGTCCTTGACCAAAATTTCCACTTCCCATCCCCACTGTTGTGCAGTGTCCTGGGCACCCCCTGGCTGGTGAATGCCTGTGAAGTTGGAAAGTATTCAGATCCTGCAGGATGAAATTGGGGCTATCCATGTGATTCATTATCAGGTGGCATGAAAATAGATAAGAATCAAGTGCTTCTCTGTAAAGCACCACTAAAAATCAGCGTCTACATCAAAGCTGTATCAATGGGTGTGGGTGGGAAAATTGTCAAGCTTCTTTTTCTGGTTCTCCCACTGCTGCCACACCCGAGACATTGCTCCTAGCTACCCTTAGCTCTGTGAAAAAAAGTACAGAGACGGATGAGGGAAGAAAATGCCCAGATAGAACTTCACAGACGAGGGTTCCACCACTAGGGAGCAAACCGCCTCTGAACAACGAAAGAGCTGAGTCGAATTTTAAAAGAATAGACGGCGTGTATCAGAACTATGAGCTGCAGATCATTGCCTCAGTCTTAGCAATGGGAAGAGGGACCCGCCATGTGGATTTTGCCCAGCCAAGGAGTTCTTTGTGGCTGGTTGGACATGGACACTCATGTCACACATCCCCCTCCCCTGCCCCCTTCTCAGACCCTGTGAGGAATTCACAAAAACAAAGTTGGTACAGTCTGAGGCTGCTGTAGTGGGCTGGTCTACACTAGGGGTGTGGGGGTCGATGTAAGATACGCAACTTCAGCTACGGGAACAGCATAGCTGAAGTCGACATATCTTATTTCGACTTACCTCCCATCCTCACGGTGCGGGATCGATGGCCGCAGCTCCCCCATCGACTCCACTACCGCCGCTCGCCCTGGCGGAGTTCCGGAGTCGACGGGAGCGCATTCGGGGATCGATATATCGCGTCTAGATGAGACGCGATAAATCGATCCCCGATAGATCGATCGCTACCCGCCGTCTGGACGTACCCACCATTGTGCAGTCTCTCCTCTCCTCACCGTGTGGGTGTTTCTGCAGGAGGGATTGCCCTGCGCTCAAATGATCCAGTGGGAAATTCCCTGACTGTGGACTTCTCTCCCAAAGGACCTGGTGGAAGCGCCATCACTAGGTTTTTTTTTTTTCTAGGCTGTGTAAAATGCTCCCATATATATTGTAGGGAACAATCCTCCATAAGGCAGGAGGATGGGTTAAATGGTCTACAGAGTCTTTCCTATCTTGGATTAGTAAAATTTAGAAGAAGAAACCCCCCAGCTGCTTTGTAAGTCATAGAATCATAGAATATCAGGGTTGGAAGGGACCTCAGGAGGTATCTAGTCCAACCCCCTGCTCAAAGCAGGACCAATCCCCAACTCAATCCCAATTCCCAAACTAAACTTGCAGTTCCTGCACATGCTGTAATGCACAGGTAACATAGTGCTTAGTCACTCTCATTTCTTCTGCTACAGAATAGGCTTTGTGAGACTTAGAACAAAAACGAGGAGCACCTTAAAGACTAAAAGATTTAATTGGGCATAAGCTTTCGTGGGTAAAAACCCCACTTCTTCAGATGCACTTTAGAACAAAAGTGACTGCTAACTCCCCTGGCTGCACAATGTCCCCATGTGCCATAGCTTTTACCTCTCCAAAAGAGAGCAAATAACATCAGTCCCCTCCAATGCAAAACAGAGCCAGTGTAAAACCTGAGTGGGAGCAAGCCAGAGGTCTGCTTGCTGATTGATTAGCTCTGCTTGTTACATTCTATTACTCAGCCTTCCAGGCAGCAAAAGGAATTACAAGCCTTTGTAGTGGGGATGGGGGGAGGTATCTCCAAAGATAAATTCTCTTCCCTTAGTGGCTGTAGTCCACGAAAGCTTATGCTCTAATAAATTTGTTAGTCTCTAAGGTGCCACAAGTACTCCTGTTCTCTTCCCTTAGAATTTCAGGTTGGGATACACAAGAATCACCTGAACTTCAACTAGGGCCCAGATGTTGATACTTATATCCCCAGACATGAAAATACACCAGTCAATAAGGCACATGGACAAGCGACTGTGGCTTACCCGAAGAGAGTGAGGTTTCCTATTCTTGTCACTGGTTATTTCTAGAAGTTAAAAAGGCAGATTCTCAGCTGGGGTCAGTTGTCATGGGGCCATTGCCTTCAATAGAGCTGGGGCCAATTCCACCAGCGGCAGATCTGCCCCATGAGGATTAAAAGGAACGTAGCTATGCACGCACATTTTCACAGCCAGAGCCCAGAGCTATCACACACGTGCTTTAAGGGCATGAGCCAAAGCCCGCTGGAGTCAACGGAACACTTCCTCTTGACCTTCATTGGCAGTAGGCCCCACGCAGCTGCATGCAGTCCCAATTATCATTCCAATGCAAATCCCAGATGCTTTACACTTCACACCTTTTGGCATCACAGGGCAGCCCACCAGGCCTCGGCTAGGAGTGCACATCTCCGGGGCTCTGAGTGGGAGGGAGAGCGCTCTGAGGGGACCCCCTGTTCCAGCCTCCCCCAGAACAGGGGCTGGATCTAGCGCTTCTCGGAACTTTAAAAAAAAAAGTTTCACCTTGGAAAGAACAAGCTACAGAATCACAGAACGGTGGGGCTGGACGGGGCCCCCAAGGCACACACAACCCCCAGGCTGAGGCAGGACCAAGTCAACCGAGGCTAACCAACCAGTTCCTAAAACCCTCCAATGAGGCGGGTTCCACACCCTCCCTCGGAGCCTGTGGACTTCCCCTCAGTTCTTAGGAACAGGTTGGACAAAGTTGCCTGTCTGGAGGGGGGACCTGGAAGGAAAACCAGCCCTGCACTGGCCAGTCCTTTACCACCTGCTTCCCCCCCCCCCGACACCCTCCCCACTTGCTCCTGCCCAGGTCCCTGCGTGCATTATGGGAGGTAGCCCAGCCTCAGCGATGAGTGACACCCAGGCCAGCCCTATGGGGGGATCTCTGCTACCCCACCCCCAGATCAGCACAAACACCTGCCCAGTTCCCCCTCCTGCAATGGGGCCACCTCGCCTCCTGGAGCCCCCCCTGCTCACATGCACCCTGCATTTCCCTCTAGCCAGAGGGACCCACCAGCCCCCCACCCCCTAACTCTTGCTCCAGGCCCTGGCTCCAGTGCTACCCACCATGGGAGCAGTGCCTGGGGCAGGGCTGACTTGGGGGGCAGCCCCAGCTGTAGCCCCAATTCCCTGGGGTCCTAGCATGGGCCCTGGCACTGTCTCCTTTCCAACCCCGAAATTGGTGAGAAATCAGGGGCCGGCAGCCTGGCTTGGGAGCCCTGGGATACAAAGCCCAGTGCCGTGGGGGTGCAAAGGTGTGTGGTTTCCCAGCCCCACTCAGCCCCCCAGATCCCTCCCAAACCCCCCAACTCTGCCCCCTTCTGACCCCATCATACCCCAACCCCATCCCACCCCCCTTTGGTACCCATCCCAGTCCTCAGCCCCACTCCCCCCCCACCTCCCCAGCTCTAACCCCTTCCGACCGACCGGCCACCTCTTCCAATCCTACTGTCCCAGCTCAGTCCCCACCTCCCTATCCCACCCCCATCCCAGCCCCACTCAGCCCCCCAGCCTCCTCTGGAACCCCCCAACTCTGCCCCCTTCCGACCCCATCATACTCCTAATCCCATCCCACCCCCTTCTGACCCCCA
>NC_048305.1:2935982-2960279 GCF_013100865.1 Trachemys scripta elegans
CCCCCCCCCCCCCCCCCCCCGCTCCTCACCCCAGACTTCAATCCCGTCCCGCCCCCCATGCCCCGGCACCCACCGTTCGCACAGCTGCTGTTCCCCCACAGCGGCTCCATGGGCTTGGATCCGGATCGCAGGCGGGTGTGTGTGTCCCGATGCCGCTGTCTCCTCTGCCCCTCCTTTGCGAGGAGCGGCACCTCGGACCTCGCCCTGCCTCTGCCGAGCCGGAAAGTTGCTCCTGGCTGGGCTGGGTGTGCACCTGCTGCAGCCGGATACTCCACTGACTCCGGCTTCTCCTCCCCCTGGCGCTGCAGCCTCCTCACTCCCCAGGGACTCAGCCCCTGCCTGACCTCAGGCCCCCAGCACTCAGGAGGGGGAGGGCGTGAGTCTCTGCTTCATGCAGAAAAAGGGAAGGGATCAAACAAATGTCTAGGTCCAAATGCTCCAAGCGAGGGTGTGTGTGTGTGTACGTGTGTGTGTGTACGTGTGTGTGCCGCTCACACAGGTGGGTGGGTGTAAGCAATGCTCTGAAAACGCACCCAAGTAATCATGCAAACCCGGCAGCGGTGTGTGCACCTCTGGTACTGAGTGTGCACAAAAAACCACTGTGAGCGTGAGCACAATTCCCCGACGTGCCCATGCAAACGCTGCTGGTATTTTCTGTAAGTTTCCTTTGCACTTTTGCTCAGGCTTGACTCTCGCTGTGAAGCATTGTGGGGGTATTTTGGCTATATGGGATGCCAGGTTAAAAAGAAGAGAGAAAAAAAGAATGTGTCCCAGCAAAACTAGGGATGGCTGAACAGCCTTTCTATCTGATTTGAAATTCCTGTGTTCCCCTCAATAGCTCGGCCCTTCACCTCTCTGAGATGGGCCCTGAAGAGATGCAGGGTCCAGGAGTACTTCAGGAGACAGATTTCTCCTTGGGGCTTTGTTTTTCTCCTTGTGCAGCTTGGGGCTAACAGGGAGAACTTGCACTTACTGCCATTAAATACGAGGGCCACACAGGTCGTCAGGTATCAGAGGGGTAGCCGTGTTAGTCTGAATCTGTAAAAAGCAACAGAGGGTCCTGTGGCACCTTTGAGACTAACAGAAGTATTGGGAACATAAGCTTTCCTGGGTAAGAACCTCACTTCTTCAGATGCAAGTCTGAAGGTCGTTAGTTAGCACAGGGGATAGCTAGCCAGCATGGTTCAAGCCGAGTTCCAGCGGAGCATAGCTGAATATTGTCTGACCAAACTGGGCGTAATATTAAATCAACCCAATAAATGGCTTACACGGTAGCATGCAGGACCTTGTATTTACAGAGAGAGCCGTGTACCATGGAGCAGAAATTAAAAGCAAACAAGAGGCTTTTTAACAGAGCACTGGGCTAATAAAATGTAGGCACATTTGTACTGCAGAGAATATCTACTCTTACAAAAAGAGATTCCGCATGCAGATATTAACCTATTAAAAGAAATAGTTCAGAAGGGCTTGTGTTGTTTTAAATGTTGGTAGGAATAATTGTTATGTACTTAGGACTGTAGCTGGGCACTGCATTTTGCAGAAATAAAAGCACATCTTGGGGCTTTAAGAGAGGTTTGAAGGAAGAGAAGGAAGCCAGATGGGTTTGAATTCAACCACAAACTGGTGAATTTGATGCAGGGACCATTGGGTGAAATCTATTATCTGTGTTATGCAGTGCAGTATGCAGACTAAATGAGCCCAATGCCTGCCCGCCCCAGCCTTGAAATCCATGAATCTTTGACACTCAACTAATGCTGATGACAGGCTCTTCCAATGCAAACATGCACAGCGTTAGCAATGACAGGGACAGCTAATGACAAAAACAATGGGACATAATTTCAATGGGACTGCTTGCGTATTTAGTGTGAGCACAAATATCATCATCTACCAGCAATGTACTGTCAGGAGTGGAGCTAAGCAAACTACAGAAGAAAGATTGAAGTAGTGGGAGGGGCTTGGACACGTCAGGTTTCTGTCATAGCAGCTTCTTACAGGAGCAAACCTATTAAAAATACACCAGATGTAGAACAAGTCCGATCATTTAAAAGCTCTCCATTGCATTGTGAAATTCCATTCAGAAAGGACGTGAGATGAATGTGAGGGTGGAGTAGGGTGACCAGATGTCCCGATTTTATAGGGACAGTCCCGATTTTTAAGTCTTTTTCTTATATAGGCTCCTATTACCCCCCACCCCCATCCTGATTTTTCACATTTGCTGTCTGGTCATCCTAGGGTGGAGAAGCAACTCAAGGAATGTAATGGGCTCAGTTCTACTCCCATTAACATCTGTTTGAATGTTGCCACTGACTTCAGTGGGAGAGGGATCTGCTGTTGTTTTCTAACGTGTTCTGTATTGAACGGAAGCAATGTTTTCTGAATGCACGTGGCAGACAAACTGTTTGTTTGATAACCACTTTAATACGGCCATGGGATTGGACATCTCCGACAAAGGGCCCAGGGTCTTCCTCAGCAAACCTGGGACTCCTTAGCTTTCCAGAGCATTTGATTTCTGCGATCCCATTAGTGCAGTTCTAGGAGCTCAAAGGGAAAGCGGAGGAAAAACTGTACAGTGATCAACTCGGTTATCTTACATTTTTAATGTAGCCTCACCATTGCGTGCCCCACTTAAAGGTATAGAGAGATGGGGAATGCAAATCACTATCGAGGGTCTTACAGTCACACGGAGTGGCCAAAGGGAATTAGGCACCTAAGTGACTTAGCAGCCTAAGTCCCATTGACTTTCAATATAAATGAGGAGAGACTGACTTTCACCCAGACCTAAAGTGTAGAATGTCTAACTCCCATTGATTTCAATGTGAGCTAGGTGTCTAAATACCTTTAAGAATCTGGGCCCTAAGTCACTTGGGTGCTTTTGAATGTTTTACTCTTTGACCTTTCAGCTGGCAGGAGAGCACCTATCGATTATGGTATTTCTGTTCACTACAAAGACAAATTATTATGAGTCAGTTTTAATGTTGGAGATGTGGTAATAATATAATATAATATATGGAGATATACCTATCTCCTAGAACTGGAAGGGACCCTGAAAGGTTGTTTAGTCAAGCCCCCTGCCTTCACTAGCAGGACCAAGTACTGATTTTGCCCCAGATCCCTAAGTGGCCCCTCAAGGATTGAGCTCACAACTCTGGCTAATTAACAGGCCAATGCTCAAACCACTGAGCTATCCCTCCCCCCAGTCATCTGGCACTAACACTGCTTCCTTCCCCCCTCTCACCACCACCATCTGTGCATTGTGACTGTGTGTACACAGCAACCCACTGCGGACACAACAGCCCTTGCCCTTTCATCAAAGCGAGTCCACTAACCAATGCAAGCTGGAAATCTGTAGAGATAAGGAAAACCAATAGAAACTGCCGTGTTTTCCTTCCTTCAGCCATAATGGCCTTATCAGTGCGGGGCCATTACCTTGTTTCCCCAGCAAATGTGAAGCTCATTTTTTTGTTGGTCATTTGACTTTTATCAGGGCTACCTATCGTAGCCCCAGACCAGCAGGTCACTGGTTTAGACAGGTTGCACCAGCTGAATAAAAATGCTTCTTAACTTTATCACACAATCAATCCAAACAATCTGCCATTGTTTTTAGCATAAAAAAAAATACAGGGTGGTGTCTGGTCTCAGCCAGTCTTGGGCTAAATCCCGCTATCGTTACACAACCCGTCTTCAGGCAAAATGCACAGTGAGAGTGTGGGTGAGTTTATAAGGGCTGGGCAAGGACTGCGGGGTTTGCCTCCTGATTTGGTAATTTCACTGGTGGATGCAGGTTAGCAACAATGATATTGGCACACTCTTGTACGTGCCAGATGTGTGACTGTGAAATTCAGGGAGATGGTTGAATATGATGAACGCTCTGTATGCATTGCCTGACTAAATTAAACTCACTCCGGTGTTGCTCCCTGTCTGTAAAATGGGGATAATCTTTCTTTCTTTTCCCCACTGTTGGTCTGTCTTGTCTATTCAGCTGGCACGTTCTTTGGGGCTGGTTCTGTCTCTCGCTTTGAGTTGTTCAGTATCTAGTACAACGGGCCTTGATCTCAGTTGGGGTCTCTGGGTGCAGCTATAGTAATAAAAAAGGGAGAGGTTTGATGTTACATTGTGTTCACACTAGGTCTTGTAACCCTCTATCAAGCACCTTTGTGACTGCACAGTTTCTGTCCATACAGCACACGGTCACAAACTGTTCAGAAACAGTGCTTTGGACTTGCTCTGGGGGTAGGCAGGCTGCAGCTCTCTGGGGCAGGGACTGTCTTTTTGTTCTGTGTTTGTACAGCGCCTGGCACAACAGGCTCTTGGTCTATGATTGGGGCTCCTAGGACAGCTATACAAATGATCATTTTACAATAATAATAGTAATTCATAAATACATGGCACCATTTCTGCTAGCATAGCTGGAACAAAAAATGTCCCTGCACATACTAGGTATTTAAACTGTACTACACCAGTGCTAGCTACAGACATGTTGGGAAACGATTCAGAACTGTCCTTGGCAACCCCTTTTTAAGAGGATTGTAAGTGGCCCAGTTCAGATGCCAGTGTGGACAGGGCTGGAGAACAATAGGGAATGTGATGGGGTGTACAAAAGGGCAGCAAAAGGGTTAAGAGGAGCCTGAGGGCTCAGTTACTGGCACCTGGAGGGTGTGGAGAACCAATTTATTACCAGGCCCAGCTGGGGAGGAGTCCAGAGCAGTGGGAGAGGGCTGGAAGGAAAGAAGCAAGCCTGGGGGGAGAGTAGGTCTTGGGATCCTCTCCTGAGATGGGTGTTTGGATCGTAGGTCAGGAGAGACATGGAGAAACCACAGGAGTGGGGTGAGCCCCTGCAGGAGCCTTGATAAAAGGGCAGGAAGTGGCTCTCCGGGGGCAACCCTGGGAGGGGTTGCTTGCCACCAGAGTTGGAAAGAATGCTGCGGAGCCTAGAAAGGGGCTCGTGGGAAAGGCCTAGAGGCAGGCCAACGTAGGAAGTTCAGGGAAGCAGCAAAGGGTAGGAGGGAGCAGACCTTGGCTGCTAACTACAGAGTCCCTGGACGGGAACCTGCAGTAGAGGGAAGGCCTGGGTTTCCCTATTGCCCACCAAGGAAGGTGGCATGAAACAAGAGGTATGGACTCCTGGAAGCCCAGAGACCAGGGGTGTAAGGCTCCCTTGGCCTAGAGTCATGAGCTGAGGCCTGTCATAGGGGTATGGAGCAGCTTCTGTATGAGGAGAGATTTAAAAAAAAAAAAAAAAAAAAAGACGGGGTTTGCTCAGCTGAGAAAAGAGACAACTAAGGGGAGATATGATGGAGGTCTATAAAAACATGACAGGTGGGGAGAAAGGGAATAAGGAAGTGTTATTTACTCCTACACATAACACAAGAACCAGGGGTCATCCAATGTAATTAATAGGCAGCAAGTTTTAAAACAAGCATAAGGAAGTACTTCTTCACACAAGGCACAGTCAACCTGTGGAACTCATTGCTAGAGGATGTTGTGAAGGCTAAGACTATAACAGGGTTCATAAAAGAACTAGATAAGTTCATGGAGGATAGGTCCATCAATGGCTGTTAGCCAGGATGGTCAGGGATGCAACCCCAGGCTCTGCGTGGCCCTAAACCTGACTGCCAGAAGCGGGGACTGGACAACAGGGGATGGATCACTTGATAAATTGCCCTTCTCCAAGGAATATAAAACTCTCAGCCCTAGGGTGAGAGAAAATGTTCCTGGTTGTTTTTAGTTGTCTAATGGAACTAGGATGAGAGACTTACCCCCAAAAAAGGCAAAGGAAATCATGATGCCGCATTTTATTGACACTGTCACTGCTTCCCTGGGGCTACTTCACAGCCTGGGAGTTTTGTCCTGATTTATGTGCACTGGTGAGATTCTGTCCATGTGTGATGTAAGTGGCAGCACCACGACTGAAAGCACAGCACAGTTAATTCGCCTTCATAAACAGCTGCTTTTAAGAAGAGGTTTGATACCTGCAATTTTTGTCAAACCTGCAAGTTACCAACTGGGTTCAGAGCGATTTGTTTCCCCATCGGAAGGAAGGTCACTGCAGTGCAGGGTCTTTGAGATTGTGGTCGCTGAGGAAATAAAAGGGTAGAAAAGGGGAAGCACGTGCAGTATTGGGTTCTTTATAAGCCATTGCTGTGAGCAAGGGAGAGATGGCTCCTGCACTTCGGATGATTTAACCATTAATCAAATTAAAGATAAGCAGAGTCTCCACTGGAGCAGCATATTCACCAGGTTTATGGTCCCAGACCTGACCTTATGTGGCCAGGGAGCTCGTCAACAGAAAACTAAGGGAAGGAACCTGTAGAAAGGGACAACACAGGGTCAGTAATCACAGGCACTGTATAGATGTGAAGATTTTTCCAGATGTATTGTCTCTGAAAAAAATGTCTGTCACATCTGTGTGCAATCCAGCAGTTTTGTTTCATGGACATTTTTGCATGGAAACTTTGTCCTTTGATTTTGTGTAATTTCACTCAAAATTAGCTCAGTGAGAAATTCTGATCTAGTATTGTTATTATTACATTGACTAACTAAGAAACAACTTCAAAACATTGTACAAACATTAACTTATAAATGGCTTGTGTGTTTTGCATTGAAATGACCTCTTGCAAGTTTTTGATGCAATGTTACCTTCACTCTAAAATGTGTGGGATTTTTTGGAAACACATGCATGTGTATTAATGACACAGCTCCTGAAAATAGGCCCATTTGGTAGTGAAATAGCTGAACAAGTACTATATTTTCTATACAAACAAAACAATCCCGATCTATAGCCTCCTATATCAGACTGAGTACAGAGCAGGACTGAACTTGTCAAGGGGCAGGGGGAGATGCCTTGCTTTTTATTTTTTCTCACTTGCACCTCCTTCATTAAAAGCTTTATTTCGATTATTGTATCTCTGAAGGAACATGCCAGCTTTGTGTCTTTTCACTACTTCCCCTGGCAGAGAGTTACTCTGTGCCTGACAATTGCTTACCCACAAATGGACAGGAATCTTTTCCTGCTGAGATGTGTTTCAGTAGCACAGCCCCTGCTCATTTTTATGTTGCATAAATATACATACAAGCTTCTTGTCTCCTCTCCATGTCCCATTGGCATGAGCCTCGGGGTGGGTTCTCCCCTGCCTGTGAAAAGTGGCTATAGATTAGAAGGGTGACAAGCTGGGTGAAGTGATATCTTTTATTGGACCAACTTCTGTCCGTGAGGGAGACAGTCTTCTCTGTCTCATCAACAGAAGTTGGTTCAGTAAAAGATTTAAAAATTCTTATTAAAGCTAATGTTAAAAAATTACATAATACATAGGTTGGGAAAAGAGTGTTTGTACATCTGGGTATAGCGCTTAGATTATCCACAACTACATCTGAAGAAGTGAGGTTCTTACCCACGAAAGCTTATGCTCCCAATACTTCTGTTAGTCTTAAAGATGCCACAGGACCCTCTGTTGCTTTTTACAGATTTAGACTAACACGGCTACCCCTCTGATACTTCACAACTACAAAGTTAGTTTTTAAAAGTCATGTGATACAAGAGTACATAATCAACAATAACCCAAATTTAGGTGAATAGATTTAACAATACAGTTTAGATATTAGAATCCGAATACTCGGGTACATCACTCATGAAAAATTGCACAGAGATTGGGTTGTGGAAAGCAAAATATATCAATGAGTGGAGATTGTCCCTCAGTAATTGAGAATTAGGTTCGTTGTCCATTTAGAAAATACAGTATTACTTCTTCTACCTTGTCTCTCTAATAGCCTGTGATGGACATGGCTACACGTACATTGCATACAAATTAGAATAGCATTTGACTCCGGGCCAGTGCAAGGATATTTTTTGCCCTAGGCAAAACTTCCCCCTTGTGCTCCCTTCCCCCTCCCCCTCTATTCCCCTCCCCCTCCCCCAGAGCATCGCTTATTATAAACTTTCAAAAATGAATACTGTAGTGTAAAAAAATTTTTGGTCACCACTTTTTGGCACCCCCAAATCTTGGCACCGTAGGCGGCTGCCTAGTTCGCCTAGTGGTTACACCGGCCCTGATTTGACTCATTCTACACAACACAGATGTATAGTATCTGATATGAGGTTTAAGGCCGTGGGGAATCAGGCTATAGACCAGGGGTAGGCAACCTATGGCACGTGTGCCAACGGCGGCATGTGAGCTGATTTTCAGTGGCACTCACACTGCCCGGGTCCTGGCCACCAGTCCGGGGGGCTCTGCATTTTAATTTAATTGTAAATGAAGCTTCTTAAACATTTTAAAAACCTTATTGACTTTACATACAACAATAGTTGAGTTCTGTAGTATAGACTTATAGAAAGAGACCTTCTGAAAACGTTAAAATGTATGACTGGCACATGAAATCTTAAATTAGAGTGAATAAATGAAGCCTCGGCACACCACTTCTGAAAGGTTGCCGACCCCTGTCCTAGAGTTATAGTAACCTTTGCCACTTGCAAGTTCAGACAGGTGACAAGATCCTGGCAAAGCAATTCATTCTTCTATTGCTCTGTTTAGCTATCCACTTTTGAATGGAAAAGGCGGCTCCAGTTTGTCTCCCATAAGTCACTGGACCCAGCTCTCAGCTGTTTACTACCTCACTTGCTGGGATTTAACTCATTATGGTTCCTTAAAAAACAAAACAAAAAAAAAAACAGAGCCCTTCCCCATTCTCTGAAACCAGGGAGTCCTCATCAGCTGCTCATCTCTTAGCAATGTCGTTACACCTGAAATACTGGTTTACAAACCATATACAAGATGAGCTACCTGACAGGAATCCAGAGGGAAGGTTAAGACCATTTTAAGTGTGACTAATACCGGTCAGCAACATGAACCAGTCTTTCCTTTCAGCCTCTCCCCCTTCCGCCCACATATCCCAGCCTAGGAACGTAATGGAACAACTCAAGGTATCAATTATCCTACATTAGAAATAAGTTGAAAACTTCATGCTGAATCTGGATGCCTTATAGACGAAGTTGCTTTGGAAACATGCTTCCGAAGGACATGGGGGAAACATTCTACTGTTGTGTGGTGTAATCTGAGAGCCTGAAGGAACAGAGTCTCCTGCTTCAAATGGGGGAGAGATCCTTTTCCTACTGATAACGAGCTGATTGCCATGGGGGTACGGGATCGCATTTCAAGAACATGGGGGGAAAAGCTTGAAAAACTGGACTTCAGTGAGAAAACAGCCTTTAATTCAGCAGTTCTCAACATAACCGTTGTGTGGGGTGAGCTAGTGGTTCCAGTGTTGCTCACTCTCATGACAGAATAATATCTAGACGGGGTCATGTTATTTCACAAAAATCTATTTCATTAAAAAAAAAGTTTCTAGCCTTCATGGATGTGGAAAAAAGGGTTGAGTGTGACCCAAATACATCCTAAAGGTTCAAAAAGTAAATTAACAGAACTCCACATTTATTATTTTTTTTAAATCTCATTTTTGGAGGGCTTTACTCATATTTTTGAATGCTTGACATTGGCATTACTGTTTTACAGCAGAGGCCTGTCCGTCTGGCTTCCCCTAGGTTCTATTCCTGACTTTGCACTGGCCCAGTAATGAGGGTAGAATACCAGACAGTCTGGCAGCTTTCCCAGGGGCTGCAGCGTTAAGATGTGCTATATTTTCCGGGGAGTTTTCTTCTGCATCCCTCACTGATTTCTGCACTCTCCCCAAGAAGCAGTTGTAGGTAAATTCCTCCAGGCAAAAGGCCAAGAGAGTTTTCCTGAAGAAGCAGCAAGTCACATGTCTCATCTTGCTGCCATGGGATGTTTATGGGCGTCCTGCTCTCCTTTGTATCCATGGCAGGAAAAGACAAGTGGCAATTGATATGCACCCGCATCAAGTGCTGAGGGAGGGGGAAACTCAATGTTATCTGCTATTGATCCAGAGATAGGCTGAATGCCTGGCAATTTGCAGCTAAGGTATGGAGATTCCACTAGACTAGTGAGGATAACTATAGGGACGTTCATTAGAAGCTTCCAGGCGTCAGATCAAGTGGGTCTTGTAAGGACAGAGCACAGAGGCCAAGTGACACACTGTTCCAAAGGTCATTTTGTTTGTTGATCCCTTATCTGCAAAACACTCACCCCAAAAGTGGAAATCAAGTGAAACTCAGATGGTTTTGTTTTTTTTGTGAGGGGGGAGGGAGAGGTTGTCACAAACATGAAAGGCACCCTGGGTGTGTGGAAATGTTGGACACGAGTTGTGAGCAAATGTGGGCACTTTTGAGCCAAATAATAAAACAACAGTAATGAGATCATATGCTTTGCACTTACGTAGTTCCTTTAATCTTATGTTTTCTGTCAGCCAGACTCATTCCCCAGCTATCCTTTACGCAAAAGTTCTATAGAACTGAAAATAAGGAATTCTGTCCCTGCTGTAGAATTTCATCGGACTGTTTTCAAACCCACGCGAACACTGCAACCAACATATAGAAAGGTTCCCGTTCTATTTCCATGGAAGCCTATACGTTTTGTTCCTATTCACTTTCAGAGGCCTTTCCCAGAAGCAATCTTCTGAAGCTGTCGTTTTTTACGGCAGCCCTGCCACAGACAGTGTGCCCTCTTAAGGCAGGAGTATCTTTTTAGGTTCTGTGCATTTGATTCAATTAAATTTATTTTCCCTCCTTTCCCGACCCACAGTCCTGTGCTAAAAGTTATCTTTATCTCTTCAGCTATACTGACTTCAAGAGACCTCTAAGTGATGCAGGCTACAATGTGGATGATCCAAAATTGGGCACTCTTTCCCCTCTGATCATTACAGAAGCAGTCCCGTCACCTGGTGTTAAGCAGGCATTGTGCTTCTAGAGGGGCCTGAGGTTTAAAACCAAAGTCCTGACCACTTTAGGCCAGTAAAGATAGGATGCACTGATGCAAGTGTGTTTCCTCTGCATTGCAACTTCTATGGTGCCCTTAGGGAACCGAAGCATGAAGGGTGCAT
This sequence comes from Trachemys scripta elegans, assembly GCF_013100865.1. Classification (NCBI taxonomy): domain Eukaryota; kingdom Metazoa; phylum Chordata; order Testudines; family Emydidae; genus Trachemys; species Trachemys scripta. The sequence continues at coordinate 2,946,930 of NC_048305.1, forward strand.
CCAAGTGGGACTAACCCCTGGGAGAAGGTGGCAGCGAGAACCTGCTGGAGTGCAGAAGCCCTTTTGGACACAGTGAGCTGTGCTAGTGCAGAGAATCTGGACCATAGTTCAAATCTGTGTTGAGTCGGGCTTGTCCGCTCTTCCATCAAAGCTTTGGGTGTGTGACTGCGAACTGGGTTTGCAACTCAATTTTGCAGAAAGTGTCTGTTTTCCCTTGACATTATTCATTTTTCTTGTTGTTGGAAAAGGGAGAGCCTGAAACATGAAGAATGTTTGGGTTTTGACAAAAAGTCAAAATTTTTGGTGACATTCAACAGCCTATCATTTTCGCAGGCATAATTTGACATCATTTAGGATTTGCCCAGTTCTCCAATGAGCCCCACTTTTATTTTTCCCAATTACAAAAATCATCCCACATTTGCGGTACACATGGGTGGTTGTTGTGTTATGGGACATATTGCTAGGTACCAGGTGCTTTATCATCACAGAAGCATTTTTAATAGAGATGGAAGCTTCTGTTGATCAACATAGGAACAACAAAAAAATACAAAACATCATCTCCGCTGCACAGCAAAAATGATTCATGAATTTAACACCATATTCAATCACGAGCAGAAATATACTTCACCATAAATAAATTTAAATTCATTGTACAAAAAACCCCAAACAGCTCTTCGTACAAATATGGTACACTGGACAAGTGTTCTTGCAAACTTTTTTTTTTTTTTTACACTTTCAAGAACAAAGTTTTGCTCTGGTTCACAAACACATAAACCAACGGAACTGGAATAATACAGGAGAAAAAGGACTAGAGTGGTGTTCACCGCTCCTAACAAGTGTTGCTGGAGAAAAGAATGTGATTGAAGTACAGAGTTTGAGTTGGTTTGATTTCCCCTTTTCTACTGGACTGCTCAGAATCAAGTACATCGTCATCAAGGAATGTGGCTGTGCACTGCAAATACTCACATTTCATAGATTTTTAAGGCTTGAAGGGATCATTATGATAATCTAGTCTGACCTCCTGCATAACTCAAGCCACAACATTTTATCCACTAATTGCTGCATCAAACCCAACATCTTCTGTGTGCGTATAAGGAAGACATATATCCAGTCTTGATTTAAAGACTCTGAGGGTTCGTCTACACTGCAATGTAAGCCCAGGGTCAGTAGAACTTCAGTGAGCAGAACATGTGTTTGTTAACCTAGGCCTTGAGAGTCTACACTCATTTGTAACTCCTGGTTAGGAATTGTTGAACCCCGGCTCTCAATGTGGAGGCCAGCATCTACATTGCACTATGCAGACCTGAGTCCAACCACCCATATCCCAGGCTTGCTAGTTTCCGCCCCCCCACCCCAATATGGCTGCTCTAGCCCTTTGTGGTGCAGAGTGGAGAAACCTGACTGTCCAGAAGACATAGAAAGTTAGCCCATGGGATTGTGGGATACTTTTGCTGGCTAGCCGAGCATGAGTCCATGGGGACCTTGTTCCAAGCCCAGGGTTAGCACAATTTGTGTGTAGACGGTAGGAGGGTTAGATTTGAACCGGAGTTCGAACCCTGGGCTTACACTGCAGTGTAGACATACCCCAAGTGCTGGAGGATTTACCACACCCTTTGGTAATCTGTTCCCGTGGTTAATTACCCTCACTGTCAATAATTTGCACCTTAATTCCATGAAAGATGATTAGATTAAAAAGAACAAGCAAAAAAGAAAAGGTTGTCCAGTTCATTCAATGGCTTATGGGCCCAATCTTGAAACCCTTCTTACTAACATGCCGTAAAGGAGGATTTGAGAACTGGAGCCAAGATGTACACAACTGACTTGCATCTTTTTGGTAGAAAAGGGTATTGAAATCAAGTTGCATGAATAAAAGTTGTATGACTGAGCCCTCGCTGCCATCCCACATCACTTGAGCAACAGGGTAAAACACCCGCATAAACCCTACAGCTGAAATATACTCTGTTTTGATCATAAGGCTTTGGTTTCCTGCTCATAATTTTTGATCCCCTCCCCAACAGGTCCCGAGAAGGGTGGGAAGGTCATTTTGTTCAAGCAAATTCCCCGTTCATGGACAACACACACGTATATTGGTCTCTGCATTCCATTTCAGCTCATCCAACTGTGCTTTCTAGGCCTCAGGAATTAATCCCCTAAATCAACAGCAAAAGAACATTCCATTTCGCAAGCTGCTGTTCATACGTGGTGAAATACACCACAACTCATTCAGAGCCTAAGCGCTGGCAGACAGGCTTTAACTGCGTAGAGCCGATTGCGTCTAGCTGCTGGAGCCAGCCCGTGTGGTACACTTCACCCTTATGTATTCAGCTTGTAGTGTTTTGTGCCACAACCAGGCCCGCCGACTGAAATTCCCGGCCCCAGGGCCAGGGCCAGGGCCAGGGCCGTCCCATCGGAGGCGGAGCCCGGGGTGGAAGTGACGAATTCGTCACTTTCGGGACCGCCTGCGCTGGCCAATTGAGTTGGCCCGTGGGGCCCCTCAAAATGCGGGGCCTAGAGCGGTCCTGCGCACCTAGGAGCCCTGCAGGTGGCCCCTGACTGCTACCGCCACTACTGTGGCAGTGGCCAGGGGCCACTGGGTCCTTTTAAATCACTTGGGCCCCATGGCAATTGCCCCCTTTATGCCCCACCCACCCCTGGTCGGAGGGCCTGGCCACAACCGCGACATTCTGTAAAAGTGTCTGGAGGGGCTGGATATTTCATTTATGTGGTGCCCAGATGGTGCTCTGAGGGCCGTATAGGAACCTAGTTTCAGAGGGATAGCCAAAACGAGAAGTCTTGTGGTACCTTAAAGACTAACACATTTATTTGAACATAAGCTTTCGTGGGCTGTGACCCACTTCTTCTTCAGATGACCCCACTTGGTAAGGCAACTCCCATCTTTTCTTGTGCTGTATATTTTTTGCCTGCCTACTGTAATTTTCACTCCACACATCTGAAGAAGTGGGTCACAGAGCAAAAGCTTTCGTGGGCTAACAAATGTGTTAGTCTTTAAGGTGCCACAAGACTCCTCATTGTATATAGGAACCTGTGCTTTCAGTTCAGGGACACTTTATACCAAAATAACAAAACAACTGTTTAGCCTAGTGGTTCTCAAACTGTGGGTTGGGACTCCAAAGTGGGTTGCGACCCCATTTTAATGGGGTTGCTAGGGCCAGCATTAGACTCCCTGGACTGAAGCCTGAGCTCTCCCAGCACTTGGGGGTCTCAGGCTGCAGCCCCTCTCCCCCCACCCTGAGGTGGCGGGACTCAGACTGTGGGCCCCTCTTCCCCCACCCAAGGTGGCGGGGGGCTCCACCCCACTCCGGGGTCATGTAGTAACTTTGTTGTCAGAAGGGTGTCATGGTGCAATGAAGTTTGAGAACCCCTTTAGCCTAATAAAAAATACCATTTAGGATCTTTTCTGTCATCTCATTTCACACACCCACAAAAATAACATACCTGATGCCCCCACTCTGCTAACCCAGTTTTTTTACACTTATGTAGGTCCACTGACTTCAGTATAGTAACATCAGGCTAAAAGTGGTGTAACAGAGCAGGAACCAGGCCTTTCATCCTTAGCAGAGGAGCATACATCATATATAAAGCAGAACCTTTCAATGTTTGTGTCCTTGAACATTCTGTTCTTCCTCCAAATGGGATGGAAACGAATCCCCCGTCTCAGTCTCAAGTCTTTCCCTGCCTTAGTCAATGGTTTGAGATGATCTTCTCCCTCAGCCTTCATGTTAGTTTCAGATTAAAATGCACCAGAGATTTCTTTTTGTAGCTTAAACAGCTGCCTCAGCAACCAAAGGAAACTCAAGGTGGCAAATATGCCCAGCAGCGCTTCAGGGGGATAGTCACTGGTTACCAGGGAAACAGAGGTAGGTCTCTGGGAGAACAAAGGCATCTCCCATCAGAAATTCACCTCTAGCCAACAATATTGAGCCTGCTGCCGGTCTCAAAGACAGAATGGTCCAGTTGGGACACCTCTTCAACTGATCTACTTTCTGTTCCCTCAGACAGAGTAATTGCCCACTGTCGCTGGCTTCCCGGCATTTGTGAGAGCACTGCCTTGTCCTAAATAAGCTGAACAGAGTGTCTGGGTTATGTTGACATACAGTGCATTAACATGGCTGTATTACATAATGGCAAAGGTCTGATTTAACCTAAATAAAATCAAGAAATTAAAACTTTCTCAGGGTGAGGCCAGGGTGGATTAGGAGAGGTGAGGAGCGGGCAGGTTCTGATCTCATCTATATCTGTGTAAATCTGGAGTGACTTCACTGAAGTCCATGGGGTTACTCCAGGTTTACCCCTGTATAGATGAGATCCCGATCTGGCCCCTTAGCTTTTGCCACATCAAACAAGACCCTTCATCTCACTTCAAAGAAGTTGATGTTGGGAAGAAGGGAAGACAATGAGTTCTGAAATGTTCCTTGATGTTTCAGCTAGGTTCTTTTAATCTCACAGGATCTTGGACAATGTTTAAGAGTCAGAAGGAAACAGAATCCTGTATTTCCTTTGTAGAACCCTCTGAGTACTCCTTTCTGATGCTTATTTCATTTCCTTTGCTGTAAAGGATCCCGCTGTTTCTGTGTAATAGGGTTTCCGTTCACCCCGACAGGAACTCTCCATGCCCTGTAGGCATATGTATTGGAGGAACTCATTTGAAACAAAGAAAACCGTCACTCAAGAATGGACACAAATTGTAGCTTCCAGCTCATTGTCGAATGTGGACATTTGATCCTTGGCTAAAAAACAAAGTCCATGTACATTCTGGAGGTAAGCCGGGCTGCCAGGATCATGGATTCCTCCTCCCACCCCAGGAATATAGCGAGTGGGATTTTCAGGTAAATGCAGCACACAGCATTCATTACTAGGAGATTTCATTGTTTACTCCCTCGTGGATATAGCTTCAGGGGGCACCTCTTTTGAATTAGTAGTGGGGATATGGTATGGAGTGGGAAACCACCAGGGTGGTATCTTGTCTTGTATTACTGATCGCCATATTTGGGGTTGGGAAGGAATTTTCCTCCAGGGTAGATTGGCTGAGCCTCTGGAGGTTTTTCGCCTTCCTCCGCAGCATGGGGCAGGGATCACTAGCAGGAGGGTCTCAGCCGATTGAAGTCACTAAAACACAGGATTAGGGACTTCAACGGTAGAGTCCAGGGAAGGGTCTTGCGGCCTGCAGCATGCAGGGGGTCAGACCAGATGATCATAATGGTCCCTTCTGACCTTAAAGTCTATGAGTCTATGAGTCTATGAGTCTCCCACCTCTCTGAAATGCAGACATGGTGAAAAGAGTGGGGAAATCTCCAACCCCAGGTAGGCAGTGATGCTAGACTCAAACTCTGAATCAACTTGGTTTCCTTTCTCTGGTCAGGCGACTTCTTCCTCTGTGGGCTGCCAAGTGAGAAGTGCCGCTATTGTGCCTCACCAAATGAGGGACGTCTTCAAACCCTCCTGCCGCTGTCATGCATCACAGGGGAAGTTCCACTTGCCTCGCCGCACCGGCAATGGGAGATGGCTTCTGGCCCTCTGAAACAATCAGCTCGTGACTGGAACCCGACACCTGGGACTCTAATATGGCTTCAGAGTTTTGGGTTCGACTGGACGTATCACAGAAAAACAAAAACAAAAAACCCAACCCACTGCATGGAAGAAAAGCACATCCTGCCCCCCTCCCACACCCAGTCTCAAAGCTACAGGTAAAGCCAACCACAGGGATGCTACAGCACATGCACTCAAACAGGGCCAGATAGGAAGATGTGTGTATCGGGTGTACCCAATCTCTCTTGTTGCCAGAGCCACATTGTCAAGTTTCCCCTTCCCAGTTCTTGTTCTGATCCAGTCACTCTTCCTCCCTAATCCCAAAGGGGTTTAATATCCACACTAGCACTTGCTGCTTAGCAAGTGGTAGCCAGGGACTGGTGGATGGGGGGCTGGAAGCAGCGCACGTGCTCAACCGTGGAGCTGTCTGTTTCCACCGACTTCATGTACTTGTTCAGGATGGCGAAAATCTCGTTGTTCAGAATCTGATACTTCCTGATGCGGTCAGCCATCTTCTTCAGGGGCTGGAGAGGGGAAAAGAAGGGAGAGAGATGAAGCAATCCCTCTTGGTCAGCTGGAAAGCATCAACAGTACCACGAGCCCGCTAGTAGGAAACCTCAGTGGGGCAGTTACTACCCCATTACATTTCTACCTCGCTCCCCACAGTGAACGCGAGTCACCTCCATTCTGTGGGCCCATGAGTCATGCCAAAGCACGACAGGGCCAGTAGGCGGTAGTCAGAAGAACCCAAGTCTAACCTCATTCCCCCCTCTCCCCGACTTACTTATTGCTAAAGCCGGTGCAATTACAGTATGGCTAATGGGCATTATTAATTATTATTTGTATGCAGCTCCCCGCGGCCAAGCTGAAGGTCCCTGCTTTAAGAGCAAAAGGGTTTAGTTCCCGTGCCCCGTTAAAGCCGTGGCTTTTCTGCTGCAACTCCAGGTAGGACTCCCACAGTGGATGGCTCTAGCCCATTCTGGGCATTGTTTAAAGGCACAGGGTAACACTAGACACGCCGGGTCCCCCGTTGGGGATTCAGCACCTTGTTGTCCACCTGTGAATAACAGCGAGATCCTACTATGGTGCCAGAGCAGGGAGAGGGTAGCTTTGCGTTTCTGACCTTTCAAAAGGGGGTGGGAGGTGGCTGTCCCTGGCCTTACCACGTTCTTGATGATTTCATCCTTCCCATCCTGCCTCTGCACCTTCAGCAGATGGTAACAGAAGTCAAAGAGGTCGAAGCGCCGCTGCTGCCCGAGGAGAACAATGACGGAGCAGCCTGCCCAGTTCAAACCGTCTCCAAAGCACTGCCTGGAGAGGGCCAGAGAGACATGAGAGGAGCTATTTAGAGAAGGGTTGTCCCACATGATACGAGTCACCTTCCTCACTGAATTCCTGCTGTCTCGACTCTTTCATACAGCTACCGTGTAGATGTGCGTGAGAGCAAATGAACTAAAAAGCAGCCGTGCGAACCCCAGTGGAGCCAGCCTGTCTTCTCGAAGCTCAAAGCAGGCAGCATGGCCTAGCAGACAGAACTTAGAAGACCTAGTTTTTATTCCCAGCTTTGACAATGAGCTGCTCAGTGACCTCCAGCAAGTCCCTTCCTCTAGCTGTGCCTCAGTTTCTCTTCCCATCTTTTAGCTTCCTATTTAGCTTGAAAACTCATTAAGGCAAAGTCTGTTTCGCTGTCAAGTATCAGGGGGTAGCCGTGTTAGTCTGTATCCACAAAAACAACAAGGAGTCCGGTGGCACCTTGTTAGTCTTTAAGGTGCCACCGGACTCCTTGTTGTTTCTGTTTCGCTGTGTTTGTACAGCACTATGAGGCCTTGATCTTCGCTGGGTTCCTTAGGGGCCCCAGTAATAGAAATAAACAACAACAGGATGCAAATTGGGAGAAAAAGTTAAAACAAACCTTCCTCCCCTCAAAAACTAAACAGACCAGAAGGCTGCAGCTAGGCCAGGGGTTCTCACACTTCGCTGCACCGCCACCCCCTTCTGACAACAAAAATTACGACATGACCCCAGGGCGGGGGAACCAAAGCCTGATTCCCACTGCCCCGGATGGGGGAGTCAAAGCCAAAGGGTGTGGAAGGGGATCAAAGCCAAAGCCCAAGGGCTTCAGTCCCAGCCAGGGGGCCTGTAACCTGAGCCCTGCCACCCAGAGCTGAATCCCTCAGGCTTCAGCTTCGGTCCCGGGCGGTGCGGCTTGGGCTTCATCCCCGAGCCCCAGCAAGTCTAAGCCAGCCGCACTTTGAGATCCTGACCCACAGTTTGAGAACCGCTGAGCTAGGCTAAGGCAGTACAATCTCACTTCATCGACAAGGGGTTGTTTCATCACCACCCTTATTGTGACTGTGCAGAAATGAAGGGAAAATATCAATGCACTTGGTGTAAGTGGAAGAGTCGTTGTGAGATCTTCCTTTACACTAGGGATAACCCTGGTATCTTACACCGCGCTCCCTCTCTCTCTATTGCCTCAGGCTGTGGACGATGTAGCTGCCGGTGGCTCCATTTGTCTGCATTTTCATCTCAGTGCCTGTCCTCACCTCATGCTCTATCCTGGCTTTTACACTTTCTGTGTGAATGTTAGTACTTGTGAATGATGCCAAATCAACAGCCCTGGAGACTGGAGTCCTCTGCTCAGCCACAGAACAGGCCCAGCCCAATCTCCCCAGCTCCACTGCATCCCTAAGCCGTAGGCAATGCAGCGTAGTGACCAGCACACTGCACTGGGACTCAGGAGACCTGGATTCTATTCCTGGCTCGGCCTGTGGGGTGACTCTGGGCAAATCTGTGCCCTCATCTATACAGGGGATAATGATCCTGACCTGCTGTGAGAGCTACTAACAGTTACTACGCCAGAACAAGGCATTATTATTCTAGTTCTGTGTCTCAGCCCATTGTATGCCTGGCCTCTCTTTGTGGGGCTGGCTTTTGTGACTGGGATATCAGTTCCCTGGCAACGCCAAAAGTATTTCATATGGGCTGCCATTAGACAGTCCTGCCCAGCTGCAGCGGGCTTTGAACTGGCAGTGGAGGTAAAAGGCTCTGTATTACATTACTGATCCGTGAGCCATCCAATCCCCATGCCCCTGTGTTATAAATGATGCTCTAATCACCAGCTAGGGTTCCACATTATCAGAACATGCTTCTCTGACTAAGAGCCTGGGTATCCCTCACAATCCCGGGCATGCCCAGCTGGCACACGCTAACCCACAAACAGCGCTGAGGCCAGCACCAGTGCAGGCAAACTCACTCTGCAGTGAACTCGTTTGTCCCCACGGGGATGCAGTATACGAACTGCATGGCACTCCAGAGCCGGTGGAACTCAACGCACTCATCCACGTGCATGACCCCGTTGGTAGGGGGAGGTCCACGCCAGATTGGGTCCTGCAGGTAGCTGCGAATGCGCGTCAGGATCACCTCGAACATGGAGAGCCCGCAGCACAGCCGCTCCTTGGTCAGCAAGTCACCCTCCCGAGCAATGGCTATTTGCTGAGAAGGAAGATAACCACAGAAACAAAAGCGGATGTGTAAAGACCTCCCTTTTGGAATTCTGCACTGATCTCTACCCTGCCTCTCTCAGGTCTTTCATATTTCATATCATATTCCATGCAAGACCAGACCTTACCGTGGTACGCCCCTCCTGAGAACAGCCATCCCACTTAGGATAGGGCAGAAGAATATAAAGGACACAGTCCTCAAATATTTTTCATAACTCTAAACATTTTTATCCTTTGGAAATAACTGAATACCTTGGAAGTTAGAAGCTGAAGTCTGTTTTCATCCAGAAGCATTTATCCTCAATCCTGCCTGCACACTGCTATGTTACTGTGGGACTACTCATGACTGCTGGACTGCATATACTGGATTGTTTCTGTCATACCACTCATGGATAGTAGACAATGATCCCTGCTCTGTTACTGTAGGGTGATTGGTGAGACGTGAGCTGTGCACACTAGTTTGTTATTATCGGCATACTCCCTGTACACTCTTGTTTGCTATGATAGGGTTGTTCATAGCAACTGATCCAATATGGTGTGTGCAAATACCTAATAGGCACACCCAGTTAGACATGTGCAAACATTGGTATGCAACTGTGCACGTTTAGCTTTGAAAAACTGGTTTATGCAGACTTTGAAAACAGGCTGCAAGAACAGAGAGGATGTCGGGTACATTTTGGTTCTCCCAGCCTTGCCATGATCTCTTTAAAAAACAGGCAAGGATGCTGTAAAATTCTTGGCTCGTTTTCTAGGCAGGATTAAAAAAAAGCTCTGAAAAATATTTGAAGCCACCAAAAACTTAGTACTGGGGGAAATAAAGGTATATTTTAGAAGACACTTGAGGTAACCAACTTCATGAACTTTGAGGGGGGGCTGGAGGTGAAATGTATAGCCGTACTGAGAACTGAATAATACCTACTCTCAGATACACCCGTGCAAATCTGGAATAGTTCCACTGACATCAACAGAGTTACCCAGATGCACACTGTGTAACAGAGCAGAATCTGGCCTCATTTCATCCCCCAGTGACTGTCACTAACCCTAAAAAAAAAGGTGATTTAGGGCATAAAAGCAACGGTGTCCTTCGCCCTAGCAGAGCAGCTCTGGTTATTGTCTGTAGCAGCAGTGAGTTGTGCTAGTTTGAAGAGTATCATTAGTTAACTTTCCTTTGGCTCTTGTAATTGTTCTGTTTCGTGCCATTTCCACCTGCATTGTTGACTCCCACTGCTTCCTCCCAGGGCCCGTGCAGTCAGTTAGGAAAATGGTGCATTGAGTTACAATTACATTTGCCAAGCGTAACAGGGTAAATGGAAGCATAGCTTCGTTCCCATGCCTGCCTGGCCAGGGAGTCAAAATGTGTTGAGTCTGCTGTGGTCCCAGAAGATCACCCTCGTTTGAGTGTTTGTCGAGGCGTTTTATTCCCATGGACAGAGCACTTTGCTCCTGGTGTTACATGGCACCTGCATGCACAGCAGATGTGGCACTTTCTAGCCCTACTGCCCATGCTAGGGGGTTTCCTGTGGCTTTAAGCAGTTGCTATATTTCTGACTATCCCAGTAGCTCCTATATCGAATACATTTTTATCCGATCAGGATCAATACTGGGGTTCCAGGGACACGGTCGCAGATGGAAGGGACAGGGGCATGGCCCAGGTAGACAGTGAGAATGTGAGCGTATTACTTACGAGACTGCATCCAAATTAATGTTGACTTGTGGGGATCTGGTTTTGGAAACATCTGGGGCTCATTCTGCTCAGCTGATTGGCCTAATAAGTAACATTTCAGCCACCTACAGAGACAAATCTAGTGGCAGTGGATCCAGCCACCCACTCTGTCCCTTTTGCTGCCCTAAACCACAGGTCCCCACTAATCGAAATCCAGGCGCTCCTGAAACTCGTCTCCACCAGACGTTTAAAAAGCCCTGGCCGTTTCTTGACACCCCATTTCATTAGAAGTGCTTTATGCAGGCAGTAGCCTAAAGCCTTTTTGTTTGGTAAATATTGAAACTGGAAGTTCTACTGCAGCCACAAGGACAGCCTGGTATCATAAAAGCACAAGGCAATTAATATTCAACGAAGAGCAAATATACAGAGAAAGTCAAGGGAGAGTACAGATTCTGCAAGGCAGCAGCACCAGCTCTAAATCTGTTAAACTTCCGAATGTGGGTTTCACATAACTGCTTCACTTCCCCGGTGCTCAGACACCAAGCTGGTAGTGGTGGCCGGCAGATATGCCTTAGTGGATAGGGGGGTAGAGTGATTCCTGCTGTCCTGCAGAGCAGTGTTGAACTCACAACTGCAGCATGCTTGTAGCACGGCTGCTCGGCTAGCATTTCAAGGCTAAAATACTGAATGGGCCCACACCAATGTGCCCACTACATCTGCATGCAGATGGGCTGGTGGGCACAGAGCCCGACCTGACTTTGGTGTCTGCTCAACGGGCTGAGGGATTGTATTATTTATGAACAGTGTTACTGTTTGTGGGATCCATACGCCATGCACACCCGTTTCAGTGTGGTCAGATTGTCTGGAATGAACTAGTCCAATAATCTCAATATAGGATTTGTGAAGAAACTGTAAAAGGACCAGTTCTGCCCTCAGACGCGCACACCGGGCTACCAGGGATGAAGCAGGATCCCCAAGCATCCATTCAAGGGCAGACTTTGGTCCTATGGCTGATCATCAGAAAGCCTTGATATAAGGCTACTACTGGCGTCTGGCTGCCCACCAGGCTAACGGCAGCCGGAGGGCTATACTCGTATATCAGAGTCAGACCTAGAGTCTGAAGTCCCGTCACCATGTCCCAGTTGTAAGAAACACGCCTGTGTCGTGTCTGAGATACCAAACTCTCGTGAATAGCTTTACGGTGGGAGGGTGAGGGCAGCATATGACTCATAAGCTGCAGCAACTAAGGGTGGGCTTGTCAGGAGGGCCCAACTCTACTCCCACTGAGCTCCACGGTTAACCTCCCACTTCCTGCGGGGGGAGAGGGGGCAGTTAGGCTCACTCTGCTAAACGTACATTTTCTCATTCTTGTTGGGGAGTTTACTCAATGAGCCATTCTGGCACCTCGGAGTCTGCATTGATCTCACATACAAATGCTGATTTATGTCCTGCTCACTGCCTGTTTGCTTGTCATTGTATAAACACAGTCTACACGTAGCCCCCTTTTAATGCACAAACCATCTACAGCCTGGGCCAAAGCCATGGAAAGACTCTCCCTGACTTCAGTCGGTATTGGATGAGGCCCTTAGACCACAGCGTTTATTATGTAAACTGCACAGGACCAAATTTTCATTAATGGCATCCAAACCCGAACAGCTGAAATGTGCTTGTAAGTTTCCAGACACCTGCTTTTGGGTGCCTATGTCTTCTGTGCACAAAAACATTGATGTTTGTGTCCAAAACTGCATTTCCAGGAGCAGAGGGGCACTATCAACAAATACAGTTATGTTTATTTACATCGGAGTTTCTGAGTGCTCATAACTTTGGTTCCCAAAAGTATGTACGTGAAGAACTTGGGAACACACTAGAGTGAGTTAATTTTAGTGGGGAAAATGAAATATCTTTTGTTTGATCATAATAAATATGGCAAAGAGAAGCAGCAAGTGGACTTTATACAGTAGAATTTAAGGATGATTTTGCAAGGAAGGATAGACACACACACATAAAAGCACAGTGGTGATTTATATCTCAACAATGCCCCTTTACAAAGGGAACTACATGGGAGATGAGAAGTGCCCACAAATCAGAACAGAATCCTTTGCTACACTTTCTGTTTTTTTGTTTCATATTATACCCAGAGATGCAAAGTTCCACATGACCTTGAATTATAAATACGATCCACTGGAAAATAGGAAAGTTAATTGCCTGGATCCTGTCCACAGATCTGTCACTTTTTATTGCTGGATGTTCATTCCAGCTACAGAAAATTACTATGTGAGGAAGTTAATCTAATTCAGTGTCTCAAATACATCGTATTCTACTAACTACAAGAAAGCAGGATTTTGATAGTGACACTGGGTGAAATCCTGGCCCGACTGAAATCACTGGGGGTTTAGCCATTGACTTCAGTGGAGCCAGGAGTTCAACCATTATGTTTGTTTATTTTGGTGAGAGATTTAAAAATGGTGTCATAACTTCAGCATAAAATATAGATCTTTCCATTAAGGCCCCGATTCAAGAAAGCATCCCTATGCAGGAAAGCATTTAAATCAGTGGTTCCCAAACTGGGGTCGCCGCTTGTGTAGGGAAAGCCCCTGGCGGGCCAGGCCGGTTTGTTTACCTGCCGTGTCCGCAGGT
>NC_048305.1:2960635-2999222 GCF_013100865.1 Trachemys scripta elegans
CGGGCTGAGGGACTTACTGGCCGCCGCTTCCAGCAGCTCCCATTGGCCTGCAGCGGTGAACCGCGGCCAGTGGGAGCCGAGATCGGCCAGACCTGCGGACAGGGCAGGTACACAAACTGGCCCAGCCCGCCAGGGGCTTTCCCTGCACAAGCGGCGACCCCAGTTTGAGAAACACTGATTTAAATGCATGCTTAACTTTAAGCACATGCTTAAGCCCTAAGCACATGTTTAAAGTTAAACAAGCGCTTATATCTTTTCCTGAATATGGATGGACTCAAGTGTGTGCGTAAATACTTTCCTGAACTGGGGGCTTAAAGACTTGATGGTAATCCCCAAGGTCAGTAAGAACCCCCACATGTCCCCCCACAGAATTCCCTCCTTTGAAAATACCTATGGCAGTAGGTGGCAATTTTCAAAGTTGTTAATGTTCAGAGCTGGCTTCTGAGCATTCACCCCACCACCCCTATTGCAGCATGATTAGCACCCTGCCTTCCTGAAAGGCAGCACTAACATGCCATCTTTACACCAACTCCTAAATCTCCCTGACAGACCTCATCGGCCGCTAGAGGCCAGGGTTTAAATTTGTCTGATCAGCAGAAAAATGGCAGTCCGGAATAAAAATAAATCAGACTTCCCTGAGAAGTGTGGGGAAGCCAATGAGTGCAGGTAATTCAATAAAGCACCTGCCCAGAGATAACCCTCTTCTCAGGGGAAGGGAGGAGCTGTGCAGCATTTTGGAATAAAAATTCGAGCACTTTCCTAAGGCCAAATGGGCAATCGGGGGACTGCTGGGAATTTTCAGTAGCCATCTCCTGGGGGTTGCAAAGGAATCCTTACCTGAGGAGTTCCCAGCCTCTCTATTAAGGGAACCAGGTGAAGTGGGGCATATTTGGCTTCGAGACGCTTCATGCGTACCTCCAAGCGTTCTCCTTCTGTTAAGCGAGCAGCAAACAGTGACATAAGACTAGGCAGTGACAAGCCGGCATTTCCACAGAGTCGCCTGGAGCTGCCTCCCCACCATTGTCTGCTCTGACTCTGACTCAGGGGGTCAGAACACCAGCGGGAAAGGGAATGGGCTGACGTGCGGTGGAAGGGGGTGTGATTACAGTCTCCGCACTAGCAGCTTCATGGTCAGTTTGTGAAAGGGCCCTGTTTCAAAAGCACACATCTTACTGTTATCGATCAGCTGTGGCACATTTCATGCTGTCCTTCTCCAGGCCCGCTTGCACATTGCTAAACGGCTTTTAAAACGGAAAGAAATGGAATGGCTAACGAGTGCTTCAACTTGGGTAACTAGACTATAAACATCCTGGCTGGCACTTGTCCTCCACCTGACTTTCTACTGCATCACTGTCTGTGACAGGGCAGGACGCAGGTAAGAAACAAATCTGCAACGTTAAGGGGGGGATTCTAGGTAGGGGAATAAGCACTGGTCTCTGCTTCCCTCTTGACTTCTTACCTTTGATGTAGACCCTGGGCAAAATATTTTGGAAGGGAGCAGCATGCAGCAAATCACAAACTTCTTCCTGGGACTGAGGCAGGAGGAAGAAAAATAAAATAAGTTAAAAAATTCCTTAAGGGACTGAGTATATGGCTCAGGGGGTTGGCAAGAGCACATGGACCTGATCACCTCTAGGGGGCGCATTCAAATCCAGCCCAGTAGCAACGTAAGAGGTCTGAACCCCTGTGAAGTGAAACTGGAAAAAAGTACCTGCCCAAAGCCCTTTAAACCTAAACCAGAAAGGTTTGTATAGCTCCATTAAATAACTGGTATAAGCCCAGAAGGCTATATAGCGCACTCACTGACTCCGAGTCTAGAAGCACAGGAAGGAAATGATTTCTGTTTTACTCTAACTTGATGACTTCCTATCATTTATTTTCTAAGGATCTCAAGACATTATCTTGATAGGAAGAACTTGTTGGCTTAATTGCTGCAAGGTGTGTCTGTACATACATATATGAATCCTAGGGGCTGTTACTGAACCTTAGACAGTATGTTTGTTTGGATTTAGTTCATTTGGATAGGCCTTTACAGCCAATACTATCAGACCAAAGGTGTGGTGCACCCCAAGCAGACTTGAGAAGTCATACAAAAAGGGCTAGAAAGGAATAACAAAATGAGATGCCACTTGGAAAAACACATGCCAGCACACTTGTGGAAATTAATCCAAAACACAGACATACAAGAGGGAGAAACCTGGAAAGAGTAATACTGAAAGAGTGATGGCCGACAACAAATTGTATATGAGTTTGCAATGGGAGACGGCAGCAAGGAAAAAGGAGAGGTTACTTACCGGGTAGCTGGAGTTCTCTGAGATGTTTTGTCCCTGTGGGAGTTCCGCGTGCACCTGTGCGCCTTTGAGTGGAGATTTTTCTTCAGCAGTGTCCATGTGTCTGCACCTGCACCCTACACCTCCTCATGCTCTGGACCAAGGTTATACAGGGAGAGGTGGATCTGCCACCACGCCACTTCCTTCTCAACAAGTCCAAAGGCAAGAACTCCAAGGCAGAGGGGAAAGGAGGGTGGGCAGTGGATCACCCATAGGGATAAAACCTCTAAAAGAACTCCAGTTACTGTACAAGGTAAGGAACCTCTCCTTCTTTGAGTTATTGTCCTTATGGGTGCTCCACACTAGGTATCTCCCAAGAAGTATACCTATTATGGAGGAGGATGCTGAGGAGACAAGTTCAGAACAGTTCGGAGAGTGGCTTTACCAAAGGCTGTGTCTGATCTGGAGACATGGCCATGAAGTATGTGGTTTTGAAGGATACTTGGAAAAGGAAACAACTCCCCAGAGTTCAAAGGGGGAGGAGGGGTCTCAAGGCACGGAAAATTAATTAACCACCCAAGGTGGAGTGAGCTGACTGACGTGAGGGAAGACGTTGGTCGAGATTCCTTCAGGAATCTTGTGGTGGTAGGAGGAGCACAAACTGAAACCCCTTCAATTGGCTGGTGAAAGGCTCTAACGGCAGCTAGGTGGACTTTAACAGAGCTGAATGAGAAGCCTCGGGTTTTTATATGGAACAGGTAGTCAAGCCTGATAGGGAGGTCAGTCTCGGATGGGGATGACCGCTGTGCACACTAAAGCTGGAAACACTTCCACTTTTACAAGACGGCTTTTGTCATGGTGGGCTTCCGGCTGTTCCACAGTACCGCCTGCAGTTCCGCTTCTGACTGTCCCTCAAGACGACAATTCTGCTCCGGGCTCAAGAGCCGTCGAGGAGCCGTGCATGGAGGTGTAACAAGGCGAGATTGGAATGGGCCACACAGCCTGACTTCTGGGCCAGGAGGTCTGTCACCAGAGGGAGGAGAAGAGGTGGCATCAGCGCCAGAGGAACCATACCTGTCTTGTAGCCATGTTGGGGCTATAAGGATAACCACTGATTTCTCTTGTTTCAGCTTGTTCAAGACTCTGAGGAGCAAAGGTGCTGGAGGATAGGGATATAACAGCACTCGAAGCCAATGAGTGAGGAAGGCGTCTCCCAGGGAGTTGCAACTAAATCCTCTCCTTGAGCAGAAACCCATAGGAGCAGGAGGGATTGCACTTCCTGCCTCAAGAGACCCTTGTGAAAAGGATCCTTGAGAAGGGACAAGAAAGGGGAGGAGGAGTTGAAAGGGACGTTGTAGCCTGATGAAATTACTTCTAGCATCCATCAGTCCAATGTGATGAGCTTCCAGGAAGGTGTGAAATGGGAGAGACACTCCCTATAGGGTGGGTGGGGAACAGGATCCATAGAGTGGGGGAGGTTCGTGGCCCTCGACCAAAGGGTCAAAGCGGCCTCGGTCGTCTACTGGACGGTAGTAGCAGATGGCCCATTTGTGCCAGGAGGGAAAAACCCCAAGAATATTCAAATAAAAGTAAGAAATATAAATAAATTAAGTAAACCCAACAAGGTAATGGATAGCTAGAAGGTTAATCTACCAGACAGCGCGATACTCAATCTCTAGCCATAGAAAGTTGAAAAAGAACTAGTCGTGGTGCGTCTGCCCTTCCCTACATACCTTTGTCTGGAGCACAAGGATGTGCAGGGTGCAGGTGAGGACCCATGGACACTGCTGAAAAAAATCTCTGATCAAAGGCACCCGGGCACCTCATATGGAGCTCCCATAGAGACAATAACTCAAAGAAGAACAAAGTGATTTTGGGCTGCATAGATAGAAGCATCACTGCACAAAGAGGTTTTGGTCTGTTTCTGTGCAACTCTGGGTAGGACGTGCATTTGGGGCTGGCCATACCATAAATTTAGCCTGGACAGAGCTGTGAAAATGATCAGGGGGCTGGAGGGCACGACTCAGTGAGGTCTATTGTATTGTGCAAGTAGATCTTCCTGTTTGGGATGCCTTGATGGAGGGTCCATAACCCTGACAATATGCTGGTAAGAGTCTGGGGCATGGACCGTGGTGGGAACAGAGCCGTGAATGCCGTAGCGTGTTTGTGAGAGTGCAGGGTGTGGCGTAGTCAGCACGGGAGGTGGAGGGAAGGGGATGGCATCATGGGTCCTATATGGACACTGCGGTTTGCGGCATGGAGAGTTCCAGGAGTGGGCACAGAAGCATGGCATGGGCATGGCATGGTGTCTTGCTACTACGTGGGCAGAAGCATCCTTTTGTTCCGATGCAAATTCTGTCCCTGCTACTTCAACATGTCCCGGCGGGGAAATTATTTTCTCCACCTGCTGCCTGTATTCACCCATTTTCTGAGCAAGAATTAGGAATGTCAATAACGCCCTTCTCCGCCCTCCCACCAAGGTTCCCTGCCTTACAGCAGGAATTTGAGAATGTTATTGATAAGGAACAACAACAAAAATGGTGTGTGTGTGTGTGTGTGGTGGTGGTGGTGGGGAATGGAAGCTACTTCCCCACCTTAATTGTAGCATTCACTATCAGCCAATAGTCCAATGCGATATAATAGATCATCAGCTACCATAAACAACAGTAAGAGCAATTACATCCATGGCATTAGACTTCCACTACAGGGAAGATTACAAAGCAGTTAGGGATGTTATCCAATCCGATCTAACCTGATTGAACCCTCCCCATACTCCGTAACTCTGATCAGACGGTTCCTTTTATGACGTGGGCAGGAAAATAAGATATCCTAAGATATCCTCTGGAACAGCATCTCATGCAAAGCATGACACTTCGTACCTTGTCATGGATGAACCTGGAAAACAATTGTCTTTGCCAGTCTGCATCTTAAACATGGGATTAGGTTCTCCTTAATAAATCAATGACTTTGTCACTGGATAAAAAAGGAAGTTCCTAATTCAAATGTGTGTGAATTTTTGATGCTCATGAGGACGTGGGAGTCTCTCCATTGATTTCAGCTGACTCTAGACTAGGCACTAGTGGCAAAAGAGAGAGCCAGGCGTGAGTGGGAGTGAGTACTGTGGTCCCCTCCTTGGCCCACTCTGCCAGGCCACCTCCATTATGTCCCATAATCCTTCTTTCAGCTTCAGTCCTGGGCCTTTTTCGAGCAGATGGCTGTCAATCATGCTTGGCTACCTGGAGCTCTTTGGATGTAGACACATATCCAGTAGGCGGAGCCCATCCAAACGATTTCACTTGGGCCTGGATGGAGATTTAGAACCCAGCTTCCCAGAGAGGAAAAGCCAGAGTGTCCACCTCCCGTGCCACTAAGCTTCAAAGCTTTTCAACATAGAAGGGCCCTATAGCCTCATGTTCTCCTGGTGGGTGGAAACTGAGGCCTTCCGAGTACAGAACTGCATTAAGTTCTGAATGAAATGCCTTACTGAAGAACTTAAAGATCAGAGAGACACGATACAGGCTGGTTATGGAAACCCCACCAATATGGACTTTGATGGTAACCTTCCCAAATGGGACCTCGGAATCTTACTTTTGTTTCCTGGACTGCCTGCATGCTGCTGATACACTCTCAGTCTCCATGGCAACACAGGAGTGCTTTTTCACACCACTGGCGGTTATTGCTACGAGACACCATAATGTGCACTTTAGAGAGCCATTTCAAGGGCAACAGCAGCACATCCAGCAGACCACGGGAGGAGGAGGGCAGGATACATTCGGCTGCTATCATTATACAAAAATCCAGCCAGACTATCAGAGGCACATTTGCGTATCTCTAGTTTCCTTAACAAAATGTACTGTAGTGCTCCTGGGAGGTGCTGGATGGACAGTACGAGAGACTGACTGTGTATCTGGTGTATACTCACTGGGTATCTAGTGCAAAACAGCACAGACAGCAGCAGCAGCTCATGTGACCCCCCCACAGCTCTGCCCAACAGGCTCAACGCACAAAGGGTGTGTCTCCATTGCAGTTAGCCAGAGTGATCTACACTGGAGTTAACTCCTCTGGCGTTAGCCCAGTGGCCACAGGGCAGAATACCACTCGAGCCGCACCGCGGGGGTGTGTTAGCAGCTGAGGGAGCCCACTCCAGTTAAATGCTCTGCTGCACTTGAGATAAGTGGATGGGGCTTGAGTCAGGGAAATGCTGAAGCTGTAACTCGAGTTAGCTTTGCAGTGGAGACAAGCCCCAAGAAATCTCACCAGATCAGCAGTTCTTGTGAGAGTCCCTCTGTTTGCGGCTGCTTCATGATTATTATTTATTGATATTGCAGTGGTGCCTAGGTGGGCAAGTTGGGGATCAGGGCCCTTTGGTGCTCAGCACTGTAGAATAAAAAGATGGCCCCTAGAACTGGATCCAGGAAACAGGTAGCTCCTGATTCTGGGTCTGAGCTGAAATCTAAACCACCTTAGGTCTCTCTGGATCTTGGATCTGAAAGTAAATCTTCCAGAATTCAGATCTCAGGTTCCACTTCAGGGCCATTTCTATCTTAAATATCAGTGAGTTCTTTCCTCACAGGTTGCCCTGGCTTCAGGGCCACAAAACCAATCTGTGTAGTGTTGCTCATATACCTTTAGATGACACGCACACACAAAAATAACCCAACCCCAGTGAGATGGTGAGTACAGGTGAAGCTGTAGAGTGTAACCTGCTGAAATTGGAGGTTTTGCCTTACCAGGGCCTGCTCTATGAGGAGGCAGAACAGAATAGCGTTGCCCACTTCTCTAAGGCTCTGGAATACATCAGTCTTCAGCTCTGCATACTCAATGATGTCCTTCAGCTGGTGATGGAAAAACTCCAAGATTCCTAAATAGACACAAGAAGGGTAAGACGACCGGGAAAGGAAGAGCAGCAGAACCAAGCTAACCAGTGGCTCGTGCAAAGAACCAGTCAATGCCTAATGTTTCCTGACCACTAACTGTGATCCTGGATTACTAATTATAAATAACCGTCCTCCTTATGAAAGGTCTGCAACCAATGAGCCTGATTCTCCTCTCACACCTGAGTAAATAAGGAAGAACTCACTTGAGGTCAAAGGAGTTGCACAGGTGTCAAAATAGTAGATAGGTATTCAGAACGGTTCTGATTCTCCTATTTTCCAAAGCTACCTGGACCAAGCAAATTTTCCTACCCACCCCTATTTGCAAAAAGTTAGTGGTATTGAAAATAAACTTTACATGTATTCCTGGAATTAGTGCAGCTTTTGGGTCAGCAACAACAAACCTATAATAATGTACTTTAAAAAACCTTGAAAGCAAAACAAAATACTTTTTTGAAATGTTCCAGATCAGTGATCCAGGTTTCCATACAGAAACTTTCAATAACTTGTCAAGTGTCGGGTCTTTCGACATACAGTACTTTCTGTCACCGGTCACAAAACGTCTGAGGCGGGCTCTCATTTCCACAGCTAAAAAAGGTGCATTATGGAGCCATAGTAGCTGTTCCATAATTAAAGTTGTAAGACATTTTTCTTTAAAGGCCAGATTGCAATGCCATTCCCAGGTTTCACAAGCAGGCTTCTCTTCAAATGCTGCAAGTGCACATTCTAGCAACACAAGCTTTGGGGAGAGTTTGAGGTTGCACCAGACAAGAGAGCTAGGAAATGGAATGTGATAAGCTTCAAGATGTATAATTTCATGAGAATACTATTTATTTATACATTGCTAACGTGCTCTTCACTGTAACATCTAGACCAGTGGCTCTCAAACTTTTTTACTGGTGACCCCTTTCACATAGCAAGCCTCTGAATGCGACCCCCCCCATATAAATTAAAAACACTTTTAAAATATATTTAACACCATTATAAATGATGGAGGCAAAGCCGGGTTTGGGGTGGAGGTAAACAGCTCATAACCCACCATGTAATAACCTCATGACCCCCTGAGGGGTCCCGACCCCCAGTTTGAGAGCCCCTGATCTAGACAGTCTTATAACACATCATTTTAGGAACTTGGAGAATAAGCCAATCATTGTTTTGTTAATACCTTGTGTTTGAATTAATGCTGCATGCATGGGTGGGGAGGCATGCTACATTACGTATCCTAGCACTGACCTGGAGATCCATATTCATGTCTTGGCAAGCGGCATATTTTGGGCATCACCTCTATCAATGTTTTCACATACTGCAGAATGGTGCCCTGTAACTGTCGGAAAGAAAAGAAGATAAATTAACTTGAAAGGATGAATTATAGAATCATAGAATATCAGGGATGGAAGGGATCTCAGGAGGTCATCTAGTCCAACCCCCTGCTCAAAGCAGGACCAACCCCAACTAAATCATCCCAGCCAGGGCTTTGTCAAGCCTGACCTTAAAAACCTCTAAGGATGGAGATTCCACCACCTCCCTAGGTAACCCATTCCAGTGCTTCACCACCCTCCTAGTGAAAAAGTTTTTCCTAATATCCAACCTAAAGCTCCCCCACTGCAACTTGAGACCATTGCTCCTTGTTCTGTCATCTGGTACCACTGAGAACAGTCTAGATCCATCCTCTTTGGAACCCCCTTTCAGGTAGTTGAAAGCAGCTATCAAATCCCACCTCATTCTTCTCTTCTGCAGACTAAATAACCCCAGTTCCCTCAGCCTCTCCTCATAAGTCATGTGCTCCAGCCCCCTAATCATTTTTGTTGCCCTCTGCTGGACTCTTTCCAATTTTTCCACATCCTTCTTGTAGTGTGGGGCCCAAAACTGGACACAGTACTCCAGATGAGGCCTCACCAATGAGTCTCTACTCAGAGCACATTCATTTTAAAGGGCAACTTTTGTGGACTGGCTGGTGGCTACCAGAGCAGAACGCAGTTTTGATTATAAAAACCTCAAACCATGCAAAACTCGCCTGCTTTTTGCTTTCATTATACACATAAAACTCAGCCCACAAGCTTGGGGCTCTTTTATGGTTTCACTCTGAAACCAACTCATGATTTTCTGTAGTTTCCATCTGAAAGCTCAGCTCTGAGCACTTTGTTTGTTTGAACCTGAATCGCAAGCAGCATTTGCGGGTGAGAATCCAGATAGATCAAAAATAGCCTAAAAAAATCTCACTCACAGTGGCTACAAAAATCATTCTTCAGCACAGGAAAGATTCCTTCTGCCTAAATACTGATGACAGGATGCATGCTATTGACACTTGACAGAGAGCATGCTACAGAAAATGGAATTGCACTGTGTGTGTGTGTGTGTGTGTGTGTGTGTGTGTGTGTGTAATTAACCGCTGGAGCTCCGAAGTTGTGAATTAAAATGGATAAGAGCAACCAGATTTGGTGATAAAAGTATGTGCTGTAATTGCGTTATATAACTGTATCCTGTATATATTTTATACAGGATTCTGCACTGAGCGTAACTGAGCCAGTCCCAAGGCCCTTATCTTTGCTCTGACCACTATCAATTTCAGATGTTAACTAGAGCTCTGTACACTAAGCAAACACAGCCGACCCCTCCAGTTACTACTGTCTTATGAAAGTTAAGTGAAAATACTTTGAGATCCTCGACTTCACACTTCTCCATTAGACAAGATCAAGATGATGCATTAACATTAGAGGCAAAAATGAACTGAAGCATTTGCAATGAATACTGTTTGCTGACCAAAAAATCTCCTCAACAAAAGCTTTTCTGGAGGAACAACATGATCAGAAATCATTTTATATTCTGTCAATTAAGGCCCTGGAACTGCACAGATAACATTTCTTCTGAATATCAGATTTATCTGCTGAGAGAAAGCAGAGAAGACAAGAAGAAAATTAAGCAACAGAGGGTCCTGTGGCACCTTTGAGAATAACAGAAGTATTGGGAGCAAATTGTCTCTTTCAGCCAGTGTTAAGAGTATCAGGTAGTGATGGACAAACTGGCATTGATAAGAACTGATCCAAACCTTCACACAAAATTGGAATCTTTTTAGAAATTAAAAAAAAAAGTACGGCTCATTTCTTTTTAATTTTCTTTAATCTCTTCCCTTCCTTTAGTTATCTAGGACCAGAAGTCCCAAATCAGATTGCTCCTGTTCATCAAGATCTATCTAGGTATTTATGTGGGCCTCATCTGTGTAGTATCTGAGCATAGCCATTGATGGATTTTACCTTCAGAACATCCCTGTGAGGTAGGGAAAGACTATCCCCATTTACAGATGGGGAACTGAAAGACAGGGTAGGTTAAATGACTTGCTCAAGGTCACACAAGGAATCTGTGGTTGAACTGGTGTTCGAACCCAGTCTTGAGTCCCAGTCCAATGCCCTTCCTCCTAGACCATGCTCAGGAAGTGTCGATAATGTGCAAGAAGAGCGTCTTTTCATGAAGCGTATAGCCCCGTTGCTAGACAAAGAGGCTCGGCGGAACTTGGATATGCTTTATGTAAATACTGTAGCCAACACCCACAACTCTCTTTGAAGTGAATGGGATTCCCTAGCACCTCTGAAAATCAGGCTATGTATACAGGTGTCTAACTATAGATGGATGGATGTACATACCTTAATGGGAACATTTTGGCCAAAGTATCCAAAGCCTAGGTTGATTATCTGACCCAAGCCTCCCAAAGCAGTGAGGTTTGCCTATCACTTGTTCCAGGCCCATAATTACCAGGCTTTTGACGATCTTCAGCAGCTCCTCCATCACCACTGCGATCCCTTGATAGCCTAGGAGCCGGCAGATTGTCTTGAAATGAGGAGGCCCCACGAAGTTGCGGTAGGAGCTGTAGATGTGACTGTAGGCAATGTTCAGTGGCTGAAAAATGAGAGGCACAAAGACAATTATGAGGACAGGCGCATTTGCAAGAGTGATACCTAATACTCTTTTCCAGGCGGTGTTTTTTGTCCCACCTGTTCTGATACCTTTTACAGAAGACATAGGGAATGAATATATTCCATGGCACACTTCTTTTTTTTGGGAGGGGGCACCATGAATTTTTATTTGATGACTCAGTTTAGAAGAGCGTTTGAAACTGACACTTTTTTGTTGGCTAACATCCTCAATTCTAGCTGAAGGGTTTGTTGGCCGCACAAGAGCAACAGCCTTGGCTTTTGTCTACATACCATATAAACAAGAACGGTTGCCTATTGAGAAATCCTTGGCAACTGACGAGTAGGTATTCTTGCATACTGTCTCCCCATCCCTTTGTCTCACTGTGTCCTTCAGTCGAAAGCCCACTTGTCTCTTTTCTGTGTTAGCAAAAGGTCTGCATCTGAATCCTGACTGGAACTTCTGAGCGCTGCTATCACTATAACTCTTAGATATTCTTGATGAGGAACAGGGGGCAGAGGAAAGGACACAGGAAAGAAGGAGGTGAGGCGATGTGCTTGTCTTGCCTTCACTTCCCTTTATGCACTACTCCTGTACCCTTTTCCCACTGCCGAGGTTCTTGTTCTCTGCTTCAGGCTACCCCTGCTGCAACCATGGCCAGCGCTCCTAAGTGCATCTGGCTCCTGCCAATCTCTGACAATTATTGTTAATTATGGTAGCACCTAGGAACTCCAATCAAGGCTCCCACAGGTGCTGTACAGACAGGTAACAAAGTCCCTGCCCCAGTCTAGGTGTTGGATGAGATGTGGCAAATGGACAAAACAGACAAATGGGGTGAAGGATGATGGGAGGAGGAGGTTGCAAAATGAACAGAAGTCTTAACTTGGCACGTACCTCACTAAACAACTGTAATGTAGGAGAGTAGGAACTACAACAGCTGGTAAGCAAACAGCATGGGAAAGGACATGAACCAGTCCCTCTCTGTGTCCTGTAGGCGTCAGTGTAGGACTCTGTAGTTTTCTTGGTATTTATCCATGTGTGATTGTGTGCTAGTGTCTGAATTTGGCCCTGTGGGTGGGTGGATATCTCAAAATGGAACAGTGGGGTTTAGTTTGGCTCCTGGCCCAAAATGAATTTCCATTTGGTCTTAGAATAGCCTTGGAAACATGGAGCGTGTTGCAGTGCTTTTTGTCTCTAGAATATTGGTTGGATCCAAGCAGCGTCGAGAGAAGCCAAAGGGAGAGGAAGGGGAAATTAATTCAGTTGTGTAATTTGAAAAGGACGCCAAGTCAGTTAACTGAGCCAGCCGAATGCTGTGCGTGCCAGGGGCTTGCTCTGAAAAGGATGCGTTTGCATCAGGGTTTGGCACCATAAGAAAAGGACCGTGTTCTCACTTCCTCTGCCCCCCTCCCCATTACAATAACTGCTGCATCAATACGCAGAGCCAAATATATTCTTCAAACAACATCTGGCACAAAGCGCCTCTCCCAGTGAAATGCCAATAAGCCCCCTGCCTGTGTTTGGTTAACCGAAGAGATGAGAAAGCAGAAGCGAGGACATTTTCTGCAGACATGACAAAGGGTCAGGTAGATACTGTACTCTAAGGGGATTCCCTGCCATTCCAGTAACGGAGCACATCTTAACCATCTTTGGCTATGCTACAAGAGGGCAAGGAGTGATGCCCTGCCTGCCAACAGGAGAGGGAGAGTGTGCAGAAGTGGCAGAACAGGACAAATCAAGAATACTCTCGAAAGTCACTGCTTCCACCATCTGCCACACATGTGCTGGTGCTAGCCAGGAGATAAATACAGTTATCCTGCAGTGCTGGCGGTCTTACCTGCCCTTGGCCCACTGAGCCATCTCTCACAGACTAATTCTAACATTCCAAACCTCTGAGCAGCTACAAAAACGTGGCATTTTTTTTAAAAACACCAGCCATAAAACCATTCCCCCCTTTCTCTCCCAAAGGTAGAATTTCTACTCCCTGACACAATACTCATTTGCTCACTTGTCAGTTACTTTAATCAACAAATTAACCATCCTCATCATTTTGTTTAGACCAACAGACTCCTTTCTCTGTTCCAAAACCCACTTGCCAATTGGAACTATTAGGAACTAGGTGAAAAGAGATATGTCATTTGGAAGCCAGGAATTCCCCTCTTCCTATGGGATAAGGCCCAGGTAGATTGCAAGATGCCATACCCAGAGAACTATGTATGGAAAAGTTATTTGTAGGTAACTTATAGAAGTGTCTAAATTGCATTCATTAACACTTCTCTCTTTTACCAAGGCCTGTATAGCAAGGCACGTGGTAATTAGGAGACTGGTCCATAGCCTATTGAAGTAGATGAAAAGACTGCCATTGACTTCAATGACAAAAATAGTACCAGTAAACGTTTTCATAAACTCTTTAAAGGAGCAGAAGCCTGATGTGTGACTGTTGCAGGAGTGATGCAATCATCCCATATTCCTGCCAATAAAATTGTTATGCCAGATCGCAGCTCATTACAGTAGCATCCTGTTGCCGTAGCTTTCGCAACGTATCATTACAGCCCGGTGGGACGTCTGTGAAGCATACTGCTGTGCAGACCGGGTACGTGAACACGGAGAAGGGAAGCCCCACCTCACTTCCATGCTTTCCCTAGAGATTTATCTGCACACAGAGGCATTGGGTGCCCTGCATTTTCCATGTCTTTCTAGCACTAGCTACCAGCGTGGGGACTTGGGGTCCAGTCCAGGCCAAGAGGTGCTGGGAGTCTGAGGGTCCTGTGGAGCAATGGAGAGAACCTGAGCTGTCCCCCCGACAGCTGACTGATGAGACTGCGGTGTCACCTGAACTTGTCAACGATGGTGGACTTTCCAAAGCCTAACTCTGCTTCCAGTAATGTCAGTGGGAGCTGACTTCAAAGGGAACAGAGCTGGGACAATGCTGAGCGTTTTAAACAGCCCACTCCATGTCTTGTGATGGGCCTTTGCTTTGCCGGAGTGGGTCCCACTGCTCTTGTTGCACAGCTCCCCACCGAGGGTCGGTCTGCCCTACAATTATACACCTGTGGTTGGCCCGTGTCAGCTGACTTGGCTCACGGGGCGTGGACCGCAGAGGCTATGAAACTGCAGAGCTCAGACTCTGGGTTTAACTGCAGTGTAGGCAGACCCTCAGTGGGATACCAAAGTCTCCTGTTTTCTCCCATGAAGACACCCATTCACACTTCCTGCCAGCAGGCGCTGAAGATGGCTTGTTGGGAACATGATGATTCCCGTGATGGGGCAGCACTGCCATCAAAGAGCAATTCCACTGATGGCCCCCGCCCTGGGATGGAGACCTGTTCTCTCCAGGTGCAGCATTAGCATCCAATAGCCTCCCACCTCTCCAGCTTCCATCCCACTTCCACATTGCTTCCGGTGACCAGTGACTAACGGAGCTGGAAAGAAGCTTTTCAAGTTTACTTTTCCTTAAAAGGGGAGGGGGGCACTAGCACTGAAGCTGCAGCCTCAATCCCCATTTAATTGGACACTTCGAGAAAATCTCTTCTATAATGTGTGTTGCCTGCCAACAAAACAGGATGATTCATTCCTTCCTGTCTGAAAGATGATGTAAGTTCCACCAAGCTTTATGCAAAGCCACGCGGTGCTGTAATAAAAGGCGTGCATCTACTAATAATACCATGGCTTTGAGCAATTAAAACATAACTCCATTTAAGGGTGAAATGCACAGCTTGGGTTAAAGAATGTCGGAGATAAGTGTATTTTAAGACAAGCCAGCTGAACATGCAAGCTGGCTTTATAGTACCATCCATTCCCTCACACAGGCCCTCTGCCTGCAGCCCCTCTGCGCTCTGTGTGCCAGGTGAGTGGCAGCCAGCTCCTCCCTCGGGGTGACAGCTCATGATCAAACACGCATCATAAAGCTCTGCTGTGGCTTGAGGGCCAGCCAACAGCAGCAGAACAGGGCACGCAGCCAGGCTGCTCGCACGGTACAGGTGTTTGGGCCAGGAGGCTGGGAGCGCAGACAGATTGGGATGTGCAGAGATGGGTCTTGTTCCCACAGTCTCAGAATCCAGAAGGTAATAGCAGTCGGTCTCCCTTTGCCATGCGCCTGGCAGAGCGTGGTGGGAAAATCCTCATTCCACGTTAGGAACTGCCGAGGTGATCAGCTGTTGCTGGGATCCCTGAGCACAGGAGTTAGCAGCAGGTGTAGTAGGTCACTGCTTGTTGTCACGAATCGCAGTCTGAGCTTGACAGCTCGCCTTCAAGTGAAAGGATTCAGGCCTTAAGCCGTAGAAAGAAAGAAAAAATGCCACACACCCGAACCCTCTTGAAAATGAACTTCTAACGAAAACCCTTGCTAGGCAACTGAGTTCACCTCCTGCAATAGGAGAGCCCAGTCCTTCCCGGTAGGGGATGCATCATATTGAACTGATCCTGTTTCTCAGCCAAAGGGCCAAAAACTCTCCTCCAGAACACATAAATGCCCAGTCCTATGTGGTATCCACAGCACAGAAAATATGTCCTTTGTGAAGGAATGTGTCCAGATGGTTTTATCTTAATGTGACAATCCTATAGGCTGCTGTTGTTATTTATCGGGAAGGGGGTTCTCAGTTCAGGAGGATAGCGGGGAACATGCCGGGCGCTTTCCCTAGCAGTGGCTGTGATGCACTCTGGATAGCACAGGAAGGTTCCTTTAATCCGAGGTGATCGCTAGCCCAGCTGAGCAGAAACTGTGATCAATGTGTCACCACTGGAGCTCCCACTATGGAAAACGGGCTGCCAGTGCCCCGCTTCTCACTGAAAAAACGATTTGCCTGTTCCCTGCTGCCCAATCTGGGCTTTGGAGTGACAGACCAGGTACCACCTCGTGAAACACACATAGCAAGCCTTGGAGGATAAACAGCCCCAACTGCTAGCGCCACTTACTGGACCCAGCAATCCAGAAGCCCTTGTGCGGCTGCTGAATATATACGACCAGAAAACGTTGTGACTTACAGCATTTGGGTACAATTACTATTTAGATCATATATAGCATCACAGGCACATAGAGCACTTTGAGGGCATCTGCCAGACAGGTTAATTAACTCAGGTGAGTGGGTCAGGGAATGCAACAAAGCTAATGATTTCCACAGAACCGATCCTGATCCTGATTCAGGCGGTGCTGAGAGGAGGACAGGAGCACATTAATATACATCAACGATGCATGAGCAGAAGCGTTTACAAAGCTAAGCAGCAGTGAACAAGCAGAGAAGTGGCTGTTGGTAACTTTACATGCCTTGGGAACCCATTGCCGCAGCCTGAATACAGCTGAA
Organism: Trachemys scripta elegans; assembly: GCF_013100865.1. Classification (NCBI taxonomy): domain Eukaryota; kingdom Metazoa; phylum Chordata; order Testudines; family Emydidae; genus Trachemys; species Trachemys scripta. The sequence continues at coordinate 2,976,986 of NC_048305.1, forward strand.
TTTTATAGCTGGCTAAACAGCGGAGAACGGCTTGATTTCTACTGGAAACTTGGAGACAGATTGTTAAAGATGCCTAACTCCCATAGGACTCAGGTGCCCAAATCCCTTTTACATACTGTCTTTTATTCTGTTTCCTACTTCTGGAAAAATAAGGAAATTCCTTCCTCCTTCCCTGGGTGCCCAGGTCTAAGAACTGACTGTATCACTACTGGGATATGGTTGTCTCTGAGTTCCTCCCCACTTTCTGTCATAGAGTGGATCTCCGTAGTATTTGTCTTTGATGTGTGTTGGAACACAGTCACACGACTGAACTTTAATGCAACCCACCAATCTAGGGATGGGCAAACTTTTTGGTTCGAGGGCCACATCGGGATTCCGAAACTGTATGGAGGGCCGGGTAGGGAAGGCTGTGCCTCTCCAAACAGCCTGGCCCCCGCCTACTATCCGCCCCCTCCCACTTCCTGCCCCCTGACTGCCCCCCTCAGAACTCCCAACCCATCCACCCCCCCTGCTCCTTGTCCCGACCGCCCCCTCCCAGGACCCCCTGCCCCTAACCGCCCCCCGGGATCCCACTCCCTATCCAACCCCCCCTGCTCCCTGTCACCTGACTACCCCCTCTTGGGATCCTCCGCCCCCCTGCTCCCCTAGGACCTCCAACCCCCCATTCTCCCTGTCCCCTGACTGCCCTGACACCTATCCAACACCCCTGCCCCCTGACAGGCCTCCCACGCCTATCCAACCCCCTCGTTCCCTGACCACCTTCCTGAACCTCCGCCCCATCCAACCGTCCCCTGCTCCCTGTCCCGGGGACCCTCTGCTCCTTATCCAACCCCCCGGTTCCTGCCCTCTTACCACGCCGCTCAGAGCAGCATGTCTGGCAGCCGCACTGCCTGACAGGAGCTCGCAGCCCCGCTGCCCAGCACGCTGGTGGCACGGCGAGCTGAGGCTGCGAGGGGGGGACAGCAGGGGAGGGGCCGGGGACTAGCCTCCCCGGCCGGGAGCTCAAGGGCTGGGCAGGACGATCCCGTGGGCTGGATGTGGCCCACGGGCCGTAGTTTGCCCACCTCTGCACCAATCCATGGAATTCTAACTGACGCACTTGGACCATGGACTTCCACGAGGGTAGGTTGACTCTGTCAAGGGACTCGTTGCAGCAGCATGGTGAGGTTATACATATATTAATATATATATTTATCACAAATTATCAGGGCCTCCTTTGAGAAGCCACATCCCTGCTTGGCTATAAAACAGCAACAAAAGAATTCTGACTCAGAGACCCCCCCGCACATTCACACCCCGAGTTCTTATTTAACTACAACAAGGGAGATTAGCAAACTCATGAAGAGCTGTGGCAGGGTTAGAAACTCTCCTGCTCTAGGGCATGAGCTGACCTCTCACTTCTGGGGATCCAGGAGAAATTTCGGGAGGGGAAAGGGCAGGCAGCAGGTTAGCACATCACTGCTTACTACAGAGTTTCTTGCCCCTTCCCCAGAAACAGTTGGTACTGGCCACTGGTGGAGATGCTACCCTGGATTAGATGGGCCCTTGTTTGATCAATGGGGCTATTCCTATGCTCCTATATAAGATGATGAAACTAAACTTTCCATTGTCTCCTGTTTCTAGAACAAAGGCTATTGAGGAACAACCAAAGTATAATTCTGACATGACGGCAGGCAGGGACGCCTGTTGAACTCAGCCTTGCAGGACCCCTGGTGAGAGAGTCCCTTTGCGTTGCACCATCCCTCTGTACCCTGTGTTCCTCTTGCCAGCTTTCCCCCCCTGCAGGCAGGACTGGGCTGGGCTGGCAGCATGAAGCCAGCGAAGTACCTTTTCCACCTCTGCCCCTGAAGGGAGGGCCCGAAGCCAGGTGAGAGCTCTTGCACTTTCATCTCTTGTCAGGGAATAGTTCCATCCCTGCTCGGGCAATGGCTGTTCGATGGACACAGAAGGGAGGCAGCTTGACCTTGGAAGATAAAGCTAAAATGTCAAGCAGTGGGATGACTAAGTGGAGAGCAGGGGCTGCAGACGCTTCCTGATGTAGAATAGTTCTTTACTCTCCACTTTGCCTGGTGCATTCACTCGCTGCTGACGTTTGAAGGTGTGCTCACAGACTGCAGACTCATTTCCAGGGACTGAGAACTCCAGACACTGGATCAAAATGTTCCACGAGGAAAGTTCTAATTCAGAGCAAGCTCCCTTTCCCGCTGTGCTTCAGACAGGAGTCAGACACTGCCTGGAAGTGCTGGGTCCATTATGCAAGTCTTTCCTTCCCCCCTTTATCTCTGGGCTAGGCAGAATTTGATTTTTATTTTGTTATCACTTTGACAGATAACATCCATATTTATTTTTACACACGTTTTTATTTTGATCTACTGAAATTTTCACAGTTGTGGGAAATTATGCGGGAGGTCAGACACTGGGGGGTGTCAGACAATAATGATTTAATGATGGCAGACATCGAGATCACAAAAGTTAAAGCTTTATAACCATTAAAACACAAGTTGTCAACACCACATGGCAAAATATACAAAGTGATTATCTTTAAATCAAACTCTAAGAAGTTCTCAAGCAGCATTTTTCTTACTCTGCCTATCTGTACATTTCAATTACTATCGATGGAAATAGTCTTTTGTCCACTTGCATGTGTGTATAGCGAAATCGACATTTACCTACATTTACCGATAAATATCGAATGCTTCCAAACCTATTTATCCCCAGTGACTCCAACAGCTCACACTGTATACGTCCTACATTTGCCTTCCCCTCTTTTCCTCTAACCAGATGGGACGCAGTCATTTCTAGGCCCCTGTGGCTATGATTTTTGAAAGGAGCCTGCCTAGACCCCATTAAAATTCAATAGAAGTTGGATGCCTTTGAAAATCGCAGCCAGAGCTGCTTCCAGTCAGAGCGCAGTACCTGGCGAAAAGATCAGTTGATGCCCCTGTAGCCCGGGCGAAGGACAGAGTCTCAGCTAGATTTTTCTGACAGTTTAAACGTCACCGAGATCTTAAGGTTAAAGACAAGTCACTAAGTGATCGAGTTTTAATAGGCGACACTTTGCTTTACTGGAAATAGTATTTTACATTTGCATACTGCAGCATCTCTGACCCTGAAGAATCCCCAAATACTTCCCAGAGCACCCCAGAAAGACTGGCACCTCAGGGAGAGCGGGTGTCAGTACCTTACCTCGCTATAGTGCTGGAAGAAGGCACTGCACCAATCCCCATCCTCTTACTAAAAAGCACATTGGGAACCTCAGCATTTCATCTGAAAGTGCACTGCATGGAGCCCAATGTGTCATTCTTGGGATTTGAACCTGTGGTCCCAGGAGGGTCGCTTAGACTGCCAAGCCATCGTCCCCATGAACAATAAGAACGAATGGGTCTCAAAGTCAACACAGCGCTTTGGAAGTAGAAAAAGCAAACGCCTGTATGTGCAGGTATATTTCCTCGGCCTGAATTAAAACCCTTTTCTTTTAGAATCTGGGGCGACTGCTGCTGGAATACTGTGTCCAGTTCTGGTGTCCACAATTCAAGAAGGGTGTTAATAAATCAGAGAGGGTTAAGAGAGGATTAAAAGATTAGAAAAATCTGCCTTGTCGTGATAGACTCAAGGAGCTCAGTTGAGTTCACTTAACAAAGAGAAGGTTAAGGGGTGACTTGACGACATGGTGTAAGTACCTCCGTAGAATCAGAATCACAGAAATGTAGGACTGGAAGGGACCTTGACAGATGTTCAATGGGGAACAAATATTTAATAATGGGCTCTTCAATCTAGCAGCGAAAAGTCTAATGCAATGCTGACAATGGTCCCTTCTGGCCTTGGAATCTATGAACCTATGAATGCCATTTAGAGAACCGATAATGGGGCTGAGACAAAAGGAGGCAGGGAGCTGTCTGGCTGCAGTCACTTTCTTGCTAATTAGCCCCCATTTAAAAAAGAGCCAGAAAACAAAACTACCATGTCTGGTTCTTTCAGCTTCATGGACAAATACTTCTCCCAGACAAAAGCTTTTAGGGACAGCACTCAGCAATTCACTGAAAGATGCTTGACTACAGTTTCCTATTGGTTGCTATGGCGAGTGATGATGCAATCAAAGAAGGGTATAATACAAGACTATGGAGTGGTGATGGATTTAATCAGCCCGCACCCAAGGGAGTTATCCAGGGATTCTGGCTGTGGAGAGGAAGGCAAGACATCACAAGCTCAGATTCATGTCTCATGACTGAACATTTATTGGCCACTGCTTAAGATAAATGCCAAGAAAGGTAAATGGCTTTTTTATGATTATGTAGCTACTCTGTTATGTGTGCATGTGTTTAGCTGTTCATGAGAGGAAAGTCGGATACAGAGCAATTGTTAAGATGAGATGTTTCTTGAATTAAAGAAGAACATAGGAAAAGAGAAAGAAAGCAAATGAAAAGAGAGACAATCCAGATGGATAGCTTTAGTCTGGTTAGCAAAGAAGTAAATATTGCCGACAGCAGGCAGAGAAGAGCTGAACATTTCTGCTTTATAGAAATGAATTTGTAGAGAGGAATTGATCCTGCAGTGAAGTTAGGAAAGGGACTACGTAACCCACTAGAGGGGCCCTACCAAAATAATCCCTGACTGAAGCTAAACGGTAGATTTCAATAAAATTCACCTGCTGAATAAGCATGGTGGTAAAAGTCTATTTCCTGACTATATTTTATTATTTTGACTATTGTTATTATTGAATTTATTTGAATTGCAGTAGATCCCTGATTGGCACAACACATGGCATATCGGCAGACCTGGTGCTTTCTAAAGCAACAAGTTAGCGACTGAAAATGCAGTGAGTGTTTAGGCAAATCCGACAGTCACCGTGCCCTCTTCCAGTGAGTGCTACGGAACTTTGATTTACAGTCCAAATGTTTATAGGAAGCTCAAGCAAGAGAAAGACATGTGTTGAACTAACTACTCGTTTAAGTTAACCAAATTTGCAATGTTCTGTACATTCCTTGGGGAGCATAAACTTCTAGCTAGACCCAGCAACGAGGTGCAGAGGTTTAATGTCTGATCTGAGCATCAGGGACAAACCCACGTCCCATTTGTTATTTCGGACAGGTGACTTTCTGGTAATGAGGTGGGATGGTCTAATGGTTCGGGTATTAGCCTGAGACTTGGGAGACTCACATTCAATTCCGTGCTTTGCTACGTACTTTGCGTATGACCTTGAGCAAGTCACTTAGCCTCTCTCTGGCTCAGTTTCCCCAACTGTAGAATGGGGACAATAGCACTGTCTTACTTTACAGGGCTGTTGGGAAGGCAAATATATTGACGACTGTGCGGTGATAGGTACTATATAATTATCTAAGACAAAGGTGAGAGTACTATTGGCAGAACTGTATTGATACGTGCAAATGCTGAATTGATCAGTTCTAGTCTAGTGTACCAGACAGCTGGAAATAACCATTGCCACCGAACTGTGGAGTCCCACCGATAATACTGGGACTGACAGAAAGCTATTGAATTTTTGACGTTTCTATGAAAAGTTTTGCCTTTTTTTCCCCACAAAACTTTTTCCCCCTGTTTTCTTGGCCAGCAAATTTTTAAAATACAAAATGTCAGTAAAAAAACTTCCCAGAAAGCTTTGAACATTTTTCACAAACGTGTCTCTGCATTTTCCACCCAGCTTTAGCTATTACGAATTCCCTTTACTTCTGAAGACCATATGGGCCCGATCGAAAGGGCCTCGGAGTCAGTGGAAAGAGCCCAGCTGATTTCAGTAGCCTTTGGCTCAGGCCCAGTATATTAAGCTTTTCCTTGCTTCTGCTTTCAGAGCCGCCATGAACATTGAAGTTCGCAACGTCTCTGACACAAGAGCCACCATCTCCTGGTCCACAAACAACCCCTGCCCCGAGAATTATTACCACGTCATGTACCGTCCCAACTGGAACAGCGTCTTCGCAGGCTACTTGCGCCAGAACTTCCACCGCGAGGAGAGGGTCCCCCACTCCCTTAGCTCCCTGGTCCTCCACAGACTCATTCCCTCCACCGTCTACATCCTGTGCGTCACATGTAAAAACTCCTACCCCTCCAGCAACCATTGCACAACGTTTCACACCCTCGACCAGCACCCACTGGCCTTGCGCGGCTTGAAGCAGGAATCTGCCACCTCCATGTGGATGGTTAGTAGCCTATTGCTTCTCTGCTTTATGGCCTTCTTGGTCTATGGCTGCTTGCAGTTCTGGTCCTCCAGGTGCCACACAGTGTCAAGGCTGGGGCAGTACAGTGCCAACCCAGAGAGGGAAGCGGGTGAACAGACAAGCTCACCTGAGGGGACTCTGAGCACCAGAATGAAGGAGGAGCTGTTGGAGGTCCCCATGACGGCTGTCCTAATGAGGAGTTCCAGTTTCACGACAGAGAGCCCATATAGGTCCCCCCACTGCTTCTTTCCAACCCAAAGCAGTGATGACAAAAGGGCCATCTTACCTCAGCACAGGTTCAAATGAAAGGGAAATAAAAGGAGCTCCCAGCATGGGGAAAGCCTAGCAATTTGTTTTTCATTTCAGTGGGGCTGCTCTCACGCTGCAAATGTTGACCTGACATGCATCAGTGTTCTTACTACATTGCCTTGGGGTGGAAAAATGGCAGCCACGGGTGACAATTTTTGCCAAATTAGAGAAAAAAAATCAGTTCCATTCTGTACTTGACAGTAAATTTAAGAAATCAGTAAAAAACAAGCCCCTAAGAAATTAAGGCCACATTCAACTCTCAATAAACTTCGCTTCAGTGGAGTGACGCCCGATTTACACCCGCGTAGCAGACGTGATATGTATTTGGAGAGGTACAGAGTGGAATAAAGACACTGGAGATAACTTGTTTAGAAACAGCCCTTTCTGCCTAGTTGAAGAGCATTGACATTTGAGCAGACTGGCTACACACCAGGACAGTCAGTGATCTGCACATTGAGACCGAGTCACACAACGGGCTCTCGGGGCTCTATCACATTGAAACACACCATTCCTGACACAGGTTGGAGGCTCACAGTCCGCTTCCAGCTGGGCAGCTATCCACATCCCCAAATCACCACCACAACTGGCACCCCTTGATAGCAGGCACTCCCTGCAGAAAGGGACTCGGAGATGGAACTAAACTGTAGGCCTGATCCCGCTTGCTTTGAGGTCAAAGGTAAAACTTCCCTAGATTTTAGTGGGAGACAGCACAAGTCCTGGGACTGTTCCAGTTACACCCAGCAGTGCAGCTGTCTGCATTGTACTTAGTCACTGGGGACCAAATCCCGAGAAGGCCTGAGTACCTGCAAGTCTCATAGACTTCGCTGGCTCTACATTCACCTCACAGGGTTTGGCCCTGCTTAGGGGACTTCAGTCTTCAGGGAACCTTTCACCTACAGAATTGCTTAAGAGGAAAACCAATCAGCCATTTTGGGTGGGGTTATGGGTAGCTTGGGGCTCTAGGAATGGAATATTGAGTGGTCTACTTCTAGGTCACTAGACAAGCCTGCCATGCCCCTGCACGTGCTGTATCTGTGCTGTGCAGTCATCTCACAGGGCCTTCAGTCACCTTTCCCTGGTAATAAAACTCACTCAAGCCCACTACCATTACCTCCCAGGCCCCCCCAGTTCTATGTAAACAAGGCTGCCACATACATCTGACTGACAGATTGCCTGACATCGACGACAAGCAATATATATATATATATATATATACACACCATCATTCCAATCATCCCAATGCTGTTGTGGTACCGTATAACTGGGTGGGAGGGGAGCCTCTCGCTAAGTCTCACCAATCCATTCTAATCTCTGCATCTCTAGACAGGGGCTGTTCAGTGGCTCTGTCCGTGTGTTGGTCACCAACACCGGGCTGTGGCCTGTTGGCAGCTTTTCGGTCTCAGCAAAGCCAAGCCGACTTGTGTGTTTCTGCCGTTCTGCTAATGAGCCTTTCCTGGCATTTCCCACCCTGTGACTGATTTCTGTGTACAATCTGCTTTCCTCCTTGTTCATCCTCCCTAAATAAAGTCCTTCTTCCTGGTTGATGTGGCTCGTTACTGACCTTTGATCCGTAGAGGTAATACGGCTGGACGTTGGCTGGCTTGTCTCTCTGTGGTTCCTGGGTGAATGGAATCGCTGTCCGTACAAACCTGTGGGGAGTGTGGGGAGGAAAAGACGGGGCCTGTTAATTGCATTTCAGTCCAGCCACACTGTTTGTTACATGCAAACCCTGAATTGTTCTTTCAAAGCTTAGCAGAGCAGAGAGGTTAAAGCTTATCTCTAAAATGCAATGGTGCATCACATGGGAAATGAAAACACTACTGCCCTGGTGCCGAGTGGAAACCTGCTGTTGTCAGCGTGGATCGTGTGCGTTTTGTGTGGCGGGTGTGGGGGCGGTGAGTTACGTCCAGTTTTGAAACAGAGCCTCCACATGCCCTTGCTTGTTATTTTTTCTTACCGGTTGGTGGAGCCATTGTAGCAGTAGTTGGGTAGAAAGTCAAAGTTTAGCTCCCAGAAGACGTGCAGGGTGATGCGTCCATAAGGGGCAGAGACGTTGTGATTGGCCTCTCGGAACATGGCATCAAAACTGTCCAAAGTCATGTGCTTACACAGCAGCCGGTGTGTCAGACGATTTATCTCCAAGAGCCACTCCAGCTCCTGCACCAGACAAAGCAACAGCAGCAGATTTTATGTGTTATCAACATCATAACAGAAGTCTTATTCAATCAGCATGGAGATGATTATGCACACACACACACACACACAGTCTTCCAGGTGAGGATGTATCAAATATTAAAGACATTGGTTGAACTCAAAAGGCCAAGGGCATTTGCACTTGCACTCCAGGGGTCCCATTCTACCATTTCCCTTCCTACAGGTGGTGAAAAGCCGTTGTTCCCCACGGAGCACATCCTTGCTAGAATAACACCTTTCACATCAGAATCCCTGACATGTGGAAACGGATAATTATACACTCCTCGACTCTGATAGCCCTGCAATGTATCAGTGGCTGTGAACCATACGCACACAGGCACGGCAATCCAGAGTTTAGCCACATGGATGCAGTGGGGGGAATTAAACTCAGGACTTTCTTCTCCCAAATCACAGGACTCTACCATCTGTGCTCTATGAAGATCCCTCACTATGAAACTCCCAAATATAGTCCCTTTGTGGATGATGGGAGCCCTAGAAATACCGAAGATAGGACAAAAAGAAGAGAATTCACAGATGGGTAGAAAACTACTGTCTATGTGATTTCAATGCAGTAGTGGACAATGGTGTATATACATACGATGTCAGTGTATCATACTCTCAGATTCTACAGCCCTTTCAAACAAACACTGAGCTTACCACAATGGAGGTCAGGTCTTCACTCTCAAAGCGGCTAATGGCTTGGTCTAACGATTTGTACATCGCAGCTGAAATACGCTGAGTTATGAGCCTGTTCAGGTCAATTGATCTACCCAGCAGCTGTGGACAAGAGGAAAAGATATTAGTGGAAAAAGGGAGAGATGGATCCAAACTAGAGCCACAGAGCCAAACCAGCTGGAAGGTGGAGAAAGTTCTGATAAAAGCATACGAACATAAGAATGGCCGTACTGGGTCAGACCAAAGGTCTGTCCAGCTGAGTATCCTGTCTACCGACAGTGGCCAATGCCAGGTGCCCCAGAGGGAGTGAACCTAACAGGCAATGATCAAGTGATCTCTCTCTTGCCATCCATCTCCACCCTCTGACATACAGAGGCTAGGGACACCATTCCTTACCCATCTTGGCTAATAGACATTAATGGACTTAACCTCCATGAAGTTATCCAGTTCTCTTTTAAACCCCATTATAGTCCTAGCCTTCACAACCTCCTCAGGCAAGGAGTTCCACAAGTTGACTGTGCGCAGTGTGAAGAAGAACTTCTTTTTATTTGTTTTAAACCGGCTGCCTATTCATTTCATTTGGTGGCCCCTAGTTCTTATATTATGAGAACAAGTAAATAACTTTTCCTTATTCACTTTCTCCACATCACTCATGATTTTATAGACCTCTATCATATCCCCCCCTTAGTTTCCTCTTTTCCAAGCTGAAAAGTCCTAGCCTCTTTAATCTCTCCTCATATGGGACCTGTTCCAAACCCTTAATCATTTTAGTTGCCCTTCTCTGAACCTTTTCTAATGCCAGTGGATCAAAACTTCGCTGGTTGGATCTATCTCTATCTAAAGGGGAGTTCGGAACCTGGAAGGTAAATAACCAATCTTTCCTTACTCACTAGACCTGAATACGCCTTGTCAGCATAATAATAAATGCTTTTGACTCAGTTTTCCAGTTACTTCTTAAATATAGGAAATCTGTGGTCATTAATCGTGACTGTACCCAGCAAAAGAACATGACCTAGATGTGACGAAGTGGGACAGTTCTTAATGTTTCCTCTGAATAGTGTAGGGGTGCCTCAGTTTCCCCTGTGCATTTCTTAAGTCTCTAGGTGGTGGGATAAAGGCCAGTGTGTATAAATGGCCGACACTCTGTCTCCTGGCAACTCCTCCCCCATAAGGAGATAGCTAAAGGTGCTGGAGAACAAAGCAATCAGGTGACTTCCTGGCCCGGGAAAGGAAAAAGCCCAGAGGAGGGGCTGGAGGGTGAGTTAGTTTGGAGCTGCCTGGGGACGTGGAGTGAGTGCGGACGTGGGTGTCTGGCTCGCTGCCCCCCAGGATGGATCCGGCTGAGGGGTCCTGTTCTCTGTACCTACAAGCTCTGTTTTAGACCATGTTCCTGTCATCTAATAAACCTCTGATTTACTGGCTGGTTAAGAGTCATGTCTGACTGCAAAGTGGGGGTGCGTGCAGGACCCTCTGGCTTCCCCAGGACCCCGCCAGGGCGGACTCGCTGTGGGAAGCGCACGGAGGGGCAGAGGATGCTGAATGCTCCAAGGTCAGACGCAGGAGGTGAAGCCGTGTGAGCTCCTTGCCCTGGAGACAGTCTGCTCCAAGGGAGAGGAGACTTCCCCAGAGTCCTGCCTGGCTTTGTGGGGAGCAGTTCCAGAGCATCGCCTGGGGACTCCGTGACACTGGACACTGACATTTTCAGTTGACAGTAGGACCTGGCTAAATCCCCTTGAGATCAAAAGAAAGACCTTTAGGAAATGTCTGAGGCTGCTGCGTCTGTTGTACCTGGACGTGTCTCTGTTTGAGTAACGTCTCGTAGCGATTGGACGGCGGGTATGGGATAATCACGCCATAATTCTTACATTCAGCCCGGAAACGTTTATCCAGTAAGACACTGGAAAAGGAAAATATTATCAGTACATTTGCCCCATCATCCCTTCTCCTTCCTCTTAATCTTCTCCAAGGGCAAGTACATCCCCTTCTGAGTCCCGCCTTCTCTGAGTCATCCCCTTTATGAGCTGGGAGGGTTCTCCCAACCCCTCCTCCCTCTCTTTAACCATATTTTTATACCCCTATCTCATGAGGGTGTATAACCCCACATTGGTAGACAACGGGTGAACAGGTGCCCGAGCGTTTGGCTGTAACTAGAGGGTGTGCTAGGCACCGTTTATTATCAGTCTCCGCTGGGGAGGAGCTGGGTGTTCCTCAAGGAAGGAGCTCAAGCCAGTGAGGAGAGAGACCCAGGGAGAGGAGGCTCGGCAGAAGGGGGTAGAGTTCCCTCTCTCTGGGAAAGGCACCCACAGGAGTGGAGCCAGCCCCACAGTGGGCCCTGAATCAGGGTCTAGACTCCAGCAGGATAGCCTCTAGGGTCAGTCTTCCAGAAGAGGAACAGGGAGATGGAGAGAACCCAGAGGGTCTAAAAGCATACACCCCGGGCAGGCAGCAGTGGATTGGCTTGGAGTCTGCCTGGGGATGGTAGGGAGATGCCTGGGAACCTACTACTCTGAAAGAAGAGTGGGGTTAAAGAGCAGCCCGGGAGGGGTGGAGGACATAGTGGACACCTGATACCCCGGAAGGAGTGAGACTGAATGTGACCTGGCTGGAGCACCGAGTCATTAGAAGAGACAGACCGCCACAGGGGCCGAATGGCTGTTGGCAGGTGGCGTCTAAGGGGCAGGTCCTGACAGGCAGCCCCCAGCCACGAGGTGGCGCGCTGGCTGGTGAGTCACTCTTCGACACCCCCACCTCGTCAAACTCACAGCTGCTGTCATTATCCAGGGGCTGCCGCCCTGCTGTCCATCGTTCACGGACGCACCACCAACAGCTTGCGTAAATGGAGAGTGGGTGCGCGGCAAGGCGAAGTGTACCTCTACAGAGCGCCTGTGTGCCCTGTCCTAACGGCCTGCCTGGGCCCTGCTACCGCACACTAAAAGTTCCCAAGTGCGCACTGACCTACCCCCATTCACGCTAACTCTCTGTCTAGACAAGCCCAATGAGTGCACGGCTGGTTCTGACACGTGTAGGTGTTGGCGGGTACTGGGTAGCTGACACTGGGACTCTTTCACGGATGGGCGGCCTTCTTGATGGGCTGCTTCAGGGAATGACTTCATTGGCGGGAGACCACCAGTCTTCCATCAGGGTGAATGTAATTTGGGGATATCTGTAGGCAAATCCTGGACATTTCCTTGCTGGTCACAGGGGCTGAAGCTCTCCTTTTGGGGTTCTCCTTGTTCCTCCCCTCACTGTACCGTGTTAAGCCAAGATTCTGCATTATGGCCACCGGGTAAGGATAGGACTGGCTCATTAATGCCATGTATGCCTTTAAATGGTTAAAAGGATCATGGCTGACCAATACTAGGCACCAGTACTATTGCATGCTCCATTTCTTTCCCAATGACCTCCACTCCTGCCCTGTCCACTGCACCCCGCTTATATGGGGAACCTCGCCATGGGCTCAGGTTGCAGCGTTAGCATTCACGACAATGTGCTCTGACTGCTTCTCATTATGCTAATTTTTGTTTTGCTGTTAGCTTTGTCTCCCCTCCCTCAATTTATTTGTTGGATCCATCTATTGTGGTCTGGTCACAGGTACCAATTGGAGGCACTTTGGGGCAGGGATTGTCTCTTTTATTGTGTGCCTGCAGCACCTAGCACAACCCATCCTTGAACCCTGCCTCTAGAGGATACCGCAGAGCAAACAGGAATAACAACACTCAGCAGCAATGGGATTCTCATACCTGCCAGCCATTGCTTTATAATAGGCAAAGATCTGATCTGCCAACTTGTACACAAACTGGTCAAAACACAAGTTCACCTGCCAGAGAAAGAAATATACATCACCAGGGTGTAAACAACATTGAAGAAATAGGCTCTTAGAACAAGTGTGAGCGTGTATGTGTGTGTGTGTGTGAGAGAGAGAGAGAGAAATACTGTTTTAATAAAATGCCATCACTAACAAAGCACTTTACCCTACATTTCCTGTCACCCAGCAGAGGGGTTTCCACGCTCTTATGATAAAAGAATGCAGACCATCGAGCATTTATGTTTCTTGCCTGTTATGAATCCTACCATAAAAGCCATCCTCTCCCATCCCCTGTCCCCTTTATCTCTCAGTTTGAGCTGAGTGGAAAATCTGGAAAACAATGTTGATTTGAACTGAAACAGAACGTTTTGGTTTTTCTTGTTGAAATGAAACGAGCTGAACGAACCGTTTTGAATGGCATTTCAAAACAAGACGCCAATTAAAAACGAAACGTCAAAATAGCCTGTTTCAAAAACGTCGAAATGAAAGGCTTTGACAGTTACGGAAAGAAAACGCCCTGACACAATTCGAATTCAAATTTGCAAATAGTTTTGATGCTAAGAAAAATGCATTTTTTGGCAAATTTGCTATTTGCTGAAAATAATTGCCCAGCTCTGCTCTCCATGTCCTTTCCTGCCTTTTTCCCCACTGACATCTCATGACTCTTCGGCCATCAGTTACAGTTTACATACCCTGCACGTGAATATTTTGCTTTCTCTGGCTCCACATGGAGCTGATTGCCGATTGGGCCATTGGTCAGCAGGCACACAAAGGCGCCTTTGGAAATTTGTGGCCTTCTCTTGAATATTTCTCAGTATTTTTTTTTTTTTTTTTTGTTAGGGAATGCCTCTAATTAATTCACTGAAAAATTGGTCTGTTCAGTCAAACAGGACACGTTGGTGAAGCAAGAGGGAGCGCTTCATTCATAGCACAGTGAGACGAATACAGAAGAACAGAGCTTACTTCAGCTTCAATTTCATCATATAGGAACTGCTTTTTAAACTTGGTTAAGGCATAATATGCGCTGTCGTTGTATAGGTCCAAGGGATACAGCACGTACCTGAGGGGAGAAAACAGTTCATGTTACAGTCATAGAGTTTATGGTCAGAAGGGACCATCTGCTCATCTAGTCTCAACTCCTATAAACCACAGGGCACCACCACCACCCACACACTCAACCCAACAATCGCAATGAGACCAAAGTCTTGCGGCCCACAGGAGACTCGACTACCATGTGCCACAGGCAAAGAACAGGAGGGACCAAGGTGCGCTGGTGTCCAAGGCTCCCACAGCAGCAGGGGGAGGATGAAGCGAGATATACCCAGATAATCCTTGCAAGCAACCCACACGCTGCAGAGGAAAGCGTAAAACCCCCAAGCTCATTGTGAATCGGACCTGGGGGAAAATTCCTTCCCAACCCCACATATGGCAACTATGCACTGAGCACCAGTACAAGGTATATGGCCCATCTGCAACCACTCCAGCCCAGGCAGGGCTGTTGGAATGGAGAATTCTCCAACCTCGCACCATTCAGCTCCACCCGCTCCAGCTCCTGAAACTCCCCCCACAGTCCCTAGATCACAGTTGCTGGAAGTGGCTAGAGGAGAGCTGGCTTTCTGCTAGCTGAGGGTCCCCTGCACCCCCATCCATGCCAGGAAATTCACTGTCTGCCCTTTAAGAAACTTCTGTGCTTCTCTAGCTTTGCAAAGGAACGTTAGTGTCTGCAGCACCTGCCCCTAGAGTGGAAAACAATTTCTTTCACAAGGAAGCAGTTATAATGCATAACAAATGGCACAAGAGTTAGTATTATTTATTACTTGTATTACGGCAGTGCCTGAGAGCCCCAGCCAGGGTGTGCTAGGCGTTGTAAAAACAGAACAAAAGGACCGGTCGCGCACAACTGTATCACGAAGTCACATATACACTCGAATACTTATTATAATCCTCTTATAAAACTTCTATCCCCTAGGATAGGTTCCTTAGTGCCCTGAAGTCCAGCTAACGAACCCATCCACCGCCACCCTTAGGCTCTTACTCCATCATGGAGGGTTCCTTGGTTTCCAGGATGTGGTCCGTGAGAATCCAGGGCATGGACATCTCGATGGGGAACTGGATCCGACGGCCCATG
Source organism: Trachemys scripta elegans (assembly GCF_013100865.1). NCBI lineage: Eukaryota > Metazoa > Chordata > Testudines > Emydidae > Trachemys > Trachemys scripta. Next base: position 2,992,266 of record NC_048305.1, read on the forward strand.
GTCAGCTCCAGAAAGAATTCTCGGAACCAGAGCTGGGACAGATCGCAGCACTGCTGCAGGGCTTCTGGAAACAGAATTTCCCCCACACCGGGAGGACACAGAGTTTACTGTCTGCAAGAGAACTAGGGGAAACCTAAAGCAAAGGGCAGGCCCTGTAGCCTAGGCATAGCGTTTATTTTAAATGCGGTTTAACTATTCAATTCCATCACAGTTCTTAAACCACACCCATCGCCATGGTACCTGAGCACCCTAGGGTAGGAGAAAGAAAGGATTATGATCCTCACTTTATAACTGGGGCACCGAGGCTCAGGGAGATCAAATGACTTGGCCAAGGTCACACAGGGAGTTTGTGGCAGAGCCAGGAAAAGAGCCCAGAGCCTTCCCACAAGACCACCCCTCGTTTGCTAGCGCTGTAGCACTCATCTTCACTGAAGAGGTGGCCAGGGTAACTGATAACATGCCTGAAATCAGACCCAAGTGCAAACCTTTGACTCAAAGTAAAATCTGCTGGCAAGGCCACTCTTGAGCAAGACGACCCGTCGCACCAGGCTACCTACGCCCGTCCCGCCTGTGCAGCACAGCCGGACAGGGCCGGGTGCAAGTCCGCCTCGGCTATCGCCTCACCGCTGATGTTGAGAAGGTGAGTGAAGAAGAAGGACTGCTTGTGGAACTCCTCAATGGCCAGGACTATCGGCCCATCCAAGCTGCTCCTCAGAGTCTTCTTCGAGCCGCTCTTGTCTGCGATGAGCGACTCCAGCATGGTCCGCACCATGTAAAGCTTTAAAAAAACCAGCAGCATCCTGACTGATACAGCAGCACATAGTGCTCTACAAGCAAGCCCCCCCCATCCCTGCTTCCATTATCAATTAGAGACCCACAAAGAAGATGGCCCTAGCATGTATTGTAGGACAAGCGATGCACCAAAGGCAACAATGGGAGCTACCTGCGTAAGACATATGCAAAGACTTTGGAAAAGAGGAGACTATATGGACCAACAGCTAACCCCCAGAATGGGCACAGCTGGATGACTTTATGGCCCCAGGACTCCCTGGGGAAGTGGAGACGGTTTACGTACCTGTGTGCTCGATGGACCCACTGCTCGTCGAGGGACCTTAATATCGAATCCACCTTTGGGGTCCTTCTCGCCTCTCAGGCAGGGGTCATTAGGGGGCTCCCGACCTCCCTCCCAATCACAGATCGTCTTCCGGATTGCCTGAAGGACACTGGGATGGTGAAAGCAAAACTTTAAAACTTGCCTTTTAATGTAAGGAGAAAATGCCCAATGCCATGCTCATAAGAGAAGGGAAAACACATTGTGAATGGACTCATGGTGGGATGGCTTCTCGCACCGGCTAGTTTTGGGAGGGTGGCCCACCAGGGTTGGCCTGTCCCCACCGGATGGTTACAGGTGCGTTGGTCACACGAGGATGAGCAACTCACCTTGGTTCGTTATGTGTCTGTTGCTCACGAGTGCTGGGCAAGGCGCACTGGTAGGCTCTGTATGTGGCGTATGGCTGGTTATAGCTGTGGGAGGGCTGCCCACACAGGTTGGGCTGCAGACAGGAGCACACTACATAGAGATATGCTTTAAGTTACATTTTGGACCCCACCTGATCAGGACGTTCTTCTTCTTCCTGACTGCTTGTCTCAAGGGCTCCCGGAGAGTCACCTGGGCAAAGTCTTGCAGGGCTGCATAGATAGTGTTTCTGATGGCCTGGTTAAAGACACTCTCCATCCGGCCCATCAGCACTTGTAGACCCTTGATCATGGCAATTACCTGGGTAAAAGGAACAAAACTAGATACGTTTCCTTGTGTTGGCAGAGGTAACTCTGTTGGCGAAGGAAGGAGTATTATTTCCATTTTGCAGCTGGGGAGCTGAGACATGAAGTCTGGGATTGTGAAGGGAGTTAAGTGCCCAACTCCTATTGAATGTCAGTGGGGGATTGGGTGTGTCACTCCCCTAGACTGCTTTGAAAATCCCAGACTAAGTGATTTGCCCAAGGTCACACAGGGAACCTATAGCAGAGCAGGGAATTGAACTCAGATCTACCAGCTTACTACCTTAGCCATCAGACCATCCATCCTTCTGAGGGCTGCCCAGCCCTTTGGGCAAAACAAGCCACTCTTAGCACCTACCTCCACAAAGGCAAATTTCTCCTCGCTGGTGTAGTTGTACCGGGTGGCTCTCTCGTACTCCTCTGCGGTGCCTGGGCAATCTTTGTTACAGAACTTATCGGTGGGATGTACCAGCTTCCAAGAATACTGGAAGGAGAAAATAAAACCAGTGCAACTAGTAACGAGCACAGCTGAGCAAACTGAAATGTGTATCACGCAAAGTGAGCTTTCCATCCTTTTAGAAAAACACGCCCTCGCCTCCACTACTGTTGTTTATAGAGAATAATTCCTTTGGGAAGCTTGAAAACAAGTTGACTACATTTTCACATTTTTCGTTGACCGGGAAAATTCCCGGCCATCACGGCAAGCACCTGGTGGGGATGTTACCCTTGTTGGTACTCACCACTTCCATGACATGTGCGCTCCACTTGGAGAGCAGCTGCAGCCCCCGTAAAGCCAAGTCAAAGAGCTCCCTGTATTCCTCATCTGACTTCTGGCTGTCCAGCCCCGAGCCGGTGACCACCTGGAGATTCCCCACACAGTGGCAAAATTAGAGTCATAAACCCAAAGCCATGCTCTTCAGCCATGACTGCAAGCTACGGAATGAGAGGTCTAGCTCCCCTGATTCCCAGATGAAATAAATTTCATGTAGTTTTATAATCTGAGCCAAAAATGCAGCGGGCAATGTCCCCCACAGGAAAAGCAAACTATTGTTACAATCCTAGCTCAACATGACTCTTAGTAAGCGCACAAGCAGCGTATTTTCTACAGACCTGGGACTCAGGGGTGTCTCTCCTACAACATAAGAGAAAATACAACTCCTTCCTTATCGTCCCAGTGTCTCAGAGATTTCCCTGAGATATCCCCAATTTCCCTGAGATATCCCCAATCCCAGTGTCCCTGAGATTTCCCCAAATATAAGACAGCTCTTTGTGAACCCCTTTATTTTGATTTAAATAACAACAGAAAAACACCCATACACAAAGATCTAGGCACCCTACCAATTAGATAATAATGACCAATGATCACCCAGCAGCAAATAATAATCACAGGAAAATATGAAAGGACTCAGTCAGCCAATACATCAAAATGGCAAGACAGGTCCTTTAGTCTCTCCCATGAATCTGCCTCCAAAGCCCTGGCAGGTATTTTATTGATTTCAGTTTCAATAATAAAAAGACACCTGTGCAAAGCTCTAGCTGCTCTGACACATAATGAATTATACATGTTTTGTTGCAATATTATTCATATGAACTATATGGTCAATAATTACGTATTGTAACAAAGAGATAAGTGGCTTTTGCAGAATGCCTAGAAGCTCATCCGGTTTACACTACTTGCGCCTACTGATGACTTTAGCAGTAGTTTGTACCACTCATGTCTCTCTTGCCCCCCATGGAACATGGATGTGATGTGCTGTACCACTCACTGGACTCCTCCTCCTTCACCCCGGGTGACGCCCGCCATCTCAGGGGGCGGCCTGAGGCAGCCGCTGCCCAAACGTACCTCACTGTTGCTGTAGCGAGCGAGCTCCGAGATGAAGCGGATGTGGTCGTCTCGGATCTGGACCATCTGCTCACAGATGTTGTACTGGGGACTGATGCTGCTCTGAGTGCACGTCCACCTGGGCAGAAAAGCGGCCTCTTTACCTGCGAGGGCACCCGGCGGAACACGACCTTCCGCTCAGCTGCCTCCTTCCCTGGGCGCTCTGAAAGCCTGCCACCTTCAGAGCATCGGGACCCAGCATACAGCGTCCCACCCTGAGACATTGGACACAGTATGTGTGTGATGCACGGTCTTTCTCCGTCCAGAGGCTGGTTCACATGGTGTTACACAGGGTTCTCATCTACCCCTTCTGCCAGGACAACCCTCCTTCAATTCCTGTACTTACCTTCCAGCCCTGGAGAGAGGTGAACAGCCAGCCATCTCTAGGCTGCTATGGGGATGAGTAAGAGCAACGCAGGCTGTGCATCGCCAATCCCTACCTCCCAATCCTAAGGATAACCATCTCCGGACAATATCCTCTTCTGTGAGTCCAGCCTTGAAGGCCTGGTTGGTGCTTTCTCCCACAAGAGGGGAAGTACCCCTGCAGTGGACAGCCAGGAAAGGTGCTTCCTTCCTACTCTTCTTTTGGTCCTGGATTATATTCCCACCCCAGCAAAAACCCTGTGTATAATTAAATATGCAGAGAACAAGTGATTGGGCTGGATTCTCTTTCGCAGGGAGGAAGCTTTAAGGGACCTTAAAGCGAGGGTCCTGGCTCCTTTACATGGCCTGTATAAAAGAGTATTAGTGTAGATAAGAACTAGGTCTATTCAATGAATTTAGCCCCCGAATTCCTGATCATGAACGATCCAGACTTGGAACTTGGCCGTATCGCACAAATGTCAGCCCCTGGGATTCTCATGAACTATCGCCATGGCGACTGCTTCGAGTCTTCAGAACTGGCTCTTCATGCCACGTGACGGGCCAGGGTAAGACACAAGGTGTTGTTTCTGCTCCGTGGCTGGATGCTGCCTGACACCTTTGTGCACAGGAGAGGGACTTGAATAAGTTGCTTGTGGTGTGAACATTCCCATGAGACTATATCCACACAAGCTCCCGGCGCAGGGGCTTGCGGTTGCTGAAGTTCTGTTATGTGCTGGATGGTGCTATCCCAGAATCCCATGACTTGGCTCTTACCCGTTTCAGTGTCCTGTGCTTCCCACAAGAGAATCGGCAGGTTAACAGGGATGGCCAATGCTGCACCAGCCTGGCCTGCCATATATAATGTAGTCCATAGTGAAGAAATAAAATGCCGTGCAAGAAAAATACAATTAATTCCATCTGGAGCAAGGTAGGTGGGAGGAAGGGACAGAAAGGGGGAAAATGATGAAAATGCAAGTCTAAAAGAGTGCAGGGAATAAATGCCCCCCCACACACACACACACACTTGAAGCAGTTTCGTTGCCAAAGTCCCATGCAACTTCAGTTAGGAAGCGTGTGAAGAAGGATCCTGTGATTAGCAAGACAGGGCGAGGAGAGATATGTGGTGCCCGCATACTGTGGTGATGGGCACATTAGCAAAGTGATTAGACAGACAGGTAGACAGCTAATTAGACTCTAGGATGGCAAAATGAGGAGAGCTGGTAGAAAATTTTCATTGAAACATTTTTTTAAACCAACAAATGGCTTTTTGACCAAAACAAACATTTTCACGTTGGCCAAAAATTTCCATTTTTTTATTGATACATTTTGTTAAAAAATTCTGAGTTTTGATTTTCGGAAACTGAAAACTTGGACCAACCAACCAAAAATGTTTCCCAAAAATGTTTTCAAAACCCGTTTTGTAAAAAAAAAAAAAAAAGAAGTTCTGGTGGAAATTTTGGAAACCTCATTCCACCATCCTTGTGAAAAAAATAATTAACATTGTCCAAACAGCTCAAAGAATGAGGGAAGGTAAGATACATTCTAAGTTGGGAAGGTACATGAGGATGCATCCAGCCAGCCAACCATGTGGGAGGAGTGGAAGCCTATTCTACGTGTTCCTGGCCTCCATTGTGAAATTGGAATATAAACGAAAGCCTGGTGATTAAACAGTGTGTGTAATTTCCTAGCCCAATGAAAAGAGAGTTTGACTGGAGACTGCTCTCTTAATGAGACCACTGAAGAAGAGCCTGGATAGCTAGAGTGGATGGATCAGTGAACTAATGACTTTTGAGGCTCCACTTCAAGCTAACTTTGAGGAGAGAAGTGAACTGAGTTTGAAGCATTTAGCTCATTTTATGTGGACTTGAGTCCACTTCACAAAAACCAGCAGTGGCAGTTTAACACAGCAGACAATGTTGGTTTAGGAACAATCAAGGACTAAGAGGCTCCTTGGGACAGTGGAGACATGAAAGCAGCACATTTTTGTATTGCTTTTCTGTTATTTGGTCCCACAGATGAATGCTCATGGAAAGCCAGATGGATATCTGGGACAATAGCCAGGCTTATCTCAGTCAGGCACTGCTTACGTGCCATGTGCAAAGTTGCAAATTCATCTTAATCCCAACCTATCACAGGTATATCCATATCCATCTCTGACGTTCTTCGGAGCAGTAACTGACCACTGCACCAAATTGTGCAGACCGGGGTGTTTTGGGGTGTATGTGATGTGTTCTAAAATTGACAGCTTCACACTCATTTCACATGAGAGCTAAACTGGATTTGAATCCAGATCCTAGACTATTCCACAAACCCACAGCACCACCGAGCCCTGGGAAAGAAACTGTTTGAGAAAAATGGAATCACCACTATTAAGAAATTCATGTCAACTGGATCTGACTGGTAGGTGCATGTTTCATTCCTTGTGTCCCATATGAAAACCTCCTGCCTGGGAAGGGCTGTGGGGTGGCTTCACTGTAACTGCTTCCACTGGAAAAGGTGCCCTGCTTCTTGCTCAGATAGAATCCAGTGCTGTGTTCATGCTCTGGAGGATTTTGTACCCCGGATCAAAAATGTGGATTAAAATCTGCCCAGAGCAGGCACACATCACTCACATTCACACAACCTGTGCACCTGAGTGCCCACACGCCCATCCCATGAACACTCAGACCTGCATTCACAGCTACCCCCTCCCCTCCATGCAAGTACACAAGCATGGGCACGGAGCCATATGACACTCCTGGGTGCATTCTCACTCGTGTGCCTAAACTCACAACCACCCACACACACTCACGTGGATGCACACTCACAATCACCATTGAGTGTGAGCACACACCCAGTGCACCCTACACATAGGCACACTTCTATGTCCACATTCTCACTTTCCTACACACACACACACACACACACACACACACACACACACACACACACAC